>NC_134888.1:27925830-28055830 GCF_041734735.1 Babylonia areolata | reverse complement strand
TTAATTTTTTTTTTTTTTTTTTTTTTTTAACGTCTAATATCACTGATAGTGAAAAGACGCTAAACAAAAGAACGAACACACACACACACACAAATACACACACGCCGCACACACCGGCACACACACACGCGCGCGCGCGCACACACACACACACACACACACACACACAAGAACGCACACGGCACGCACACACGCACACACACACAGTGAGTAGTGATCAAGGTACCCACACACACAGCACGGAGCAGTGCTAAAAAAAAAAAAAAAAAAATCCACACACAGGCAGCACATAGCTGTACTCAGAAAGATATCCACACCTGCAGCAAAAAGCGACGTTCAATTTACCCACACACACAGCATGTAGCAGTGCCAATGATATCCATATACGCAGCATACAGCTGTGTTCAATATACCCCCCCACACAGCATTCAGCGGTGCTCGTGATGCCCAAACTCGCAGCATACAGCGGTGCTTAAGATATCCATACACGCAGCATAAAGCCGTGCTTATGATAGCCACATATGCAGCATACAGCGATGCTCAGATACCCACACACACAGCAGAGAGAGAGAGAGAGAGAGAGAGAGAGAGAGAGAGAGAGGCGCAGCAACCTAGCACTTGCCCTGACCTCACACATAAGAAGAGTAAACACAATATTTTAAACCGGGAAAGTACGCCCGAAAACGTACACTGGATTCACTTATCTGGTACAGCCGAGATGGAGAGAGGGTTACAGTTCCAGTTTCAAGCCGTCAAAGCGTGTGGACAGATCCACGAACATGTAGGTACACATGAATTGCACCGGACACGTTCGAAGGGAAACTGAAGTTGCCGGCGATGCGGCCGGACATTCCTGGGGCCACAAACCCAATTAAGCGCGCTGGTCAGGCATTGAGAGGATACCTTTGTGTAAAACGTCAACATGTCAAAATTAATGAGATAGAATGATCAAATAAAACAACTACAATCGCGTGAAAGATAAGCAGATAATCGAAATCAAAGGAAGAACACAGTAAAACAAAGTGTAGTATGCCAAGCTCAGCGAACCCGCGCCTACCCCACATACACGCCCACTCATACAAGCACGCACACACACACACACACACACACACACACACACACACACACACACACACACACACACACACACGCGCGCGCGCGCGCGCGCGTGCTCGCGGCTCATATAACATAACAGTGTGCAGGCTGTTCACGAACGTTAAAAGTGTCAGAATAATCAGCCTGTTGATTGTGGACACTCTACGGATGATGATGATGATGATGATGATGAACACTTCAGAGAGAGAGAGAGAGAGAGAGAACACTGAACACTGAACACTGAAATGTTTAATGTCATTAGCTGTAAGGCTCTAGTGATATAGTAGGTACAAATCAGAACAAAAATGGTGCAAAACAAATAAAATGGAACAGAAAGGAAAAACATAGCCAAAGTAAACTAAGAGAGAGAGAGAGAGAGAGAGAGAGAGAGAGAGGGAGAGAGAGGACAATTAAAATGTTTATCAAGCGCCTTTGGCTGTGCAGAGATTTCATCCACCTCTCTCCTGCACTTTCACACTGCTCGCACGCGCGCTGACCGCAAGCACGTGCAAGGCCCACACTGCGCAAGCGCGCCCTCGGCATAAATAATTAATGACAGAACATCCCGTCGTGATGCCAGTCAGAATGGCGGCGCTAAGGTAAGCTGGTTCAGAATCTTGTGATGTTTTATTGATTTCGTTCTGAATGCCGTGCTTGTGTTTTGCATCTTCCTGTGTTGTTATTGAGTGCCACATACATCGCCCGAGACTGATCAAGTCGTTCATGCACCTTGTCAAACAGTCTAATCACCTCTGTCACTTTGGAACACTTTTTTTCCCTCTGTGTCTGAGAAGTAGCCAACATTAAGGTAGATTACTTTCGAAGTGATTAATATTTCAGTTCCAAGGGTTCTGTTAACAGTTGGAGAACCTTGCTGATAATGATGATTGACTGGTGTCGCCAATGAATGCAATCCTTACGTGGAGAACATTCTCTGTGATGTTAATTTTGTTTGTGCCAGCCACCTGATGATCTATCAACAAGTGAAAGAGGCCTCAGCTGGGATGAAGTATGAGCACATAATTCTGACTTGATTGATGGGAAAAAATCAAACACACACACAGAAAAATCATAAATTGATAAAGGATAAGCCCAAAATGATGGCTGAACATGGGATTCACAATGCAATATGATTACAGCCACAAGTTATATGAAAACATGAAGTACATGCACATTTTGGATTCTTTGTGAAGAACTCTTGGGAAACCAAAATGAAAACAGAACATGTGAACCATGACAAAATACTTTCAGATCATACACACACACACACACACACACACACACACACACACACACACACACACAAATACATCTTGTGTGTGTGTGTGTGTGCGATTCAACAAATATTATTGTGATGAGCGTACATGTGCACATTTTTTGTAATTACTTAGCCACATTTTCTGTTGGGGTTGATTTGAAGCGATTGAAGCATCAGCATACTAGTAGCTCCTGCAGATATACCTTCTTATTATGTTTTGAAGCTGATCATTTTGTCATGTGCGGGTGTGTGTGCATGTGTGTGTTTCATTTCTAGGCCAGTCTTATATTTGGATTCATTTCATGTACGTTAGAGCATTTGGAGTGTTAATCCTGTTCATTATTAGTTTTTATTGAATTATGATATGAAAAAAATCTCTGTAGACTGTAGTCCCCATATGCTATAACAGAAAGCCCCAGAAGTGCACAGTATTGAGCAATGGAACATAATGACAGCACTGTACATGCCACTTAGTACGATGACATTGTTCTTGTCATCACACACTGACACAAACATGCATGCCGGCACATATTTTTACGTTGACATGAACAAGTGTAAATGAATTATAAATGTGCACGGCACTTCAACTTAGTTCAATTTGTAATAATTTTCCTTGGTATGTGTTTGACTGAGGCAAAGTAAATTATTAATAAGAAGAATGGCAAAGATGTCACAAAAGAGCATGCCGTCATTTTTCAGTATCATCATATGCATTGTCACCTGATTCAGTTTGCATGGTGTGTAAAATCATCTTTCATTATGAAAGCGTTACTTCTTTAGTTGTTGTTTTTTTTATGCTAGAAGGTCACTCAGTCATTAGCCTATGGCCTGTTACAAATGCATGAATTATATACTGATTTGAAATAAATGAATTCTTTATTGATAGCAGAATTAGATTTTTTGAGTGTTTATTAAAAAAAAACCCAAAAACAAATAAGGTGATCACACCCTTGACTCTAACATCAACCCCTCCAAAAAAACAGACAAACAAAAAGAACCTCGCTTTTTTGGTTCATGATGATTGTATTACTTTAGTGAATAAAACATGTGGGGATGTTTTGAACAGTGAAGCACATGAAAAAGTTTTCCCTCTGAGAATTTTTTTTTTCCTTCTCATCAAATATGGGAAAGGATTCTGGTGTGTTGCTGCAGCTTTTTTTTTGTTGGTCTTTGTTGTTGTTGTTGTTTGTTTGTTTGAAACACACCTTGTGGAATTGAAATTGGGATAAATGAAATGATTTTTATCTGTCTGAATCATTCTTGACGCCCCCCTAATTCTTTGTATGTCTCGTTTATTTCTTTGTAGTCTGTTCATCTAAGATGATGATGTCAGACTGTCTCTGTATGTCTGTCTCTTGCTGTTACACACACACACACACACACACACACACACACACACACACAGATACATAGATACATACACACAGATACACACACACAGATACACACAGATACAAACACACACACACACACACACACACACACACACACACACACACACACACACACACAGAGATACACACACACCACACACCCACACACACAAAACACACACAGAGTGACATGCATACATCTAGGTACCTATGAATTAGAATCAGCAGTGATAACATTACCTTAAACCAGAAATGTGTGTGTGTGAGTGTGTGTGTGTGTGTGTGTGTGTGTGTGTGTGTGTGTGTGTGTGTGTGTGTGTGTGCGTGCACATTTCTGGTTTAAGGTAATGTTATCGCTGCTGATGCCAGTTCATAGGCACCTAGAGGTATGCATGTCACTCTCTCTGTGTGTGTGTGTGTGTGTGTGTGTGTGTGTGTGTAGCTACCAGCAAGTCCTCTGCATCTGAATTTGTCAAGGGAGCATGCTGTTTCATTCTGTTTGTTGCAGAGGGAAAGTCATGTCAAAGAGATCAGGATGCTTGCCTGCCTCCTTGTACTCACCCTGCCTTTACAGGCAACTTAACATTTAGCTTTGTAGCTTTATATTTCTGTAGGTGAGTTCAGCTTATTACCAGTATTCATATAATCGCTCAGCATTTATTGAAGAGTATGTTTTGTAACTGTTAGTATTACTTTGAGAATGATATAACCTTGTAAGCCATGTATATATGATTGCACAGTATTACTTTGAGAATGATATAACCTTGTAAGCCATGTATATATGATTGCACTGTGATTAATTTTGATTAATCTGTGTTGTTTTGTGAAATAACCTTTTTCACAAAATGAGTGTCGTCTCTTGTATTTTGACCATTTCCATTCTTTTGACTTCATAACTTATTTCTGATGGGCTCAGAACCCACAGACATTGTGAAGATGGTGGATCCTTCGATAAATCGGTCTGACTTGTTCTGTTCTGTACTGAAACTGAAACTGTTCTGTATGTTTTTGAAGGGGCTTCATTTACATGTATTTTGCTTGCAGAGCATGGTGCTTGTGAATTTGTGTGTGGTGCACATTTGATTGAAACTGACAGTAAAATGACTGAGTAAATTCAGTGATGAATTCTTGGCCCAAATTTGAGCAAAATATAATTCAAGGTGGATAATGAGAGGTGAAAGTATTTCATTTTTGTGTTCTTCTTTAAAAAAAAAAAAAAAAAGTTTAAGAGAGTTAGATAATTTCATTTCATGCTTAATGGTTAGAATTGCATTAATCTCATTAACACTACCCAGGCTACAATCCAGTGAAGAAGGCATCCTGAAACAAACTGACTTGTGAAAAACTGGTATGATTTTGAAAGAAGGTAACCATGGAACAAATCATCATGTGTCACACACCCGACAATGACATATGACTGTGGGATTACTTAGATGACTGTCTGCATAGATTCAGTTAGGTTGGTATGCTCACTAAAGTCAAGTAATTTTGAGATGATTGCCTACATAAAAGTTTGGTTAGTATATCAGTTTGGTTGAGTAATTTTGAGATGAATGCCTGCATAAAAGTTTGGTTGGTGTGCTCACTTTGGTCAAGTAATTTTGAGATGATTGTGTCTGCATAAAAGTTTGGTTAGTATATCAATTTGGTCAAGTAATTTTGAGATGATTGTGTCTGCATAAAAGTTTGGTTGGTGTGCTTAGTTTGGTTGAGTTATTTCAGAATATATGTCTGAATCCTAAGGCCTGTCAACAACTGATGGTCCGGTGGAAAGTGAACATGGATTTATATCTTTGTGACTAGTAGCCTGGATTTTATCCGTTACTCAAGAGTATAGATCTAAATATGATGTCATTGTTTTACAGTTAGTGTGTAGTGTTGTGCGTTAATAGATTAATAAACATTTTGCATATATATACATTTGCTCACTAATATTTATTCAATAGGCAATCACATTTGGTGAGCTGTGTAATTATGGAGGTATGTGCCAGTGCAAACTTACAAGAATGTATGCTAGTGTATCTGGGTGTTTGTACATGCATGCCTGTGCACACAACATACATGCATATGCAAGTGCATTCACACACACACACATTCAAACACACACATGCATGCACATGTATACTCATGCATACTCATGCGTGTACTATGCATACACATGTGCACACACATGTACGCACACAGACATGTGCGCACAACACTCGCAGTTTCAGTTTCTCAAGGAGGCATCACTGCGTTTGGACATATCCATATACGCTACACCACATCTGCTAGTCAGAAGCCTGACCAGCAACATTACCCAAACGCGCTTAGTCAGGCCTTGAGTGCATGCATATTATAGTTGTGTGTCTATCAGAGTGGATTTTCTTCAGCAGAATTTGACAGAGGATAATACTTGTTGCCATGGGTTCTTTTTCTGTATGCCAAGTGTGTGTTGCACATGGGACCTTGATTTATCATCTCATCTGAATGACTTAATGCTCAGTTTGATTTTCCATTTGAACTTGGGAGAAAGGACGAGATCAGGAGTTCGAACACAGACCCTCATGGTCTCTGTATTGGCAGATGAGTGTCTGAACCATTCTGCCACCTTCCACCCTCGTCAACATGCACACACACACAGAGCACAACATAGAATAAATATATTAGGGTCTGCATATTGATAAGTGCTTTGCTGTACTGGGATGTCATTGTTCTTTTTGAATGACAATATTTCATTGACCTTTCCAGGTTAGCTAAAATGCAGACACCCGCAGTCATGGGTATGATGTTAGTCAATAGAAAAACTAGTTACAAAGATGGAGTGCCGTTAGCTGACTACGGCCCTGATGAAAACCTCAACGACAATGCCGACATAGAATGGGTCAACAAAAACTGGGTGAGTGTTGTTTTCTCATCTGACCAGGGACCATTCTTTCTCTGCTTTTTGGTCACAATCAATTTTTTTTTTTTTAAAGGAATTTTTTTAATGACCAATTTTTCAGTCAGAAAGAGAAATAAATACAGGATTTTGTTTTTAATGTTTGTATTTTGTTTACTTTAGATTTTTTTTTTTTCTAGAGGTGTTTCACTTTATCTTATTTGAATTATATATAATTTATATGTGGTGTGTGTGTGTGTGTGTGTGTGTGTGTGTGTGAATGAATACATTGTGTGTGTGAATGTTTTCATATATGCATTCATGTGTGTGTGTGTGTGTGTGTGTGTGTGTGTGTGTGTGTTACTGTAGTGTCTAAACCTACATATATGTTGACATTAAATTTTAGAAACATATCTCTTGAGCAGACTCAGAAACATACAGTATCAGGGACAATAATTTATTTTTCACTCCTTTTTTGTCTTTTGCTCCCATGCATCAAAAGTTTTGTGTGTGTGTGTGTGTGAAAATGTATACAGGTACACAGGTATACTGGTACCTTAAACCCTGCTCTGTGTGTGTATGTGAAAATGTATACAGGTATACAGGTACCTGAAACCCTGCTCTGTGTGTGTGTGTGTGAAAATGTGTACAGGTACACAGGCATATAGGTACCTGAGATCCTGCTGTGTGTGTGTGTGTGTATGTGTGTGTATGTGTGTGTGTGTGTGTGTGTTTCTATCATCAATATAATTTTGTTGTTGTTGTTCATTACTTGGAATTCGTCTTTTCCTTCTTGCCCTGAGGGCTATAGGTGTGAAGAAGCATACATATGGTTATTCCGCTTGCCTCATGAAACAAAAACAATTGTTATTTGCTAGGTGCGGCGCTTGCTGCGCTTCTGTGCCTTTGTCAGCATGATCTCGGTCAGCATGAACACACCTGAGACCTTCAAGGTGTGCTATGAGCTCATCTACATCACCTTCGCCTTCGACACGGTCATCACCATTCTCTTCACCGCTGAGATGATTGCGAAGATGCAGATCAGAGGCGCCTGGAAAGTAATTTATTTTTGTTTGTTTTAATGCACATTTGTTTTTTTAACATTTACATTATATAAATACCTACTTTCAAACAATCAAAACGAACAACAACAACAACAAAAAATTGAAGCAATTATTCAAAAGATATACACACACATTATCATCAGAGGTGTCGGAATGTTTTTTTTTTTTTGTTTTTTTTTGTGTGTGTGTGTGTGTGTGTGTGTGTGTGTGTTTCATTGTCTTTTGTGCTCTGCATTCAGTATTAGGTCTCTATTTTTTGTTTGTGTTTGTTTTAATTGATTTTGTTTTGTTTTGGAGGTGTATCTATTTCTTTCTGTCTGTCTGTTTGTTTCCAAATTCCTTGCTTCTTTTACTCATTGTCATTATATGTTTTGGGGGGTTGAATGTATTTATTTACAACTATTTATATATTTACCTTCTTATTTGTCAATTTATTGATTATTTCTATCCATAAAATTAAAGGAAGATCTATCCCATCTTTGTCAATTACAGTGAAGAGGGGTGTGAACAAACCCTGTCATTAAATATTTTTTAGTATTTTTCTAAATACGATAGAAATAAACATACAAGATATTTTCAGTACTTGTGGTAGTGGTAAAAAATTTTTGACGATCACGACCAATATTATCCGTTAGATGGCAGTGGTAACAACTCACTATCATGAAAAATATATTTTCAGTTTTGTGCAAATGGTCCAATTTATTAACAGTCATGAACAACATTTTCAGTTTTGTAGTAACCTTATAAAACGAAGTTAAAAATAATAGTAGATGGTGTGAAATCAAACAAAGGTACCTTAAGGTGATGAGAAGATGACTTTTTGAGTCACAGACCCTTTTTCTTGAAACATCGTCTTCTCATTGTCTTAACTCACTCAGTACGGCCAGTCCTCTCTTCTCCTCTACACAGACCCCTCGGATGTCCAGTGGGTGTCTGAATGACCCAACCTTTAGCTTCCGTCGTCAGAATTGTGGTATTCTTTGTCAACATTCACCTCTTCAGCATAAGAGCCTTCCACTTGCAATATTTTGATTTTGGTAATTGGGGTGAAACGCTGTTAACGTCGTCTCTTTCGCCGTTCGTATGGAGAGAGTTAAGGTACCTTTGATTTACACCATCTACTGTTATTTGATACAATCATTGACCTACATGTGAGTGACTGCTGTGACAGGGAGAGGCTCCCTACCTGAAGGATCGGTGGTGTCAGTTTGACGGTGTCATGATCATCTGCTTGTGGGGATCAGTCCTGCTGCAGGTATGTTGGTGTCTGTCTTGTGTGAAAAACCTGTACACACTCTGATTCCAAGGTGTGCACCTGTTGCAGGTATGTCCTTGTCTGTTTTGTGTAAAAAACCTGTTTAATTACACATACTTAACTGTGAGCCACTAGTGCAGACTCCGGCAGGGGTCTGACATTTCTGTCCTGTGCAAACTACTGTCCGCCTATGCGGAGAAAATGAAAGTAGCTATGGCCGATAACCTCCAAGAAGTAGGTAACCTCCCCTTTGCCCCCCTGACTAGCGCCCTCTTTTTCCGGCAGCCATCATGACTCCTGTTCCTGTGCTCTTCATACGGCTAAGTTTTTTTTTCTCGTATTTTCTGTCTGTCTGTCAATTCTCTGGTGTTCTTGTTTTTGGTCAAATTATGTCTCCAACCAGGTCACATAATTATATAGCTCGATTGGGCGATCGCACTAAAATTAAGGCGTGATCACAATCGATTCGCTGACACTCTGGGCCCTCTACTCCTGGTCCTCTAAACAATGCCAACCCGCCGCCTCCTCCACTAAAACCTGTTCACAATGATTACGGGCCGCACACCCATAAGTCTTGTGGCAGGTGTGTTGGTGTTAGTCTTGTGTCCAAAACCTGTACATACTCTGATTTCCGGCTGTGTACCTGTCAGTCCTATTGCAGGTGTGTTGGAGTTTGTCTTGTGTCCAAAACCTGTACAGCTTTCAGGCTGTGTACCCGTCAGTCCTGTTGCAGGTGTGTTGGAGTTTGTCTTGTGTCCCAAACCTGTACAGATTTCAGGCTGTGTACCTGTCAGCCCTGTTGCAGGTGTGTTGGAGTTTGTCTTGTGTCCAAAACCTGTACAGATTTCAGGCTGTGTACCTGTCAGTCCTGTTGCAGGTGTGTTGGAGTTTGTCTTGTGTCCAAAAGCTGTACAGATTTCAGGCTGTGTACCTGTCAGTCCTGTTGCAGGTGTGTTGGAGTTTGTCTTGTGTCCCAAACCTGTACAGATTTCAGGCTGTGTACCTGTCAGTCCTGTTGCAGGTGTGTTGGAGTTTGTCTTGTGTCCCAAACCTGTACAGATTTCAGGCTGTGTGCCTGTCAGTCCTGTCACAGGTGTGTTGGAGTTTGTCTTGTGTCCAAAAGCTGTACAGATTTCAGGCTGTGTACCTGTCAGTCCTGTCACAGGTGTGTTGGAGTTTGTCTTGTGTCCCAAACCTGTACAGATTTCAGGCTGTGTACCTGTCAGTCCTATCGCAGGTGTGTTGGAGTTTGTCTTGTGTCCCAAATCTGTGCAGATTTCAGGCTGTGTACCTGTCAGTCCTGTCGCAGGTGTGTTGGAGTTTGTCTTGTGTCCAAAAGCTGTACAGATTTCGGGCAGTGTACCTGTCAGTCCTGTCGCAGGTGTGTTGGTGTTTGTCTTGTGTCCCAAACCTGTACACACCCTGATTTCAGGCTCTGTACCCATCAGTTCAGTTGCAGGTATACTATGCTTGTCTGTCTTCTGCAAAAAACTGACACATTTCAGGAAGTCTGCATATACCAGTCAGTCATGTTACCGATGTGTACTTTTCTGTTGAGGGTGGGAAAATGCACATGTGTGTAGATTTCAGGAAGTGAACATTTATGCTTTGTTCTGTTTAATCTTATTGTTAAACTGTATTTAGCGCATATGATTTGAGTACATGTGAGTGCTTGTCTTGACTGAGGATTTTATATATATTTTTTATAGTAAGGATGGTGAGGGCTGTTTGACTGTAATGTCAGTGTCAATAGCTAGCACATGTATGTAAGCATGTACACACACATATAGCACATGTTTGGCAGTTATACATTCACACACAAAATGCACACACTTGGCAGAAGCATACAGAGTACATAGTTAAGAATTCTGCAGCAATCTTAAATGTGTAAGGATCTTTTTCTCTGAAACAGTTTTCTTTCAATTTTTCTTTCAAGATGAACAGTGGATCTTTGATTGCAGTCAGTATACCATCTTTCTTTTACTCAAGTACATGTAAACACCCTTTATTATCATTTTTAGTTATTTATTTTTTTACTGTGCAGGTGTTTGAAATGACAGAATCTCTGTCGTTCAGCTCAGAGATTGCCATTTTGCGCATTGTTCGAGCCCCCCGACCTTTGGTTCTGCTCAGAGTCTTCCGAAACTTTTTCAAATTCCAGCTGCCAAAAAACAGAATAAATTCCATCTTCAAGTAAGTGTCTTGTGAATCAATGGATGTTTTATAGGTGTGTGCCAGAGTAAAATTGAGTCTCAAAATGGTAAGTGTTAATTATTCTCTTTTTTTTCCTTCCTTTTTTTTTTTTAATAGTTTTTTGATGTTTGTTTGTTTGATTGTTGTGTGTGTGTGTGTGTGTGTGTGTGTGTGTGTGTGTGTGTGTGTGTAAAGTACAGTTCACTAGTTTTGTTTCTGTGCACCATAGGTCATAGTGAATGAAAAAAAAAACCATTTAAAAAGGAAGAAAAACCATGAGAGAGAGAGAGAGAGAGAGAGAGAGAGAGTGTGTGTGTAAGCATGCACATGTGCTCTAGTCCTTTTTAAAGAATGAAGAGAAAAGTTCAGGCAGCGAAACCCCTTTGGCAAGACTTGGCTAGAAATACCCAGATAGCTTTTTGTGGTCCTGAGGACAATTAGATAAAGAAATTCTTTGTGTTTCCCCAAATTTCTGCTCACCATTCCTCTTACTAAAGAGAAGGTTAATGAAAGCATATTTTGGTGGAATAGATGCAGTGAGTTTTGTAAGTAGTATGTGTTATGTATGTAGTATAAATATTTCAAGTCAGATTCATGTATTCAGCATTGCCATGTTTTATTTCATAGAGGGCACTTTGTGTCAGTGGGAAGGGGAGGAGGGACATATGAGTGGTCTGTACTGAAGGTGACTGCTCACTCACCCTTCCACTGACACAGTCAGACATTTCTTACTGATTGGACAAGTGGAAAAGACGGGCGCAATAGCCGTGTGGTTAAAGCGTTGGACTGTCAATCTGAGGGTCCCGGGTTCGAATCACGGTTACGGCGTCTGGTGGGTGAAGGGTGGAGATTTTTGAGATCTCCCAGGTCAACATATGTGCAGACCTGCTAGTGCCTGAACCCCCTTCGTGTGTATATGCAAGCAGAAGATCAAATACGCACGTTAAAGATCCAGTAATCCATGTCAGCGTTCGGTGGGTTATGGAAACAAGAACATACCCAGCATGCACACCCCCGAAAACGGAGTTTGGCTGCCTACATGGCGGGGTAAAAACGGTCATACACGTAAAAGCCCACTCGTGTGCATATGAGTGAACGTGGGAGTTGCAGCCCACGAACGCAGAAGAAGAAGAAGAAGAAGAGGACAAGTGGAAAGAGCATTTCCAGTTGTCTGCCAGAAGGTCAGATTGTCTTGGACAGTCACACAGATGGTGATTTCAAGCCTTTCAAGATACTGCAGCTGTATGCTGGTTGTTTTGTTTCCAGATACAGCAGATGTGGTTTTATTTGTATTATTATTATTATTATTATTATTATTATTTTAGACATTTGAACCAGCTGGTGCTAATTTCAAGCCCAGCAAAATATAACGACTTACTGATGTTTTTTCGTGTTTTGTTTTGTTTTGTTTTTGTTTTTTTTCTTTTTCTTTTTTTCAGTTGGTTGAACCAGTAAATGGTTATTTTGAGTATAGCAGCTGGGTGATGTCTAATTTTTTTTTCCAGTTGGTCGAACCAGTAAATTGCTATTTCAAGTTCTGCAAGATATAGCAGCTGTGTGATGTTTTTTTTTTTTTTTTTTTTTTTTTTTCAGTTGGTTAAATCAGTACATGGTTATTTCAAGTTCTGTAAGATGTAGCAGCTGTGTAATGTTTTTTGTTTTTTTCCAGATGGTTGAATTTGATGGTGAGTTTTTCAAGCCCTACAAGATATTTTATCTACAAGCAGCTATGTGTTTGTTTTTTTCAGATGGTCGTACCAGTGAATAGCTTTTCAAGCCCTACAAGATATTTTATCTGCTAGAAGCTGTGTGTTGTTTTTTTCAGATGGTCGTACCAGTGAATAGTTTTTCAAGACCTGCAAGATATAGCAGCTATGTGATTGTTGTTTTCAGATGGTTGAGCCAGTGGATGGGTGTTTTCAAGCCCTGCATGATATCTTATGTTATAGCAGCTATGTGTTACTGTTGTTGTTTTTTTCAGACTGTAAAGCAACTGGGTGGGTATTTTGAACACTGCAAGGTATGGCAGCAGTGTGTCGTTTTTTAGATATTTTTTCAGACTGTCAGAGCTAGAGGATGAGTATGTTGAGCCCTTGCAAGATGCAGCAGCAATGTGGTTTTTTTTTGTTTGTTTTTTCAGGCGGTCAAGCCAGCAGATCTACAATGTGACCATCTTCTTCCTGTTCTTCATGTCTCTGTACGGCTTCCTGGGCGTCCAGTTCTTTGGGGCCATGAAGCACCACTGTGTGCAGAACGATACCTATGAGTACACTGAGGAGTAAGTCAGGACGCTGGCCAAGTTGGTGTGAAGTGGTAGTGGTAGTAGTATTTGAAGTTGTGTGTTTGTGTGTGTGTGTGTGTGTGTGCGCTTGTGCTTGTGTGTGTGTGTGTGTGTGTGTGTGTGTGAATGTGTGTGTGTGTGTGTTTAAGTGTGCGTCTGTGCTTAAGTTCATGTGTGCACATGTGTTTTCATTTCTGTGTGTGCGTTCACAAATAGGTGTTTTGAAAAAGAGAGAAGAGGGTATTGGAACCAGGAAGTATAAACTGTGTGGCATTCGCAGCCACACGGATTCACAGCACTTTGGTCAGACCGCAAAGTTTCTTTTCTTTTTTTGCTCAGTGTCACTTGGTTTATTTTTGTTTTTGGCTAATGTGTTTACCAATCTGCTTTAAGGGTGTTTAACAATACATGTGGCATGAAAGGTACAGTAGAATAGAATGGAAAAATGTTAAAGATACATTTTCACTAGAAATCTCTTTTTGTAATGGCGTATCAACACTCAAAACAAACAAATACACTTTGCCACATACCCTCCTTCTCTTCCTTCTCTTCCTACCCCCATTACATACACACACACATGTACACACACACACACACATACACACACACATATACACACACACAAATACACATGCATACACACACACATGCATGCATGCAAGCACACATGCACACAAACAGACAGACAGACACACACACACACACACACACACACACACACACACATGCACACACACACAAACACAAACACACACATGCACAAAGATGGCCCAGACAAGGAAGCACAAGTTGAAAAGATTGTTTGGACAGATATGTTATGAATGTTTCTCCCTGTGGACAGGAACCTCATATGTTTTATGATCAGGTATGAATGTTTCTCCTTGTGGACAGGAATGTTTTAAGATCAGGTATGAATGTTTCTCCTTGTGGACAGAAATGTTTTAAGATCAGGTATGAATGTTTCTCCTTGTGGACAGAAATGTTTCAAGATCAGGTATGAATGTTTCTCCTTGTGGACAGGAATGTTTTAAGATCAGGTATGAATGTTTCTCCCTGTGGACAGGAATGTTTTAAGATCAGGTATGAATGTTTCTCCCTGTGGACAGGAACCTGATATGTTTTAAGATCAGATATGAATGTTTCTCCCTGTGGACAGGAATGTTTTAAGATCAGGTATGAATGTTTCTCCCTGTGGACAGGAATGTTTTAAGATCAGGTATGAATGTTTCTCCTTGTGGACAGGAATGTTTTAAGATCAGGTATGAATGTTTCTCCCTGTGGACAGGAACCTGATATGTTTTAAGATCAGGTATGAATGTTTCTCCTTGTGGACAGGAACCTGATATATTTTAAGATCAGGTATGAATGTTTCTCCTTGTGGACAGGAATGTTTTAAGATCAGGTATGAATGTTTCTCTCTGTGGACAGGAATGTTTTAAGATCAGGTATGAATGTTTTTCCTTGTGGACAGGAATGTTTTAAGATCAGGTATGAATGTTTCTCACTGTGGACAGGAATGTTTTAAGATCAGGTATGAATGTTTCTCCTTGTGGACAGGAACCTGATATGTTTTAAGATTAGGTATGAATGTTTCTCACTGTGGACAGGAATGTTTTAAGATCAGGTATGAATGTTTCTCCCTGTGGACAGGAAACTGATATGTTTTAAGATCAGGTATGAATGTTTCTCCCTGTGGACAGGAATGTTTTAAGATCAGGTATGAATGTTTCTCCCTGTGGACAGGAATGTTTTAAGATCAGGTATGAATGTTTCTCCCTGTGGACAGGAATGTTTTAAGATCAGGTATGAATGTTTCTCCCTGTGGACAGGAATGTTTTAAGATCAGGTATGAATGTTTCTCCCTGTGGACAGGAATGTTTTAAGATCAGGTATGAATGTTTCTCCCAGTGGACAGGAATGTTTTAAGATCAGGTATGAATGTTTCTCCCAGTGGACAGGAATGTTTTAAGATCAGGTATGAATGTTTCTCCCTGTGGACAGGAGCCTGATATGTTTTAAGATCAGGCATGAATGTTTCTCCTTGTGGACAGGAACCTGATATATTTTAAGATCAGGTATGAATGTTTCTCCTTGTGGACAGGAATGTTTTAAGATCAGGTATGAATGTTTCTCCTTGTGGACAGAAATGTTTTAAGGTCAGGTATGAATGTTTCTCCTTGTGGACAGAAATGTTTCAAGATCAGGTATGAATGTTTCTCCTTGTGGACAGGAATGTTTTAAGATCAGGTATGAATGTTTCTCCCTGTGGACAGGAATGTTTTAAGATCAGGTATGAATGTTTCTCCCTGTGGACAGGAACCTGATATGTTTTAAGATCAGATATGAATGTTTCTCCCTGTGGACAGGAATGTTTTAAGATCAGGTATGAATGTTTCTCCCTGTGGACAGGAATGTTTTAAGATCAGGTATGAATGTTTCTCCTTGTGGACAGGAATGTTTTAAGATCAGGTATGAATGTTTCTCCCTGTGGACAGGAACCTGATATGTTTTAAGATCAGGTATGAATGTTTCTCCTTGTGGACAGGAACCTGATATATTTTAAGATCAGGTATGAATGTTTCTCCTTGTGGACAGGAATGTTTTAAGATCAGGTATGAATGTTTCTCTCTGTGGACAGGAATGTTTTAAGATCAGGTATGAATGTTTTTCCTTGTGGACAGGAATGTTTTAAGATCAGGTATGAATGTTTCTCACTGTGGACAGGAATGTTTTAAGATCAGGTATGAATGTTTCTCCTTGTGGACAGGAACCTGATATGTTTTAAGATTAGGTATGAATGTTTCTCACTGTGGACAGGAATGTTTTAAGATCAGGTATGAATGTTTCTCCCTGTGGACAGGAAACTGATATGTTTTAAGATCAGGTATGAATGTTTCTCCCTGTGGACAGGAATGTTTTAAGATCAGGTATGAATGTTTCTCCCTGTGGACAGGAATGTTTTAAGATCAGGTATGAATGTTTCTCCCTGTGGACAGGAATGTTTTAAGATCAGGTATGAATGTTTCTCCCTGTGGACAGGAATGTTTTAAGATCAGGTATGAATGTTTCTCCCTGTGGACAGGAATGTTTTAAGATCAGGTATGAATGTTTCTCCCAGTGGACAGGAATGTTTTAAGATCAGGTATGAATGTTTCTCCCAGTGGACAGGAATGTTTTAAGATCAGGTATGAATGTTTCTCCCTGTGGACAGGAGCCTGATATGTTTTAAGATCAGGCATGAATGTTTCTCCTTGTGGACAGGAACCTGATATATTTTAAGATCAGGTATGAATGTTTCTCCTTGTGGACAGGAATGTTTTAAGATCAGGTATTAATGTTTCTCCTTGTGGACAGAAATGTTTTAAGATCAGTTATGAATGTTTCTCCTTGTGGACAGAAATGTTTCAAGATCAGGTATGAATGTTTCTCCCTGTGGACAGGAATGTTTTAAGATCAGGTATGAATGTTTCTCCCTGTGGACAGGAATGTTTTAAGATCAGGTATGAATGTTTCTCCCTGTGGACAGGAATGTTTTAAGATCAGGTATGAATGTTTCTCCTTGTGGACAGGAACCTGATATGTTTTAAGATCAGGTATGAATGTTTCTCCCTGTGGACAGGAATGTTTTAAGATCAGGTATGAATGTTTCTCCCTGTGGACAGGAATGTTTTAAGATCAGGTATGAATGTTTCTCCCTGTGGACAGGAACCTGACGTTGTTCCACCTGTCGGTGCCAGACACCCAGTGCGCTGTGAACGAAGGGGAGGGCTACCTGTGTCCCAACGGGCTGGTGTGCAAGAAACTGGACCTGCGTCCTGAGATCATGGGCTTCAACGGCTTTGATAATTTGGGTGGGTCAAAATACTTTCCATTCCACACTCTCGGTGAATTTGCATAATGAACTTAAAAAAAAAACAACCCAAAAAAACAACAAGTGAGCAGTTGCACTGTGGCTGTTTCTGTTGATCTCTGTGCTTGAACACTCACACACATGTTCACTATTATTTTATTATTATTTTTATTGTTATTATTATCATTATTCTTGTTATTTTTTTGCTGCTACATCATCTGCACCGTTTCCCACACTGCTCATTCTGAGTCCCACCATACACGGCCACACCCGGGTTCGTCTGTCACAATCCCAGCATCAGCAGTCTGCAGGGAACTATTGATATTGAGTCACCAAGAGGCCACACACCAGAGGAGACCCTGCACTGCTGCTGAGTCACTATGGTGGTGTTCAATAGTGCCTGTTCCGATTTAACGTTCTTAGGACACAACATGTTCAGCCCCCTGTTGATGACAATAATGGCTTTGTCACGGAGCCAGACTGAGAGAGCGTCCCTTCCAGAGAGGAGCCCCCATGAAACTGCCGACTTTAAAGACATTGACAGGACTCACCCCAAGCATGGAAGTGGAGGTGTATTGAAACTGAGATCACCATGACTGCAGGGCATGAAAGGCCACAAAATTTGGGAGTTTTTTGTTTATTTTGATGAAGGAGGAGGACAATGATGATGTGGAGGTCCATTCAGGTTTGAGATTGCGTGACAAGGCGTGTGTGTGTGTGTGTGTGTGTGTGTGTGTGTGTGTAGATGCATGTGTCTTTGCTTTTTGATATTTATTGATGCGTTCATAATTATGTATTGATTGGACTTACAGCTACAGCTGTTATTTTTGACTCAGCAGAAGCCTATTCTAATCTCTATTCCTTTTTCTTTTCTTTTTTACAGATCTCTTCAAAACTTAAAAATGTTAGTTTTGCATGACAGTTTTCAAAGGAAATGCTGAATAATATTTTCATCACAATACATAATTTTGCTTAACTCAGGAAAAAAAAATAAAAAAAGATTCTACCTGAAGGCACTGAACCTGTAGTATTTAACTCATTCAGACCTGTGCCGGAGTAAATACTCCAGCATCAAACTTCGTCTCATGAAGTTCTTTTTCACAACCCTACACTAGCATCAACCACAAAGAAAGGGAATTAACCTTCTATAGTATCTTTTCCGTATGTGTCCACATGTAATTTTGAGGAAAAACAGTACATTTTCTGCTTTTTTTCTGCTTCAATATAGCATGGAAGTTTACCCAGGTTATATGCTCCACAGGGTTGAATGGGTTAGGGCATTTGAACAAAGTCTGTGAAACAAGTATCCGCTAAGAACCTGCAAAATGAGTCATGTGTGTACATGCACTAAATGTTTAACGTGTGTAAATGTTTGCAGACAGACAAAAAAGGAAAAAGAGTTTTTGTTTTTGCGTTTTCAGTGACGAGTGTGTTCACCGTGTACCAAGCTGGGTCCCAGGAAGGGTGGGTGTTCATCATGTACGATGCCATTGACAGTTTGCCGTCTTGGAAAGCCTACCTCTACTTCATATCACTCATCTTCTTTCTGGCTTGGCTTGTGAAGGTGAGTTTGTTTTGTTTTTTTCTTTTTGTTATTTGTTTTGTTTTATTTTGTTGATCCTTTTTTTGGACATCTTTTCTTGAACAGTTTCAGTTTCAGTTTCTCAAGGAGGTGCCACTGCATTCAGACAAATCCATATACGCTACACCATATCTGTTAGGTAGATGCCTGACCAGCAGCATGAACCAAAGCGTTTAGTCAGGCCTGGAGTGCCTGCATATATATATTTGTGTACCTATTAGAGTGGATTTCCTCTACTGAATTTTGCCAGAGGACGACACTTTCATTGCCGTGGGTTCTTTTTCAGTGTGCCAAGTGTGTGCTGCACATGAGACCTCAGTTTATCGTCTCATTCATTTTCCTGAACAACCACCTGATAAGAGAGGTTTAACGACCTGTTGGCGAAAAGTCCTCAAGGTCAAGTTTGGTCAGGGATTGGGTCTTGGTTCATTGAAGGTTTTGTGGTGAGTCCTGAATATCTGTCCGGGTGTGGTGAGTCCTGAATATCTGTCTGGGGGTAGATCCATCTGGTGTTCCAAGGGGGACGTGGTGAGTCCTGAATATCTGTCTGGGGGTAGATCCATCTGGTGTTCCAAGGGGGACGTGGTCCGGGTGGGAGATCCATCTGGTGTTCTAAGGGGGACGTGGTGACTCCTAAATATGGGAGATCCATCTGGTGTTCCAATGGGGGATGTGGTGAGCCCTGAATATGGGAGATCCATCTGGTGTTTCAAGGTTTTGTGGTGAGTCCTGAATATCTGTCTGGGTGGGAGATCCATCTGGTGTTCCAAGGGGGACGTCTGTGCTGTCAGATGGGGAGCGGTGTTACACGGAAGGGGTGGGGGTGGGGTGGTTCAAGTCATTGCTTTTCTGGCATGAACAGCAACAGAATTCAGGTATTTTCTTTTTTGTGGGGATTTTTCTTTATATATCTGATTATTGTATTGTTGTTTGTTGGTCATGTTGGTGTTACTCCGTTTTGCTGTCACGATTTTTATCTGTTTGTGAAACGCTGTTTGTATAGAAGTCTGATATATGGATTACTCAGTGTGTGACTGTTCTTTTTTTCTTTTACATTTTTTTTATAAATTGGTTTTATAATTTGTGTGTGTGTGTGTGTTTGTGTGTGTACTGGAATCAGGAATTGTCTCAACCAGATTAGAGGAGCTTTCTCAGGCCTTCTCTTTCTCTCTCTCTCTGTCTCTCTCTCTCTCTCACACACACACACACACACACACAGAAAGATGTTGGATGGAAACTTTTATACTACTCACACACACACACACACATGCACACGCACATGCACATGCACACATGCATTGCGCTAGGAAGATGATCTTCAGGGAAAGATTATGGTGAGTGTGGGTGATGGAAGAAATGGTTTCTGTGGGCAGAACGTGTTCATTGCTGTCATCATTGAAACCTTCGCTGAGATCCGAGTTCAGTTTCAGCAGATGTGGGGGTCGAGAGGAGGGGCTGCCGAGTCTGATGCTTCCCAGGTACCTCCTTGCTCCTCTTCCCCTCCTCTTGCTCTTCCTTCTTCTGCTCCTCCTCCTTCTCCTCCTTCTCCTCCTCTTCCTTCTTCTGCTCCTCCCCTTCTAATATCACTTACAGTGAAAAGACGCTAAACTAAAGAACGAACTCCTTCTCCCCTTCTTCCTTCTTCTGCTCCTCCTTCTCCTCCTCTTCTCATCCTCTTTCGTCTTGTTCTGCTCCTCCACCCTCCTCCTCCCCTTCCTTCTTCTGCTCCTCCTTCTCAACCTCTCCCTTCTGATCCTCCTCCTTCTCCTCCTCTTCCTTCTTCTGCTCCTCCTCCTTCTCCTCCTCTTCCCATCCTCTTTCTTCTTGTTCTGCTCCTCCACCCTCCTCCTTCTCCTCCTCTTCCTTCTGCTCCTCCTCCTCCTCTTCCTTCTGCTTCTCCTCCTTCTCCTCCTCTTCCTTCTTCTGCTCCTTCTCCTCCTCTTCCTTCTTCTGCTCCTCCTCCTTCTCCTCCCCATTCTCCTCCTCTTCTTGTTCTGCTCCTCCACCCTCATCCTTCTCCTCTTCCTCCTTCTGCTTCTACTTCTTCTCCTCCTCCTCCTCCTCCTCTTCTTAGAAGGCACAACGCAACAAAGTACAATGCAACACAAGGTAATGTGGCGGCTTGATGCAACACAGCACAACATGACATGACATGACATGGCACAGCACAACGCAACAACAGCACAACATGACATGACACAGCACACTGCAACAACAGCACAACATGACGTGACACAGCACACTGCAACAACAGCACAACATGACATGACACAGCACACTGCAACAACAGCACAGCACAGCACAACATGACGTGAAACAGCACACTGCAACAACAGCACAACACAGCACAACATGACATGACATGGCACAGCACAACACAACAGCACAACATGACGTGACACAGCACACTGCAACAACAGCACAACATGACATGACATGGCACAGCACAACACAACAACAGCACAACATGACATGACACAGCACACTGCAACAACAGCACAACACAGCACAACATGACGTGACACAGCACAATGCAACATCAGCACAACACAGCACAACATGACATGACATGGCACAGCACAACGCAACAACAGCACAACATGACATGGCACAGCACAACGCAACAACAGCACAGCACAACATGACGTGACATGGCACAGCATAACACAACACAGCACAACATGACATGACATGGCACAGCACAACACAACAACAGCACAACTACACAGCACAGCACAACTCACCACCACCACCACCACCACAACAACAACAGCACCGTCTACTACAGTAACATACTTTGCCGTGCTGGGTGCCCACACTGGTGATCTAGAGTGACGGCACGATGTGGTGGCTTGATACAACAGAACACAACATGACACAATAACAGCACACAACAACAACACAACACACCACCATCACCACCACCACAACAACAACAACCACAACAACAACAACAACACCACCACCACAATAACAACAACAACAACAACAACCCAACAACAACAACAACAACAACACCAACGACAACTTGCCTTGCCGGGCACACACTGGTGATCTAGAGTGACGGCACGATGTAGTGGCTTGATACAACAGAACACAACATGACACAAATAACAGTACACAACAACAACACAACACACCACCATCACCACCACCACCACAACAACAACCACAACACCACCACCACCACCACCACCACCACAATAACAACAACAACCCAACAACAACAACAACAACAACACCAACGACAACTTGCCTTGCCGGGCACACACTGGTGATCTAGAGTGACGGCACGATGTAGTGGCTTGATAACAACAGAACACAACATGACACAAATAACAGTACACAACAACAACACAACACACCACCATCACCACCACCACCACAATAACAATAACAACAACAACCCAACAACAACAACAACAACAACACCAACGACAACTTGCCTTGCCGGGCATACACAGGTGATCCAGAGTGATGGCACAATGTGGCGCCTGGTGATGATGGACGAGAACAAGGCGCACGGCCTGGCGCCCCCTTTCTTCCAGCGCGTGCTGCGCAGCAACTTCTTCCACACCTTCATCCTCCTCCTTGTCCTGGTGGACGCCTGCATCGCCGCCAGCCTCAGCTTCAACCACCGTGACAAGCTGCCTGAACACAAGCTGGATGGGTTCTACTACAGCGAGGTGAAGCTTGGGAGGGGGAGGGACGGGCGAGGTAGCCGAGTGGTTAAAGTGTTGGACTTTAAATCTGAGGGTCCTGAGTTTGAATCTTGGTAACGGCGCCTAGTGGGTAAAAGGTGGAGATTTTTCCGATCTCCCAGGTCAGCGTATGTACAGACCTGCTAGTGCCTGAACCCCCTTTGTGTATAACCAAGCAGAAGATCAAATACGCATGTCATACAGGTAAAAGCCCACTCATGTGCATACAAGTGAATGTGGGAGTTGCAGCCCATGAATGAAAAAGAAAAAGAAAAGAAGAAGAGGGGGAGGTGTGGAGGTGGGGGAGTGGTGGGGTGGAGGAGGGATGAGTGGAGGTGAAGTAGGGTGTTCGGGGAGGGGTGGGGGATTAGGGGAAGGGAGGAGAGAGACTGCGACAAGCTGCCGGAACACAAGTTAGACATGTTCTGCTAGAGCAAGGTAGGCATTGGAGGGGGGAGAAGTGGAGGAAGGAGGGGTGGGGGAAGGAGGTGTGGGAGGGGAGGGAGGGGGTGAAGGAGGGAGGGATGGAGGTGAGGGAGGGGTGGGGGAAGGAGGTGTGGGAGGGGAGGTAGGGGGTGAAGGAGGGAAGGATGGAGGTGAGGGAGGGGTGGGGGAAGGAGGTGTGGAGGTGTGGGAGGGGAGGTAGGTGGTGAAGGAGGGAGGGATGGAGGTGAGGGAGGGGTGGGGGAAGGAGGTGTGGAGGTGTGGGAGGGGAGGTAGGGGGTGAAGGAGGGAGGGATGGAGGTGAGGGAGGGGTGGGGGAAGGAGGTGTGGAGGTGTGGGAGGGGAGGTAGGGGGTGAAGGAGGGAGGGATGGAGGTGAGGGAGGGGTGGGGGAAGGAGTTGAGGTAGGGGAGGTAGGAGGTGGAGGAGGGAGGGGTGGGTGGGGGAGGGGAGGGTTGGGGTGGGGGGATAGGGGAAGGGGGGAAAGAGACTGCAAAAAGTTGCCAGAACACAAGCGGGATGTGTTGCACTTCGCCGAGGTAAGTTATAGGAGGGGAAAAGGGGTGAGGGGTTGGGTGAAGGGTGGGGAGGGAGGGGGAGTTTGGGGCAGCGGTCGGGATAGGGGAAGTCAGAACAGGCACGACTGAACACCACCGAAGTGACTAAGCTAGCAGTGCAGAGTCCCCTCTGGTGTGTGGCCTCCTGATGACCTGACATTGATAGTTCCCTGTGGACTGCCAGTGACAGACAAACCCAGGTGTGGCTGTGTAAGGTGGACTTCGGGTTGAGCAGTGTGGGGATAACGCCACTGACTCAGTGCAGATGATGGGGCAGTGAAAAAACAACAGCAAAAAAACAACCAGTGTTGTTGGGTTGGGAATTTCACCTTGACAGTGCTGTGTGTGTGTGTGTGTGTGTGTGTGTGTGTGTGTGTGTGTGTGTGACTGTGTGCATGCATGTGCGTGCATGCGTGTGTGTGCATGCATGTGTGTGTGTGTGCAGGTGGTGCTGACGGTGCTGTTTGCCCTGGAGGCCCTGTTCAAGGTGTGGTGCCTGGGCCTGAGGGGCTACCTGCGCCGCTCGCTGCACCTCTTCGAGCTGGTGCTGGTGGTCGGCACCACCCTGCACATCATCCCAGACCTCTACCGCAGCCCCTTCACCTTCTTCCAGGTCTCGAGGAGAGCCTTGTTTCCCCCCCCCACCATCCACCCCCTCCTGCTTCCCCTCACACCCCCCTTTCCCCATCACCCCTTCCCTTCCCCAACACCCCCCACCCACACCCCTGTTCCCCCTCACCCCGCCTTCCCCAACACCCCCCACCCACACCCCTGTTCCCCCTCACCCCGCCTTCCCCAACACCCCCCACCCACACCCCTGTTACCCCTCACCCCGCCTTCCCCAACACCCCCCACCCACACCCCTGTTCCCCCTCACCCCGCCTTCCCCAACACCCCTTCCCTTCCCCAACACCCCCACCCCACTGCTCCCCCTCACCCCCACCCTTCCCCAACACCCCCCACCCATGCCCCTGCTCCCCCTCATCCCCCCTTCCCCAACACCCCTTCCCTTCCCCAACACCCCCCCACCCCCCTTCCCCAACACCCCTTCCCTTCCCCAACACCCCCCCACCCCCCTTCCCCAACACCCCTCCCCTTTTCTCTTATTTTCAACTTTTGTCACATGGGCTCAATGCATGGCTTATTATCAGGGACTGACATAAGCTTACAGCTGGGCCAACAGCAAAGTGAGAGCTGTATGATCAGTGGTTTCTCCATTTCAGTGGGAAGTCATTTACAGCTTTGTCTTTTCTGAAGGACAATGACTCTCACACTAGGAGGCAAGATTGCGCTGGCTTTAGTGCTGCAGCCTTGGAGGCTTACTGCCCTTTGGGAACCATCTCAACACAGACTGTTGTAAAGCCCTCATAGCTGAGAGAGTGGGGATGTAACCTGGGCGAGACACTCTTCACTATAAGCACATTATAGCCCAGGTGGTCAGGATGGCAGTTGCCTTCTCTGCTGGTCGTAGTCAGACGTACCTGACTATTGTACTTTCGTCACAGAAAGTTAAATTTTGTAGTAACATTTGATTTGTATATGTGTCAGAATGAGATAGAGGAGGTTCTGTTTACAAACATGAAGTTAAAGTGGTTAAAACCCTGATTGACCATCCACTATCCTGCGTTCGGCTTTGTAAGTTCTGGTTTCGTTCTTGCCACGTTGGTTTGTGAACTGTCTCCTGAATCAAGATATTGCCAGTCCCTCAGATTTCAAGACTGATTTTGTTCAGAATATGTCTGGCTGCGGAGGTACCAAGAAGGATGTCCGTCTGTGCTTTCATCCTTGACTTCCACACATGCATCAGTGGACGAGTCTTAGTGAGGACTGGAGTGTTGTTTGTGGATTGAGAATCTGTTTGAATGCTGGTGAAACAAACCTGTCAGCTGACAACAGATTGTTTTAATTCTGATACTTGTGCATGTCATGTGTGTGATGACACTCCGAATAGATGTTTGTGCACATGCTGACACACACGCACATACACATACACATATACCCATATATGTACACACATTCTATTATTTTATTTATTCATTTATTGATTTTATTTCATTCATTTATTTTTATCATCTGATATCACTTTAAGTGAAAAGATGTTAAATCGATGAAAAGCAACCCACACACTCTCACACACAGGCATTCATGCTCGCGTGCACATACACATGCAAACACACACACACACACACACATACATGTGCACACACACACACACACACACACACACACACACACAACAGAAATACTGAAACTGTTATTTCAGTCTGTCCTTAACTCAGGCACGTTCCCAGATATGTGGAAAAAAGGAATTAGCATACCAATTTACAAATCGGGAGACCAATTAAACCCAACCAATTATCGAGGAATAACTCTAAACAACTCACTCAGTAATCTTTTTTGTCAAATATTAAACAATCGAATAACAAACTACCTCGAAGACAATAATTTACTATCAAAAGAGCAAGCAGGCTTTCGAAAATCACACAAGACCTCGGACCACATATTCATACTTAAAAAGATAATTGACGATACTTTAAGAAAAAGAATGAATCGCCTTTATTGCTGTTTTGTTGATTTTCAGAAAGCATTTGACAGGGTCTGGCATCACGCTCTAATGCTAAAAATGTATCAAATCGGTATAAATGGAAATTGCTTTAGAGTTATTCAAAGCATGTATGAAAATGCCACAGTTTGCACAAGAACCGATACGGGATTTTCTTCTGAAATACCCATATTGAAGGGGGTACTACAAGGGAACACACTCAGTCCCACTTTATTTAATATATTTATTAATGATCTCCCGAAATGTCTGGGCGTTACTGACTCACCATCCATAGACCTTGACAAAAGTGATAGTGTTTCATGTTTACTATATGCTGATGACCTAGTAATTTTGTCCACGACAAAGATAGGATTACAAAGGAAACTAGATAAACTCAATCTGTATTGTGAAAACTGGGATCTAAAAATTAACATAGATAAAACTAAAGTAATAGTTTTCACACACACCGATCCCAAAGTGCCTGTTATTTTCACAATAGGCAATGATATAATCCAGACAACTGATCAATACAAGTACTTGGGTATATTATTTCACAAAACTGGAACGTTCTCATTTGCCCAAGAGCATCTAGCCAAACAGGCATTAAAAGCAGCACACTCCCTCCGACGAATCGTTAAAAAGCAAGATATTCGTTTGGATATTGTACTGCAGCTTTTTGATTCACTTGTTTTACCTATATTATCATATGGATCCGATATTTGGTTCCCATGGGCTGAAACAAAAACTACCAATTCATTCAATACAGGAATGACAGATTTCTTTAGAAATTGTATTTCTTCGAAACATTCACATGAACAAATGCATATAAAATTTTGCAAACTGCTTCTAGGGGTACATTCTAAAACAATGAATCTGCCAACTCTAGCCGAACTGGGCAGATTTCCAGTTGGAATTCATATTGCTTGCAGAGTTCTTGACCACTGGACTCATATTCTGGATGCACATAATGATAGCCATATCAAAAAGGTCTGTATGTCGATGATGAACCAACCAGACACAATTGAAAATCCATGGATACAATTTGTAAAGAATATTCTTCACAATGTAGGATTAGGTCATGTTTGGAATAATCAGTCGACATTTAGTAACAACAGACTTAAATTTACATTACGCCAACAACTAAGAAATAGATATGTACAATTCTGGAAACAGAGAAAAACTGAATATAGTAGATTAGATTTCTACAACAAAATTAAAAGAAACGATTATCAAATTGAGAATTATCTAACTGATAAAATCGATCCTGCTCACAAACAAGCTCTTTGTCAACTCAGAATAAGCGCACATTATTTAAACATCGAACGAGGAAGATATGCAAACATTCCCAGAGAAGAGAGGTTATGTGCTATATGTGAAGTTGTTGAAGATGAATTGCATTTCTTAGATTCGTGTATCTTATTTCATAATTTGCGAAGCCATCTAATCACTACTATACAGCAGTATGATCATCAATCAAATGTGATCTCTAGAAAAATACAAAACAATGTACTAAAACCAAGTGATTTATTCACCTGCGATGACTGTCAAAAAACACTTGCCAACTATGTATTTCAGTGCATGCGTATTAGATGACCGTTTATTTCTTTGTTCCCTTTGTTCTTTGTTGTGTCTATTAATCCTTCGGGATTTTATGACAATAAATGAAGTCAAGTCAAGTCAAGTCAAGTCACACACATGCACTCACACACACACACACACACATATACACACATATGCTCACACATACACACACACACACGCACATGCACATGCACACACACAACACACACCACACACACACACAGAGCCACACACACACACACACACACACACAGTCCTTCAACATGTGTGTGATGCCCCCACAGGTGATGAGGCTGGTGCGTCTGATCAAGGCGTCGCCCATGCTGGAAGGTTTCTGCTACAAGGTGAGTCCTGCTGCTGTTCAAGGCTATTGATGTGTGTGAGTGTGTGTGTGAGTGTGCCTGGCTCTGTGTGTGTGAGTGTGTGCCTGGCTGTGTGTGTGTGTGTGTGTGTGTGTGTGTGTGTGTGTGTGTGTGTGTGTGCCTAGCTCTCTGTGTGTGTGAGTGTGTGTGTATGCCTGGCTGTGTGTATGTGTGTGTGTGTGTGTGTGTGTGTGTGTGCCTGGCTCTGTGTGTGTGTGTGTGTGTGTGTGTTTGTCTGGCTCTGTGTGTGTGTGTGATGATGATGATGATGATGATGAACATGATGATGATGATGATGAATGTGTGATCTTTGGTCCCCCAAGTGAGCCTCAATCTGCACACTTCTTCTTGTTATTATGATGATGATGATGGTGATGATGAACATGATGATGATGATGAACATGATGATGATGATGGTGATATGATGATGAACATGATGATGAGGATGTTAATGAAGAAGAACATGGTGATGATGATGATGGTGATGTGATGATGAACATGATGATGATGATGGTGATGTGATGATGAACATGGTGATGATGATATTAATGAAGAAGAAGAAGAAGATGATGATGGTGATGACGGATGTGTGATCAGATCTTCGGACCCCCGAAGAAGCTGGGCAGTCTGATCCTGTTCACCATGTGCCTGCTCATCATCGCCTCCAGCATCTCTCTGCAGCTCTTCTGCTTCATCGAGGGCTTCGACAAGTTCGCCACCTTTCCCCAGGTGTGTTCTTTCTCAGTGTGCCCCCCTTTCTCTCTTTCCCTTTCTCTCTGTCTGTCTCTCTTTCTCTGAGGGCTTCGACAAGTTCACCACCTTTCCCCAGGTGTGTTCTTTCTCAGTGTGCCCCCCCTCCTCTCTCTCTTTCCCTCTCTCTGTTTCCCTCTCACTCTTTCCCTCTCTCTGAGGGCTTCGACAAGTTCGCCACCTTTCCCCAGGTGTGTTCTTTCTCAGTGTGCCCCCCTCCTCTCTCTCTTTCCCTCTCACTCTTTCCGTCTTTCTGAGGGCTTTGACAAGTTCGCCACCTTTCCCCAGGTGCGTTCTTTCTCAGTGTGCCCCCCTCCTCTCTTTCTTTCCCTCTCACTCTTTCCCTCTCTCTGAGGGCTTCGACAAGTTCGCCACCTTTCCCTAGGTGCGTTCTTTCTCAGTGTGCCCCCCCTCCTCTCTTTCTTTCCCTCTCACTCTTTCCCTCTCTCTGAGGGCTTCGACAAGTTCGCCACCTTTCCCTAGGTGCGTTCTTTCTCAGTGTGCCCCCCTCCTCTCTCTCTTTCCCTCTCACTCTTTCCGTCTTTCTGAGGGCTTCGACAAGTTCGCCACCTTTCCCCAGGTGCGTTCTTTCTCAGTGTGCCCCCCCTCCTCTCTCTCTTTCCCTCTCTCTCTTTCCCTCTCTCTGAGGGCTTCGACAAGTTCGCCACCTTTCCCCAGGTGTGTTCTTTCTCAGTGTGCCCCCCTTTCTCTCTTTCCCTTTCTCTCTGTCTGTCTCTCTTTCTCTGAGGGCTTCGACAAGTTCACCACCTTTCCCCAGGTGTGTTCTTTCTCAGTGTGCCCCCCCTCCTCTCTCTCTTTCCCTCTCTCTGTTTCCCTCTCACTCTTTCCCTCTCTCTGAGGGCTTCGACAAGTTCGCCACCTTTCCCCAGGTGTGTTCTTTCTCAGTGTGCCCCCCTCCTCTCTCTCTTTCCCTCTCACTCTTTCCGTCTTTCTGAGGGCTTTGACAAGTTCGCCACCTTTCCCCAGGTGCGTTCTTTCTCAGTGTGCCCCCCCTCCTCTCTCTGTTTCCCTCTCACTCTTTCCCTCTCTCTGAGGGCTTCGACAAGTTCGCCACCTTTCCCCAGGTGCGTTCTTTCTCAGTGTGCCCCCTTCTCTCTCTCTTTCCCTCTCACTCTTTCCCTCTCTCTGAGGGCTTTGACAAGTTCGCCACCTTTCCCCAGGTGCGTTCTTTCTCAGTGTGCCCCCCTCTCTCTCTTTCCCTTTCTCTCTGTCTGTCTCTCTTTCTCTGAGGGCTTCGACAAGTTCGCCACCTTTCCCCAGGTGTGTTCTTTCTCAGTGTGCCCCCCTCTCTCTCTTTCCCTTTCTCTCTGTCTGTCTCTCTTTCTCTGAGGGCTTCGACAAGTTTGCCACCTTTCCCCAGGTGTGTTCTTTCTCAGTGTGCCCCCCTCTCTCTCTTTCCCTTTCTCTCTGTCTGTCTCTCTTTCTCTGAGGGCTTTGACAAGTTTGCCACCTTTCCGCAGGTGCGTTCTTTCTCAGTGTGCCCCCCTTTCTCTCTTTGCCTTTCTCCCTGTCTGTCTCTCTTTCTCTGAGGGCTTCGACAAGTTTGCCACCTTTCCCCAGGTGTGTTCTTTCTCAGTGTGCCCCCATCTCTCTCTTTCCCTTTCTCTCTGTCTGTCTCTCTTTCTCTGAGGGCTTCGACAAGTTTTCCACCTTTCCCCAGGTGTGTTCTTTCTCAGTGTGCCCCCCTCTCTCTCTTTCCCTTTCTCTCTGTCTGTCTCTCTTTCTCTGAGGGCTTCGACAAGTTTGCCACCTTTCCCCAGGTGTGTTCTTTCTCAGTGTGCCCCCATCTCTCTCTTTCCCTTTCTCTCTGTCTGTCTCTCTTTCTCTGAGGGCTTCGACAAGTTTGCCACCTTTCCCCAGGTGTGTTCTTTCTCAGTGTGCCCCCATCTCTCTCTTTCCCTTTCTCTCTGTCTGTCTCTCTTTCTCTGAGGGCTTCGACAAGTTTGCCACCTTTCCCCAGGTGTGTTCTTTCTCAGTGTGCCCCCCTTTCTCTCTTTCCCCTGTCTCTCTGTCTGTCTCTCTTTCTCTGAGGGCTTCGACAAGTTTGCCACCTTTCCCCAGGTGTGTTCTTTCTCAGTGTGCCCCCCTTTCTCTCTTTGCCTTTCTCCCTGTCTGTCTCTCTTTCTCTGAGGGCTTCGACAAGTTTGCCACCTTTCCCCAGGTGTGTTCTTTCTCAGTGTGCCCCCCTCTCTCTCTTTCCCTTTCTCTCTGTCTGTCTCTCTTTCTCTGAGGGCTTCGACAAGTTTTCCACCTTTCCCCAGGTGTGTTCTTTCTCAGTGTGCCCCCCTCTCTCTCTTTCCCTTTCTCTCTGTCTGTCTCTCTTTCTCTGAGGGCTTCGACAAGTTTGCCACCTTTCCCCAGGTGCGTTCTTTCTCAGTGTGCCCCCCTTTCTCTCTTTCCCTCTCTCTGTCTGTCTCTCTTTCTCTGAGGGCTTCGACAAGTTTGCCACCTTTCCCCAGGTGCATTCTTTCTCAGTGTGCCCCCCCTCTCTCTTTCCCTCTCTCCCTTTCCCTCTCTCTCTTTCCCTCTATATCTCTCTCTGTCTCACTTTCTCTCTGTGTCTTTCTCTCTTTCCCTCTCTCTGTGTCTGTCTTTCTCTCTGTGTCTCTTTCTCTCTTTGTCTCTCTCGGTGTCTCTCTTTCTCTCTGTCTCTCTCTCTTTCCCTCTCTCTTTCTCTGTCTCACTCTCTCTCATTTTCATTTGTTTATTCTAATGTTTTTTTTTGGTTTTTTTTTGTTATGCAATGAAAGCAATGTTGACACATTCTCCCAAGTCATAAGGACCTTATGGCCAGTGACATGAAAATGTCAAAGCGCCAAAGCGTCTGTCTCTGTCTCTGTCTCTCTCCCCTATCTCTGTCTGTACTTCTCTCTCTCTCTCCCCTGTCTCTTTCTCTCTTCCCTCTCTTTCTCTCTTCTTCTCTTCCCTCTCTTTCTCTCTTCCCTCTCTTTCTCTTCTCTCCCTCCCCCTCTCTTTCTTTCAGTCTCTTCTTTCTCTCTATCTCATCTCTCTCCCCCTCTCCCTCCTCCCTCTCACTCTCTGTCTCTGTGTCACTGTCTGATTGTCTGTCTGTCTCTGTTTCTGTCTCTCTAGTCCTAGCTGCTGTGTGAACAGAGTTTGTGTGATGGCCCTGATTGGTTCATCGGTCAGTTTTGGTCCTCATGTCTCTATTTTAGTTTTGCTTAAACAAAATCTTTCTCTGTCCATTTTTGTCTCTGTGTCTGTCTGTCTGTCTGTCTGTTTGCCTGTCTCTCCTGACCCCCACACACCCTCTCTCTTTCTCTGTCTCTCCCCCTCTCTCTGTCTCTGTCTCTTTCTCTATGTCTCTCCCTCTCTCTCTCTTTCTCTGTCTCTCCCTCTATTTCTCTCCTCCTTAAGAAACTAACACACCATTGATTATCACACAGTGGATTGTTACTGATTTCATCCTTTCTTTCAAACAGACAACAAGTAGTATCTTTCAATACAGAAACCTCTAATTTTCTTCCCAACAAATTTGGTGTCCCCCTAGGTTCAGTCCTTGGCCCTCTATTATTTTCCTTATACATAAATGATCTACCTTTATTCTTAAAAAACACACTGCGAAGTGTTTGCTGACGACACAACTTTAGATACAAGTAATTCTAATGCTCATGAGGTTTATATCATTATGCAAGAAAACAGTAACCTTCTTGTTAAATGGACCAAACTTAACCATATGGCTCTTCATCCAAATAAAACTAAATTCATGATGATAACCACTTGGCAAAAACATCAAAAACTAACTGAAAATTTACCTGTCCTTTATGTTGCCAACGTAAAAATTGAAGAAGTTGCTAATCATAAGGTTCTGGGAATAACAATCAACAACAACCTATCTTGGTCAAAACACATAGAAAGTCTAACCAAAACCATTGCTTCGAGGTTATATCAGTTGAAAAAAATGAAAAATTTCCTTTCCATACATGCTAGAAAATTATTCTTTTACTAATACATTCAGTCCAATATTGACTACACTTCCACACTTTGGGATTCAGCAAGCAATAATTTACTAAAACCGTTGATTAGTATCCACAAAAGAGCCATAAAACTTACCATTGACAAATCTTCAACATTGACAGAAACTGATTACAAACAAATAGGCATCCTTCCACTTAAGGCTAAACTATTATACAATAAAGGACTGTTCATGCACAAAATCCTTCATGGCAACGCTCCATCCTGTCTGACAAATATGTTTAGTTTTAATAATCATCGACACTCAGATAAGATAAACCTTCCATTTACTACTCTCCTTTTATGTAAATCAAGCCTTGCGTATTCAGGGGGGTGGTTATGGAATCATATCCCAGAAACTTTAAAAACGGAATCAAATTTTCAAAAATTCAAATCTAACTTACTAATATACCTAATGAATCTCTCAAACTTAGCACCTCTTTATCCTAAAATGTGTAGAAAATGAAGTTTGCTATAGATTCACCACCCATGTCCCATCTCTGTCAATCTATCTCTCCTTTTTTTTTCTTTCCTTAATGATTTGATCTTTTCAACGATAGTCTGTTGTGTTGCGCTTAATTAGGTAATGTACATGCTTTCATTTATGCCTTTTATTTTCATATGGATGTAAAAAAGCAGCTGTGCTTACTCCACTACACAAGTTAAATAAAAATTTGTTTTGTTTCGTTTCGTTTCTCTGTCTCTCTTTCTCTGTCTCTCCCTTTCTCTCTTTCTCTCCCTCTCTCTCTCTTCCTCTCTCTTTCTCTGTCTCTGTCTGTCTCTCTGGAGGAGGGAAAGGGGGTGACCTCACTGTCTGTTCATAGTTCAGACAGTTGTATGGGGATCTCTTGCTTCCTGCACCAACATGCAGAATGCCTATGTGTACACACAAATGTACACACACACACACCTTTGCATGCTCACACACACACACACACACACACACACACACACACACACACACACACACACATGCACAGATAGCACAATTTTACTTTTAAAATGTATCAAATCATACTTACCTCCAAAAAGTCATAGAGCAGAACAGATGGTCAGGTTGTACATGCATGCAGATATATGCCAGTGACCATGTAAGTTTCTGAGATTGCAAGTAGAAAACATTGAAGTTTTCACATATTTAAATGAACATAGACCCAAACAAACAAAAACAAGTACTCACAAACAAGGTGTTATCGGCAGACATCTGTATGAAACTGTTTGGCTTTCACTTGGCGAAGGATTTTTACTGCATCACATGGGATCAGCCAATTAATTTGTATTCCATTCTTGTAATTTGTATTGTATTGTGGCGTCTTCAGTATATTTTTATACTCCTGAAAATTTATGCAAATAGCAATTGCTGCTGAATCGGTGGAACATTTGAAAAGTATGCAAGGAACTGTCACTGTTGTGGTCTGTGCATTGCATTGTATTGCATCGCATTGCATTGTTATATTTTTTGTCACAACAGATTTGTATGTGAGAAATTTGGGCTGTTGTCCTTGGGAGAGCTTGCTGCCAGAGCTCTTATCTTTTTTCTGACTGAAGTGAATATGTTTTACTATCAAAGCGGGTTTTTTTTCTCACCCAAGAATTTTGCCAGGGACAACCCTTCTGTTGTTGTGTGTTTGGGCTTGCTGTACACGGGACATCAATTTGAATCATCTCAGCTGAAAGACTAGCACCCAGACCACCAGTGATCACCAGTGAGTGGAAGGGGAGAATCAAGATCCCTGTCTGTATTAGACTTGAACCCATGGACACTCTCTTCCTAGCCGGGCTGATCACCCACTCGGCTAGTGCTCAGGGTTTCTCCAAGGTTCATTGGAGAGGAGTTAGGGTGGTGAAATTTGGGTAGCCTTTGGGGGTAAGAGTTCTCTACGGGTATGATGCCCTTGGTATGATGACATCTTTGCTTCCTTGTTTGGGTTGTATGCTGATTGTTTTCGCCATGTGTTTTTTAAAGATATTTTTAATGATGATGATACTTTGAAAACATGTTATTCACATGCTGGGTTGGTTTTAAGGGAGTGGGATGGGGGATTTCATTATGCATACACACGAACACACATACACTCGTACAAATGCACACACACACACAGAAAGGATGTGAACATAATCAGATGTTTCTGCACAAGCACACACACACACACACACACACACACACACACACACACACATGCATTTACAGACATAATGTGCATGTGAAAGGAAGAATGACTGTGAATTTTTATGCATGTATTCTCTTCCAGGTTTGTTGTGTATATTGGGTTATTGTTGAATGAAAAATGCTGTTCCAGTGAAATGTAGATTCCTGTTGATCGGAGAATGTGATTTCTTTTTGTGTGTGTGAAATGAGGATTCCAGGTGGTTGGAGAAAATCATTTTCACTTTGTGGTGTAACAGTCAAACGTTTGTGAGTGTGGTGAGCGTGTGTGTGTGTGTGTGTGCGCGTGCACGTGTACATATTCAGACAGTTGGCTGGTCAGTGTGCTAACCTGAATCCTTGCACTTCCCTGCCCCTTCTCTTCAACCCCCCCTCTCTCTTCCCTCACTGTTCCCTTCCTCCTTTCTTCCTCCTATGTGTCGTTCTCGTTCCGCTCTTTGTTCTCTCCCCCTCTCACTTCTCTACCATGCCCCTGTTCCTTCCCCTTCCCTCCCCTCCTCTCTCTGTGTCTCCCTCCCTCCTTTCACTTTCTCCTCCCTCCCCCCTCCCCCCTGCCCTCTTTGTCTTTGTCACCCTCCCCTTTCAATACTTTCTCCTTCCCCTCTCTCACTCCCCCTGTCTCTCTCTTTGTCTCCCTCCCTTTCAATACTTTCTCCTTCCCCTCTCTCACTCCTTCCCCCCCACCCTTCACTCTCTTTGTCTCCTTCCCTTTCAAAACTTTCTCCTTCCCCTCTCTCACTCCCCCCCTCTCTCACTCCCCCCTCTCTCTCTTTGTCTCCCTCCCTTTCAATACTTTCTCCTTCCCCTCTCTCACTCCTTCCCCCCCCACCCCTCTCTCTCTTTGGCTCCCTCCCTTTCAAAACTTTCTCCTTCCCCTCTCTCACTCCCCCCCTCTCTCACTCCCCCCTCTCTCTCTTTGTCTCCCTCCCTTTCAATACTTTCTCCTTCCCCTCTCTCACTCCTTCCCCCCCCACCCCTCTCTCTCTTTGGCTCCCTCCCTTTCAAAACTTTCTCCTTCCCCTCTCTCACTCCCCCCCTCTCTCACTCCCCCCTCTCTCTCTTTGTCTCCCTCCCTTTCAATACTTTCTCCTTCCCCTCTTTCACTCCCACCCCCCCCACACCCCATCCCCTCTCTCTGTTTGCCTCCCTCTCATTCAATACTTTCTCCTTCCCCTCTCTCACTCCCCCCCCTCTCTGTCTTTGTCTCCCTCCCATTCAATACTTTCTCTTCCTCTCCATCACTCCCTCCCCCCCCTACCCCTCTCTCGCTCTCTCTTTGCCTCCCTCCTTCCCCTCTCTCACTCCTGCCCCCCTATCCCTCCTCTCTCTTTTTGTCTCCCTCCCTTTCAATACTTTCTCCTTCCCCTCTCTCATTCCCACCCCTCTATTCCCCCCTCTCTCTTTTTGTCTCCCTCCCTTTCAATACTTTCTCCTTCCCCTCTCCCATTCACCCCCCACCCCCCCACCCCGCCCCTCGCCCCCATCCCTCCCCCTCTCTCTCTTTGCCTCCCTCTCGTTCAATACTTTCTCTTCCCTCTCTCACTCCCCCCTCTCCCTCTTTGTCTCCCTCCTTGTCTCCCTCCCTTTCAATACTTTCTCCTTCCCCTCTTTCACCCTCCCCCCTCTTTTCCTCCCGCTCTTTCAATACTTTCTCCTTTCCCTCTTTCTTTCCCTGCCCCCCCCCCCTCTCTCTTTGTCCATCCTTTTCAATACTTTCTTCTTCCCTTCCTCCCTCTCCCTTCCCTTTCTCTTTGCTACTCTCTTTTCCATACTTTCTTCTTTCTGCCTGTCTGTCTCTCTCACTGTCCTGTTCTGTTCAAACCGTATACCTTTTGTTTTGATTGCTGTATGACTTACTTTCCTCCTAAATCTACTTTCCCAACAATATATTTCTTTCTGATCACCTTCCTTTATCACCTGCCCCTCTGCTTCAATTTCTTCTCCCCACCCCCTCTTCTCGACCTTCTGATCTCCCCATTCCACAACTGGCATCCCCCCCCCCCACACACACACACACCCACACCCACACCCCTTTTACTACTCATCAACATCTTTCACTGCTCGACCTGTATTGTTTGTCCTGCACTTCCTCCTCGCCTGTTGTCTGCCGTCCGAACTCTGAACTCCATCGTTGGCTGTCCTCCTCCGTCCCTTCCCTCTTTTTCTCCTGGCCCCCTCACTTACCCCACCACCTTCCCCTATCTAATGCACCACCTCCTGTACCTACCTCCCCCCCACCCCCTCCCCCAGGCCCTGATGTCCATGTTTCAGGTGTTGACGCAGGAGGGCTGGGTGGAAGTGCACACAGATTTAATGAAGTCTCTTTCCCTCGTGCCCCAAATCACTGTGGCTGTGTATTTCTATATCTTCCATTTTGTTGTCACTGGGGTGAGTGCCGCCCGTCAAGAGGCTAGCTAACCTGCCTTAGCGCTGTCCTCAGCCCCAGTTGCTGCCTGTGTCTCTGTATGTTTAAAATGTTTTCTGGTGGACGTGTCCTTGTTATGTTTAACACATTTTCTGGTGGAAATGCCCTTGTATGTTTAACATGTTTTCCGGTGGATGCGTCCCTTTGGCCCTTGCTCGCTGCTCCTGTCCTCTCTCTGTCTCTTTCTGTGAGACTTTTCATTGTCTGACTTTTAGCCTGCGATGCCAATCAGATTCTTTCCTGGAATGTATCCTAGTTACCTCCAACGAGTGATTTTAGTGGAGAAGGGTTGGGAAAGTAAGCGCGTTTTAGATTGTTTTGAATTTGTTAAAAAGTTTTCCTGCTTTATATATATATATATATATTTTTTTTTTTGCTTTGCAAATTGGCTTCAAATGCATTTTATCTAAAAAATGTCACAATCAGAATTTATGCATTTGATTGTACTGTATAAGAATGGACAAGAAATTCTTATTTTAAGCTGTGTCATATGCAGATTACAGGGGTAATGTTTGTACATGTACACATATTTATAAATTGCCCTGAAAGATTTTCTGGCCTGTTTCAGTAGAAATTAAAAAAAACTCGCAAAAGTTGATGAAGTCATCATGGTCCAATTTGGGGTTATTTTCTAAACAATTTAACCCATTAAGTGAACTGAGGAGATGAAGAGTACCATTTGGCCCAGTTCTTAAGGCCCTGAAGTCAGTAGTCAGTCGTTCAATGGCTGGCTGTGATAGCCACCCTCACCACTGAATTGCTCGTTGTTGGTCAAGTTCTCTCTGCGACTCTTGTTACCTTCTGTCCACCACTGTAACGTTGCCTGCAGAACTGTCGCCACTGACATGATAAACAGCACTGGGCTGGCTAACACGGAATGGCTTCTGGCCTGTTCTGTCCTTCTGATATGAACTGACTTCTGTCTCGTTTGTCTGTCTGGTCCTGTAAGTGACTGTCCCTTTCTCCTTTTGTCCTGATTTGTTCACTGTGCTTGTCTTTTTCTCTGTCTCTTCTCTTTCTGACTTCTTCTGTCCATGTCTGGTGTTGTCTCCTGTTTGTTCTCATTTTACTGCCAGTCTGTCTCTTGAGGGTTGCATGATGTCGGTCTTTCTCTCTCTTTCAGTCCCTGTATAGATATCTCTTTCTGTCTGACAAGAAAACGTGCAGACTCACAGAGTGGACAGTGGAATTGGTTGCTGTAACAACCCCCCTTAACCCCCCCCCAAAAAAAAAAAAAACAAAAAACAGAGAAAAACAACAACAACAACAACAAAAACTGGTTCAGGTGTAAATGTCCAAGTTTAGATGTCATGTATAGGGCGTCAGTCACCAGTCTGTATTTGGACTTGTTATTCATGTCGATCATAGGACCTTTGGTCATCAGAATCAGTAACAATGTCATTGAAAAAAGTGTGAAAAGTTGTTAGATATGATGCTGTACCTGATCTCACTTCATGTGACCATAGGACCTTTGGTCATCAGAATCAATAATCATGTCACTGAAAAAAGTGTGAAAAGTTGTTAGGTATGATGCTGTAGTGATCTCACTTCATGTGATCATAGGACCTTTGGTCATCAGAATCAATAATAATGTCACTGAAAAAAGTGTGAAAAGTTGTCAGATATGATGCTGTACTGATCTCACTTCACCAAGGGCCAGCAGTCGAGGGGTTCACCCCCACACAGCTTGCATTAAAAAACAAGAGAGGCAAGGCCTTCAAGACTCACTTGTAATAAATTAAGTCCCTTAGAATTAATTACAGAGTAATTTCCCTTTTTTACTATCTGCACCAAAACGTTTGCAAAATAAATAAAAATTCCATGCTTAGCAAAAGAAGTTCCTGTTTGAACAAAAAATGATAATAATGACTGCTCTTGTTGTTGGGTCAGAATATCAGATCAAAGTGCCAAGTTTAGAGAATACAAAAAATATAAATATAACAGTAAATGCAGTTTGCATATAATTAGGCTTCATTTTTTCTTTTTTTTGTGCCCATCCCAGAGGTGCAATATTGTTTTAAACAAGATGACTGGAAAGAACTGAATTTTTCCTATTTTTATGCCTAATTTGGTGTCAACTGACAAAGTATTTGCAGAGAAAATGTCAATGTTAAAGTTTACCACGGACACACAGACACACGGACACACACACACACACACACACACAGACAACTGAACACCAGGTTAAAACATAGACTCACTTTGCTTACACAAGTGAGTCAAAAAAAAAAGGGGGGGTGGGGGGGGGGGGGGAGGAAAGAAACTGTTGTTTCAAGTCATGAATCAGTATCCAGAACAATCAGCTGAACACTGAGAGAATGGCCTGGGGATACGCTGGTCCAGATCAAATGTGTGAATTTTCAGCCTTCCAGAGTAATTTCCCTTCTTTTGATGATGCCATCAGTGACTTCCCTTTGCCCATTGATTTTATAAGCATGGCAGTGTGAAATTCATCAGTGAATTTTGAATTTTGCCCCCAACCACGCTGACCTCACTCTGATCACTCTTTATGGCAGGGATGGTAGCTTTTTGTGGGCTGAAACAAATGGATAAGCCATTTGTGCATCAACGCTGCTACTTTTTTTTCTCATCAGTGAATTTTGACCCCCTCAACCCCTCCCCCCCCCCCCCCCCTTCTCACCCTGCATTCTGAAGTGTATCTCTTTTATCTCTTTTGCTGCCCGATCTGCTGGCTGGGGCTGCTTGTGTAGCGCAAGACTGACACACCTGGCAAGTTGTTTTCTTCTTGTAGAACTAACCACATTCCACCACTGTCTCACATGTATCATAATCTAAATTATGCTTTGCACAGAAATCTCACTTGATTCTGATTTGTCAGAAGAACCCCCCCCTCCCCCCACACACACACACACACCCTCCCACCCATCCGTTCCCTCAAAAAACAACAACAATGACAACAACAAACTAACTACCTGACAAACAATGTGACGCAGGTCTGTCTCCCCAGTTCTGTGCGTTGTGCCTGTGATGATAAATCTCCGCTTTTTTCAGGTGTCTTTGGTATGCTGAAGCTACTGGTGGTTTGCTGTGGCCACTATGAATGTTCTTTCGTGAAAATCTGTTCTGGATGGTGTGCGTTAAAGACGTCGATGTATAACGTTTCTGTACCCCCAGGGCGTACATGAAACAAACTTGCCTTGTCTTGCCTTGCCTTACCTTGCCTTTGAAAGGGTGTCTTTGAACACACGTGAGGCAGGTGAAATCGTTAACTTTTTTTTTCTTTTAATACAGCGCAAGGCAGGTGAAATTATTTATTTATTTATTTCTAAAATGAAAGTTCAAGAAAAAGATGGAGGGGGGAAGACAGAAAGTAGATGAGTGGTGTGCTGACAGAACACATTTTCATGAATTGTGTTGAAAGTTTGTTGATCATGACTGATTGTACACAGACACTCATTGTCTTCTTTTTTTTTTCTTTTCTGTCTCTGCCCCTCCTTTGCACTCGGACTCTGCCAGGCTTTCATGTCCATGTTTCAAATCCTAACCCAGAAGGGGTGGATCGAAGTAATGCACGTAACAATGTATGAAACGGGAGACAAGGTGGCCCCGTGCGTCGCCATCTATTTTATTTGCTACCACCTTTTTGTCACCTTGGTGAGTGGAGCAGAGCTCCGCCCCTGGCATGTAGTGGGCGGGGCTCCAGAAGCAAGGGGCGTGGTTTGAAGCCTCTTGTCGCCATGGAGAAGGTGCAGAGAGGAGAGGCGGCTCTTGTGCCTTGTCTGTGGATGACTGGCCACTCGAGCAGCTGGGCGTGTCCTCGCGTGGTTGATTGAATGTCGGGACCTGAAGGGTTTTTCGCAACTCTTTAGGGGACCGGTCAGAGCAACTCATGCACACTCTGATCGCCTCTTTTTGGCAGGGAGTGTAGCTTTTTGAGGGGGGGAGGTGGGGGGCTGAAACGAATGGACAAGCCATTCAACGCTGCAACTTTTTTTTTTTCTATTTTAAAAAATTGCTGTGAAAGGTTGGGAAGAAGTGTGCATGAGTTGCTTGTCTTTGCATGTTAACCTTGATGTCCACAGACAGAGCACATGGGCTGTCATCTCTCTCTGCACGTCTCGCGGCCTCAGTGTATGGGCAACATTATTTCCGTGGTCATATTGGTGTTGTGAGGATGGCTTTTTTTCTGTTAAAAGTCTGATATACTCTAGATTGTTTTAGTTTCCTGTTCTTTTCATGGGTGGTTTTAGTTTGCTACATTTAGCTGCCAGACTATACACTGGTGTATATTTTTTGAGAACTGTATGACGTATCAAATTCAACAGCCCGCAATGAGTCTGCATCTGAGTGAGATGCGGTTGCTTCTCCATGTTTTTCTCGGTGTTGTTGGCCATTTCCTAAACCACTGATGAATTAGGTAGGGTGAGATTGCTCAAGTACTTTTTGCACTTCATATGCCCACAACAGCAAAAGACACAGAAAAAGACATACAAGCATATTTACCTCATATACTTCACACAAGTATCAAAAAACAGATCTTGCAGTTTTGAGAGATGCCAACCTGCTCAAGTACTTTTTGCACTTCATATGCCCACAACAGCAAGACACAGAAAAAGACATGCAAGCATATTTATCTCATACACTTCACACAAGTATCAAAAGACAGATCTTGCAGTTTTGAGAGGTGCCAACCCATACATTTTATCCATATCATTTTTTGGTAGAAATTTTATGGTTTAATGCTGGTGCAATTTATTTTTCAATGAGTCCTAAGGGTGAAAAGTTGACAGTTTTATTGAGATAGACAAAGCATTATAAAAAGATGAGGGTTTTAAGGGTTTTAAGGTGCAGATCTGTGAACCCAGAAACCTGGAGGCACCTGGAAATATCTACCCCCCACACACGGATACTTTCACACACATTGCAGTTGTACAATAAGGCAGTGCATGCACACACCTTCTTTTTCTCTCATGCACAGTATTGCACATACATTACATAAAAGTGCTTATAAGAATGATAAAAATCAAGATTCAAGCTAAATTCATCGTTAACTTCCCACTGGGGTGCATGCAGATATATGCAAGAATATACACATTTTGAATTTTGTATGCACATCTGAATGTCAGATACATCACAGCTCTTCCAGTTTTTGAAAGCACGTTAATTAGAAATAACTGACAACTCACAGCAATAGAAGAGCAACAGGAGAACATAACTCTGATGTATTTGAGCATCTCAAATGACAGTTTGTTTATTTAAACAGTCAGCAAAGTCAAATGACAGTGTGTGAAAGGAACTTTTTTTCTTTCAGTCAGTGTTCTTGATAGACTGTCCATCTTTCTTTATGTTTTGGGAGAAGTATCCAAATGGAATGCAACTTTGGTTGTTATATAGGTTTTTTTTAAATTTGTTTTTAACCATACTTATTTGTTGGATGTTGTTTATTTAGTGTAGGTGTTTGTTACTTTGCTTCTTTCACAATTTTTGTTTTTTGTGGATAGTTTGTTTTGTTTCACCACAAGAAAATTTATGCTTGAAAATATTTACCGATCTTGTTAATGATGAATGTAAAGGATTTTCTTCCAAACTGGTTTCCTTGACTGTCATTGAAGACTGAGCTGACTTAAAGCCGTGCAATCATGGGTTGCAGACAGACAGATATCTTGTATGGCTTGTAGCTTTTGCTTCAGATGTCACACATCATTGGCAGGTGCCTTTCCCTTGTGTCCTAGAGCTTACACCCCCATTTGACCAACTGCTGTTTGTCCTAGCTGTGTAGATTTATTGTGTTATCTGTGTGCATGAAAGGATTCTGTATTTGTCATTCATGGCCTTTATTATTGAAGGGCAGAGAGATGACAGTTACTTTTTTTTTCAGAAATATTTTCTTGTAGTGTTAATTTATATATATATTTTTTGACTGAGTATAGGTAAGGAAAGTTTGATCACGAGAGTTGTGCATTTTTTATTTTATTTTTAGGATTGATGTGTTTCTGGAGCATATTGTCTTGTCTGGGGGAAAGGTTTCCACAGAAACACATTCAATCTTAACGGGAGAAGAAACAGTTCTGTATGGATCCATCCACTTCGCATTAGGCTATAGTCCTGGAAGAAACACCCTGTCTGGCTTCTTTTGTCCTGCAAACAAGTAAGCAGGTCAGAGAATAGAGAAATCAAATAAGTTAGAAAAAAGAGGATGCAAGTGAGTTAGAGAAAAAGGAAACAATTTTGTCAGAGAAGAGAGGAATCAATTAAGATCAATTCTGTCAGAGAAGAGAGGAATCAATTAAGATCAATTCTGTCAGAGAAGAGGGGAATCAATTGAGATCAATTCTGTCAGAGAAACGAGGAATGAAGGGAGAACAATTGTGTCAGAGAAAGAGGAATCAATTGAGATCAATTCTGTCAGAGAAAGAGGAATCAATTGAGATCAGTTCTGTCAGAGAAGAGAGGAATCGCGTGAATTAGAGAAGAGAAGATGCAAGCGAGTTAGAGAAAAGAGGAAACAAGCGAGTTAGAGAAAAGAGGAAACAAGCGAGTTAGAGAAAAGAGGAAACAAATGAGTCAGAGAAAAGAGGATGGAAGTGAGTCAGAGAAAAGAGGAATCAGGGAAAAAGAGGATGGAAGTGAGTCAGAGAAAAGAGGAATCAGAGAAAAGAAGAATCAGAGAAAAGAGGATGGAAGTGAGTCAGACAAAAGAGGAATCAGAGAAAAGAGGAATCAGAGAAAAGAGGATGGAAGTGAGTCAGAGAAAAGAAGAATCAGAGAAAAGAGGATGGAAGTGAGTCAGACAAAAGAGGAATCAGAGAAAAGAGGATGGAAGTGAGTCAGACAAAAGAGGAATCAGAGAAAAGAGGATGGAAGTGAGTCAGAGAAAAGAGGAATCAGGGAAAAGAAGAATCAGAGAAAAGAGGAATCAGAGAAAAGAGGATGGAAGTGAGTCAGAGAAAAGAGGAATCAGAGAAAAGAAGAATCAGAGAAAAGAGGATGGAAGTGAGTCAGAGAAAAGAGGAATCAGGGAAAAAGAGGATGGAAGTGAGTCAGAGAAAAGAGGATGGAAGTGAGTCAGAGAAAAGAGGAATCAGAGAAAAGAGGATGGAAGTGAGTCAGAGAAAAGAGGAATCAGGGAAAAAGAGGATGCAAGTGAGTCAGAGAAAAGAGGATGGAAGTGAGTCAGAGAAAAGAGACGTTAGAGAAAAGAGGAATTCAGATTTTGTCCAGTACTGACACTGCTTTAACCAGCATAATCTCCTTCAGCATTTACTTAAAATTCTTTTTTTTTTTTTTTGAACGAAGAGTGAAATTGATATTTTGCAACAGTGCCCATTTTCATCCTGTCCTTCCTGTCCCCCCTCCCCACCCCCCACCCTTCCTCTGCATCAGCTTTTGTGATGAGAGTTACTGTTCCTGGCTCTGCCGCCTAGTGCTGCAAAGACATTAACTTATTTCAGACTGTCAGCAACTGGCACAAAGTTTGCTGTGTACGAGTCGTGGTCATGGTAAATACTGGCACTGGATGGGCCCAAAGAGAGGGGGGTGAAAAAAAGTCAGAACCATGAAATTTTGTGTCAGAGGTCAGGTGGATGCATGTGGGCTTCCATCGACAGCATCATCCAGACCGGGACCAGATGAAGGAGTTTGCTACACATATAACACAGGAATAGCTGTTGATTTGATATATTTTGAAAACATCGTCTCTGTATCTAGCAATGTGTATAATACGTATGAATATATTTACATATATACAAAGGTCAGAAAGGGAGGAAGGAAGGGAAGTAACCCTAAACGTGGCAAAAGGCACAGAATTTTTTGTTGCTAATCATCATTGATGTATTGCTCATGTGAAAAAAAAAGTAGTTTGGCCAAATTTAATACAATACCTGTATTTGAATGCTTCTTCTTTCAGCTAGTAAAAAGAGGGTGAAGAGGATAATTGAATATACATTTTGTATTTGAAAAAAGTTTGTTATTAAAGGGAATTCAAACAGCCATTGGAAATGTTTAACTTTGTGCACATGAATCAGCTCCAGGTAGACTTTAGGACACCAGAGCAGTGATGGTTGCTGATGACATGATGATTCAGGATTAGGTGTAGACCTGAACAGGAAACGAATGTCACTGTTTCAGAAATTGCACTTGTTTATCCCACAGTGCATGCTGTGTACGTAGGCTGTGTGCATTTTAAAGATATTTGTCTGCACTGAGGCAGTAAGCAGTTTTGGGTTATTTTTGTTTTTGGTTTGTTGTTTTTTTTGTCAGTGTCAGACGTAAGTAATGGTGGTGTCTGAAAGCACTGAGATGTGAGAGAAACATGGAGAAGCTGGCATCGCACAGAGCACCGTGAGGGCTGTTGAACATGTGGCCGGTGTCCGTTTCTTGTAGTTCTTTGCGTATTTATTCTTTTTCTTTTCTTTTTTTTTTTTTTTTAAATCTTTGATTAAAAATTGTTTTCTCTTTGTTGCTCATTTTGATTTTTCATGAGCTTGTGGAAGTATGCATTTCTGGTGTAAAGCTGTTAAGCAATGATCGTTGTGAGGAGTATTTTGTAGACCTCTGATTATTATCCTTTATTTATTTATTTATTTTTGTTAATTGTTTTTCATTTGGTAAATGTTAATAAATATGTGAAATTCTCAATGATGAAAATCAGGCTGGCAGAGGAGGGACAAGGAAAGAGGTGATATGTACTTAACCACAGCTGTCTCTCAGGCACCAATATTAAAAAAAAAAAAGAAAAAAAAAGAAAAGAAAAGAAAACCAGAAGAGATATGTTAAGAAAAATAACAAAAGCTCGCTGTATTGGTCAAAAGGAAAAAAAATGATGAAGAGTTGATATCACTGCGTTTATTTGATTTTGAAATTCATTACTGAGATCTGTACCTCATTCTTTTCTTAACCAGTCTCCTCTTTGTATTGTCTCTGAAATTGTACAGAAACTGCATTCGTGCATTGTGTTTTTAAACAGCTTGAAAAGTCGCCAGATCTGTCAGTATTATTCAGTATAGTGCTATGGAGAAAATATTTATGTAATGATTGGTAACTGCCTATGGTAGTTTTTGTTGACATTAAAAAAAAAGATTTTTATTTTTTATATTTTTTAATAAGAGTTAGATTTGCTTGAAGAGGAAGATAATAATTGACAAAAGCTTCCTTGGGCTCTCAGTTTTCATACTTAAATGGTTTAAAAAAACAAAACAAATATGAGATGTTTGTTTCTCATTTTGGTGTTGCTACAGTTCTAGTGAAAATGAAATATAGACTCAGCACTGATTGAAGATGTTTTTTTTAAGACATGTTACAACAGTAAATCAGTTATTGCATGTTTTATTTTCTTTACAAAATGCAATGAATTCTGTACTGTGATTGTGTGCAAGTAAATATATGCATATGTACAAAGACTTCTTTCTCTTCCTGTCATCTGTGCAATCACACACACACACACACAACTTCTCTCTCTTCCTGTCATCTGCACACACACACACACACACACACACACACACACACACACACACACACACACACCACTTAGAGGCATTTAGGAGCCCCATTGGCTTTCTGTTTAAATGTTACTGGTTGATTTTGCATTTTTTTCTGGATATATTACATTTTAACTTTATTCAGTTTCCTTCTTTGGTGCAATAGAAAATGAGCATATGATATCATAAATATTCTGTTTGCTTTGAGATGCAATCAGTTGTTTGACAGTATCTGAATGTTAGTAAAACTGGGTATTTATAAATTGCTATGTGATATAATGAAATGCTTAACTATTTATAAAAAAGAAGGAAATAAAAATTGAATGAATTATAACTAAAATGAATATTTGTAGATTACTGTGCAGCATGATAGATGTTTATTGATATTTGAAGATTTTGGATGTTTTCATGAAGAGTATCAGACAGTGTGGCATTGATATGTGGGTTGATTTATTTGATGCATAATAGCAATGAATAAATGAAGCGATACCATGAAAAATGCATTAAAAAAAAAAAAGTTTTTAGGTTCAGAATCTTTGAATCTTAAAAAGGATAGGTAAGGGGTTGAAGGTAATAGGAAGGAAAAATATGACTTTTGGTTTGAAAATTATGGCAATTCTTTAGTTTGTCAGTTTGAATTTTGTATGTATTATTATATATTGTTTCCTGTCTCTCAGTTACTGTGCTGTGTGTTGCTTGGATTGTCAGTGTGTTGGTGGTTTGAATTGTGACTTGTGTGTGTGTGTGTGTGTGTGTGTGTGTGTGTGTGTGTGTGTGTGCATCCAAGTGTAAACATTTTGTCAGTTTCTTGGTGGTATGAATTGCATCTTTGTGTGTGTGTGTGTGCATCTAAGTGTAAACATTTTGTCAGTTTGTTGCTGGTATGAATTGTGTCCTGTTTTGTGTGTGTGTGTGAGTGTGTGTGTGTGTGTGTGTGTGTGTGTGTGTGTGTGTGTGTGTGTCCAAGTGTAAACATTTTGTCAGTTTGTGTGTTATTTGGTTTCAGTTTGTGTATTTGATAGGTTTGTTCAGTTTGTGATTAATCTAGATTCAGTTTGTGTGTTGTTTTGGTTCAGTTTGTGTGTTGTGTTGTTTTGGTTCAGTTTGTGTGTTGTTTTGGTTCAGTTTGTGTGTTGTACAAGTCAGTCAGTTTGTGTGTTGTTAAGTTGTGTGTTGCACATATCTGTCGGTTTGTTTGTTATACAGGTTTGTCAGAGTGTGTGTTATTTAGACTCAGTTTGTGTGTCATACAAATCTGTCAGTTTGTGTGTTATTCAGATTTATTTTGTGTGTTTACATGTTTGTTTGGTTGTGTGTTGTTTAGGTTCAGTTTGTGTGTTATTCAGCTTTATTTTGTGCTTTTACAGGTCTGTTAGGTTGCGTGTTAAACAGATTTGTTAGTCTGTCTCTTGAGATGGTTTACAGCCTCTCTAGAATATCTAAATGGATATATTGCACTTTGTGTTTTGCATACATTCCTAAATCTTCAGGCTTTGTGCAGTGTGGATTTTCCAGTGTTTGAGGTTGTGTGTTGGTAGATTGTCATCAGCTTGTTTGTGGCCGTGATCCTTGACAATCTGGAGTTGGACGAAGACATCAAGAAGCTGAAACAGGTTGGTGGGCGCACTGCGTTGGTGTGTGTGTGTGTGTGTTTGTGTGTGTGTGTGTGTGTGTGTGTGTGTGTGTGTGTGTGTGTGTGTGTGTGTGTGTGTGTGTGTGTGTGTGTGTGTGTGTGTGTGTGTGTGTGTGTGTGTGTGTGTGCATGTTTGTGTGTGTGTGTTTGTGTGCATGTGTTTGTGTGTGTGTGTATGTTAGTGTGTGTGTGTGTGTGTGTGTGTGTGACTCTGTGCGTGTTGTTTGTGCATGTGCTGTCAGTTTTTCTTTTCATTTCTCTCTCTCTCTCTCTCTCTCTCTCTCTTTTCACATCCATTTTCCTTTTCTCTGCCTGTGTCCAGTGTTGCCCCTTCAGTGCCATCCCTTGTGTGCCTTGTTTTCAGCTCAAGCTGAGGGAGCAGAGTGCCGAAACACAGGAACAGCTTCCGCTCAGGCTGCGCATATTCTCCAAGTTCCCGTGTGTACACTTCTTTCCACACTCTCTGTTTCTTCTTCTTCTTCTTCTGCTTTTTCTTCTTCTTCTGCTTCTGCTTCTTCTTCTTCTTTTTCTGGTTCTGCTTCTTCTTCTTCTTCTTCTTCTGCTTCTGCTTCTTCTTCTGGTTCTGCTTCTTCTTTTTCTGCTTCTGCTTCTTCTTCTGCTTCTGTTTCTTCTTCTTCTTCTGCTTCTGCTTCTTCTTCTGGTTCTTCTTCTTCTTCTGCTTCTTCTTCTCCTCCTCCTCCTCCTCCTCCTCCTCCTCCTCCTCCTTCTTCTTCTTCTTCTTCTTCTTCTTCTTCTCTCATCTTCTTCTCTTTCCTCTTCTCTCCTCCTCCTCCTTCTTCTTCTTCATCTTCTTCTCCCCCCGTCCTCCTCCTTCTTCTTGTACTTAAAGCTAAAATGGACCTGACCACAATAATAAGTCATTTGTATCCAGACATACCTAGCACCAAAATTGACCTGACCACAATAGTAAATCATTTGTATTTGTTTTGAACAGACTTTGGGTTAAAATGGATGTGGCCACAGTAATACATATTTGTACGCTTATTTCACATGAAAGAGCAGCCACATACAGATGGTGGAAGTATGCAACATGCCATGAGACTTAGGACTAAAATCGACCTGTCCTGATCACAATAATCCATTTATATTCATGTTCATATTCCCCACGAAAACAGCAGCCACCCTCAGATGGTGAAAATGTACAACATGCCATGAGACTTAGAGCTAAAATGGACCCGTTCTGACCACAGTAAACATTTCACATTCCTGTTCACACACCCCCACCCTCCCCCACAGAAAAAAAACCCAGCAGTTACCCTCAGATGGTGAAGGTGCATATTCAAGTTAATATTTCCCACAGTAAAAACAGCAACCACCATATGATCTTCAAAATGTAAAACATGTCTTGATACTAAATTGGACCTGTCTGACCTCAACAAACCACTCATATTCCTTGTTCACCCCACCCCACGCCCCCATGGAAAAAAACAACAAAAAAACAGAAACCACCCTCAGATGCATATTCAAGATAATATTGCCCATGAAAAACAGCATGTTGAAAACGTACAAGGTGCATATTCCTGTTAATGATCCCCACAAAACAAACCACCATCAGATGGTCAGATGTACAAGGTGCATACCCAAGTTAATATACCCCACAGATGGTGAAAATGAACAAGATGCACATTCATGCTCATATTGCTCATGAAACAGCAACCACCCTCAGATCTTCAAAATGTACAACATGCCTTGAGACTTAACGCTGAAGTGGAGCAGTCCTGGCCACAGTATATGTTTTAAATTTTAAAAATGTCTTTATTATCTTTTTAGTGTTTAAATACATGTTTTTAAACATTGGTTTCTGCATTGCACAGCGCAGTTGAGCATTTTACATGGAAAAGTGCTTTATGAATTAAATTGGATTAAATTGTAATTATAATTCACATTCCTGTTCACACCCCTCCCCCAGCGGAAACAACAGCAACCACCCTCAGATGGTCAAGGTGTAAAAGATGCATATCATGTTCATATTGCCCACAAAACAGCAACCACCCTCATATGGTGAAGGTATATCATGTTCATATTGCCCACAAAACAGCAACCACCCTCATGTGGTGAAGGTATATCATGTTCATATTGCCCACAAAACAGCAACCACCCTCATATGGTGAAGGTATATCATGTTCATATTGCCCACAAAACAGCAACCACCCTCATATGGTGAAGGTATATCATGTTCATATTGCCCACAAAACAGCAACCACCCTCATATGGTGAAGGTATATCATGTTCATTTTGCCCACAAAACAGCAACCACCCTCAGATGGTCAAGGTGTACAAGATGCCGTCGGACTTTGACGTGTCAGATGTGCGTGAGAGCTTCATCCGGCAGTTCACGCTGATGGACGGGGGTTTGAACCTGGTGGTGGACACGCAGAACACCGCTCAGCCCCTGTCCCCCTACCTGCACACGTCCAGCATGCGCCTGGTCAAGTCCCCCAAACATGCCCCCCGCTGTGGGGGGCCCGTGGAGAAGAAGAACGGGATCTCCATCATTCTGCAGTGAGTCGGGTTTTGGGAGGGAGAGGGTGGGTTGGTGGGGACGGGGAGGGGAGGTGGGGGTGGGGGGTTGTTGGGAGAGGGTGAGGGGGATAGTGGGGGAGTGGCGGGGGTTGGGGGTGGAGTTTGGTTTTGGGGTGGGTGGGTAGGTGTGTGTGTGTGGGGGGGGGGAGGATGTGTAGGGGGGTGAGGTTTTGGTTTGGAGACTGGTTGTGGGGTGTGGTGTGAGGATGGAGTGTGGGGATTAGGGGTGGAGTCTGGTTGTGGGGTGTGTGTGGGGTGTGGTGTGAGGATGGAGGGTGGGGGTTAGGGGTGGAGTCTGGTTGTGGGGTGTGTGTGGGGTGTGGTGTGAGGATGGAGGGTGGGGGTTAGGGGTGGAGTCTGGTTGTGGGGTGTGGAGAGGTGAGTCAGGTGGTGGGGGTGGTGGTGGTTGAGGGTTTTGGGTTTGTGTGTTGGGATTGGGGGGTGGGGCTTTGGGGGGGCTGTAGGTGGAGGAGGTGAGGGGGGGGTGTAGGATAGTGAGCCCATTTGATTAGCATGCAAATACATATTAAGAAGTGATTTATCCTCAGCCATTAACAACAGATATAACTTTATTGAAAGGAACTACAAATTGAAGAAACAAGTGATTTAAGTCTTAACAATATTCTTTTGTTTTTTTTTTGGAAAACAAAAAAACAAAAAAAGAAACAAAAACAACGACAAAAAAACAGCAAGAACAGAGATGTTGGGATGTGAGAAGGGGAGCGTATGGTAGTCTGAATGCCAAAAAACAAACAAAAAACCCCCAAAAGAACAACAGCAACTAAAAAAACAACGAATAAATGAATTAACCTTTTGAGCCTTGATCTCTGCTTTACCGGTGGTGGGGAGGGGTGGCATAATGCTTGGCCACCGGTTGAGCGGTGCGTAAACACTTGTGTTGTGTTTTGCTATTGGTTGACTTATATTGAAGAGCCAATCAGAAAAACCGTAATATTCGGACGTCAGCGAACATAATACCAACATTGCCGCGCCTTTTCACTGTGTTTTGTGCCTGTGGTTTGGATAAAAAAGATTGATTTCTACCATGAAGCGTGCAGAGTCTCAACCTGACATGCCTCCTTTGATCAACTGATTCTGCATGCTCGGATTCATTTTCAACATTACTATCTGTAGCAAAATCATCCGATTCAAATTCCACCTCACTATCAGAGTAATCACTGTCATACTCTATTTCTGATAAATCATCAAGCATATCAATTACTTGCTGCGTTGTGTACAGTTGTTTTCTCACACGTTTTGTCCCTGATTTCTGCCCTGACAGGCCAGGTTGAGACTGCATGCTTCAAGTGTTTACGCACCGCTCAACCAGTGGCTGGGCATTATGTCATTTTTCTCTGCCACCGGTAAAGCGGTGGTCAGGGCTCAAAGGGTTTAATACCAATTATTTGCAAATTTTGGCTCAGGAGCTCAGGCAGAAGGGTTAAAATTGCTCAGGAACTCAGGGCTCAAAGGGTTAATAATGATGATTATAATGAAAAAAAAAAAAAAGAATAGATAAAAAAGGAAAGAAAACATGTCCAGAATATCCTATTTGTGCAGTGAGTCCCAGCAGCAGAAGATCATGAGTGGAGGGTCAGCCCAGCTGGTGCCGGCCGGCAGTCGTACCATGTCCCTGCTGGGTCATCAGCACCAGCTTCGCATGGAGAGGAGGTCAGTGCTGAAAGATTGAACCACTTACCTTGTAGGTAGTTGAGCTTCATGGAGAGGTCAGTGCTGAAAGATTGAACCACTTACCTTGTAGGTAGTTGAGCTTCATGGAGAGGAGGTCAGTGCTGAAAGATTGAACCACTTACCCTATAGATAGTTGAGCTTCATGGAGAGGTGAGTGCTGAAAGGTTGAACCACTTACCTTGTTGGTAGTTGAGCTTCATGGAGAGGTCAGTGCTGAAAGGTTGAACCACTTACCTTGTAGGTAGTTGAGCTTCATGGAGAGGAGGTCAGTGCTGAAAGGTTGAACCACTTACCTTGTAGGTAGTTGAGCTTCATGGAGAGGTGAGTGCTGAAAGGTTGAACCACTTACCCTATAGATAGTTGAGCTTCATGGAGAGGACAGTGCTGAAAGGTTGAACCACTTACCTTGTAGGTAGTTGAGCTTCATGGAGAGGTCAGTGCTGAAAGGTTGAACCACTTACCTTGTAGGTAGTTGAGCTTCATGGAGAGGTGAGTGCTGAAAGGTTGAACCACTTACCTTGTAGGTAGTTGAGCTTCATGGAGAGGAGGTCAGTGCTGAAATGTTGAACCACTTACCTTGTAGGTAGTTGAGCTTCTTGGAGAGGAGGTCAGTGCTGAAAGATTGAACCACTTACCTTGTAGGTAGTTGAGCTTCATGGAGAGGAGGTCAATGCTGAAATGTTGAACCACTTACCTTGTAGGTAGTTGAGCTTCATGGAGAGGAGGTCAGTGCTGAAAGGTTGAACCACTTACCTTGTAGGTAGTTGAGCTTCATGGAGAGGAGGTCAGTGCTGAAAGGTTGAACCACTTACCTTGTAGGTAGTTGAGCTTCTTGGAGAGGTCAGTGCTGAAAAGTTGAACCACTTACCTTGTAGATAGTTGAGCTTCATGGAGAGGTCAGTGCTGAAAGGTTGAACCACTTACCTTGTAGGTAGTTGAGCTTCTTGGAGAGGAGGTCAGTGCTGAAAGGTTGAACCACTTACCTTGTAGGTAGTTGAGCTTCATGGAGAGGTCAGTGCTGAAAGGTTGAACCACTTACCTTGTAGATAGTTGAGCTTCATGGAGAGGTCAGTGCTGAAAGGTTGAACCACTTACCTTGTAGGTAGTTGAACTTCATGGAGAGGTCAGTGCTGAAAGGTTGAACCACTTACCTTGTAGGTAGTTGAACTTCATGGAGAGGTCAGCGCTGAAAGGTTGAACCACTTACCTTGTAGGTAGTTGAGCTTCATGGAGAGGAGGTCAGTGCTGAAATGTTGAACCACTTACCTTGTAGGTAGTTGAGCTTCATGGAGAGGTCAGTGCTGAAAGGTTGAACCACTTACCTTGTAGATAGTTGAGCTTCATGGAGAGGTCAGTGCTGAAAGGTTGAACCAGACTTACCTTGCAAAACAGAAACTACGAGAATGAGATGTTTGTATACTGCATTTCTTTCATACAGCTGTATTCATGTATGTGTTGTACTTTGATATAAAGATTGTGAGGAAACCATGGTTTTCAGACATTTCATTTTATGTTCACAGACAGGCTGTCAGAGACGTGATCAATGCGTTAGGCTTATGCAGAGGTCAGGCGTTTGCTCCTTTGCTTTTATTTTTTTGACTTATTTTTTCAACTGCACATGTCGTGCAGCATGTATATATGGGTCAGCCCACACACCTTGACACCCTCCTTGGAACTACTTTTGTATAAGTGGTGTTGGTGATGGTAGTAGTCATAGCAGTATTAATTGCAACTGTCGTACATGGATTTGATTGTAACAACATGTCTATAGTCACGCAGTTGTTGATGCTGATGACATATTTCTCTTCTTCTTTCTCTCTCTCTCTCTTTCCCTCCTCTACTGTCCATCTGTCAATCTCTGTGTGTGTGTGTGTGTGTGTGTGTGTGTGTGTGTGTGTGTGTGTGTGTGTGTGTGTGTGTGTGTTCTTCATCACATCTGTCCTTCTACACAAAATTTTGTTTCCTTCTCTCTTTGACCCCTTTTCATTAAATATTATTGGTGTTTTATTGTGTTGGTGTATATAGATGTTTTTCCACTTCTGTGTCCTCATGTGCTCATGTGTGGTATACACAGTTGTATATGTATTATTTCATTTGAAGTGCTTAGAGCCCATCATGTGGGGAGTTTGCACCATATAAGTTCAAATATATTCTTATTAGTATTATTTGTTATATGTGTCATGTTGTAACTGATGTAGATTAGCAAGGACAGATCGGAAGAACAGGCCATGCCTAAAATCTTAATCCATTAACTCACTCAGTACGGCCAGTCCTCTCTTCTCCTCTACACAGACCCCTCGGATGTCCAGTGGGTGTCTGAATGACCCAACCTTTAGCTTCCGTCGTCAGAACTGTGGTATTCTTTGTCAACATTCACCTCTTCAGTATAAGAGCGTTCCGCTTGCAATATTTTGATGATGGTAATTGGGATGAAACGCTGTTAACGTCGTCTCTTTCGCCGTTCGTATGGAGAGAGTTAATGTTTTGAGTTCTGAGTTGTGACGCTGATGCTGATACTTGCAGGAGTATGAGGGGGTCCCGGCCCAACAGCCTGAAGCTGAAGTCACACCCCACCCTGAAGGAGAATGGAGACATCGCCATGCTGTCCGCCAACATGATGTCCTCGCGCCGCATGGACGACTTTGACATCAAGACGCTGCAGCAGAAAAAACAGCAGGCTGAGATGAAGAGGTGTGGGGGCTTACTGAGATTCCCTGGAAAGATAAAAAATTTTTTTGTTCATTCTTACCCTCTGTCTTTTCCCTCTTTCTCACTTTATGTTTTTCCCATTATTCAGAGTTCACTTTATGTTTGAAATGTACGACTGTTGATAAATGGTCCTCCCCTGATACCATCTTCCAGTTCTGGGGGGAAATTAGTGTCTTTCTCTCGATAACAACCCTACATCATCTGAGACATATGTTGTTGACGTGATCTTTTTACACCGTCATAGTAGTTGTTTTTTTTTTGTTTTTTTTAAATTTGGTTTTAGGTTTTGGTGGTTTGAGTAAGAAATGAGTGGACTGGTTCTTTGAACATTTTAACCAAGATTTCAACATTATTTTGTTGTTAATTAACTAGTCTTAAGGAGTGATGTGTGATCAGCCCTTCTGTGCTCAACTGGGCTGTAAGCAACATGTTTTTTGTGTATATTTTTGGTTTATGGGCTGCAGCTCCCACATTCACTCGCATGTGAGTGTGGGTCTGTATGTTGCATGACAGTTTTTTTTTTCCTACATGTAGTCAGCTGTGCTCTGTTTCCATGGATGTGCATGCTGGGTATGTTATTGTTTCCATAACCCACCCAACACTGACATGGATTACAGGATCTTTAACGTGTGTATTTGATCTTCTGAGTGCGCATACACATGGAGGGGGTTCAGGCACCGGCAGGTATTAATTTATGCTGACCTGGGAGATGGGAAAAATCTCAAAACCCACCAGGTGTGCTTGACCGGGGATCAAACCCCGGGAAACCTGAGTGAGAATCTAGCACTCTGACCGTTTGACCTGCACACCCGGAATCATGACTTGGTGTGAATGTTGTCAGGAACCAGATAGAGAACCAGCCGGCAACATGACTTGGTGTGAATGTTGTCAGGAACCAGATAGAGAACCACCTGGCAACATGACTTGGTGTGAATGTTGTCAGGAACCAGATAGAGAACCACCTGACAACATGACTTGGTGTGAATGTTGTCAGGAACCAGATAGAGAACCAGCCGGCAACATGACTTGGTGTGAATGTTGTCAGGAACCAGATAGAGAACCAGCCGGCAACATGACTTGGTGTGAATGTTGTCAGGAACCAGATAGAGAACCAGCCGGCAACATGACTTGGTGTGAATGTTGTCAGGAACCAGTTAGAGAACCAGCCGGCAACATGACTTGGTGTGAATGTTGTCAGGAACCAGATAGAGAACCACCTGACAACATGACTTGGTGTGAATGTTGTCAGGAACCAGATAGAGAACCAGCCGGCAACATGACTTGGTGTGAATGTTGTTGTGAACCAGATAGAGAACCACCTGGCAACATGGCTTGGTGTGAATGTTGTCAGGAACCAGATAGAGAACCAGCCGGCAACATGACTTGGTGTGAATGTTGTCAGGAACCAGATAGAGGTGGACCTGAGAGAGAACCACCCGTTCTTCGACACACCGCTGTTCATGGTTGGCCGTGAGAGCAAGCTGCGTAAGATCTGCTCCATGATCGTCAACGCCAAGTACAACTATGTGCTGAGGGACCCCATCACTGGCAAGGAGATCAAGTCCAAGTACAAACAGTTCCAGTGAGTTCTGTGTGTGTGTGTGTGTGTGTGTGTGTGTAACCCCATCACTGGTAAGGAGATCAAGTCCAAGTACACCAGTGAGTTCTGTGTGTGTCGTACATTGACTGGGTCATGATCATCATCACCATCCTGTCCTGTATCTCCATGATTGTGTGTGTATGTGTGTGTGTTGATGACTGTGTGTGTGTGTGTGTGTGTGTGTGTGTGTGTTGACAACTCTGTGTGTGTATGTGTGTCTGTGTTGACAACTCTGTGTGCGTGTGTGCAGCAAACTTGTGGGCCTGGTGACGTACAATGACTGGGTCATGATCATCATCACCCTCCTGTCCTGTATTGCCATGATGTGTGTTTGTGTATCTGTGTGTGTGTGTGTGTGTGTGTGTGTGTGTGTGTGTTGACAACTCTGTGTGTGCGTGTGTGCAGCAAACTTGTGGGCCTGGTGACGTACATTGACTGGGTCATGATCATCATCACCATCCTGTCCTGTATCTCCATGATGCTGGAGACGCCCAGGGAGAGGATGGTGGAGAAACCCACGCTCCAGGTAATGATGATAATATGATAATGATAAAGATAATCATGATAATAACAGTACTGGTAATGATAGTGATAGTAATGATAGAAATAATATTGATAATCATAATAATGATGATGATGATGATGATGATAATGATGATGATAGTAATTATAATAATGATAATAATAATCAAAATGATAATCATAATATTGATAGAGTAATCCAATTTATGGAATGCCTTTCCATGCAAAACATGCTCAGTTGAGCTGTACACTGTAAAAAACAACGAAAAGAACTGACATGTAAAACATGCTTAGTTGAGCTGTACACTGTAAAAAACCACGAAAAGAACTGATGTGTAAAACATGCATGTGTCACAATATGGTGAATCCACTCGGCGACAAAGTTGGTCTAGACGCTAGACGCACTGACTCTCCCAAATAGAGAAGTTGAACAAAAGATTGATTATTCTATAATTTTAATAACCCCAGAATCAAGTTGAACAAAAGATTGATTATTCTATAATTTTAATACACCCCAGAATCAAATTACACACAACTACAAACTAAAATATGTAAATCAATAGTACGTTTTTCTCTCACACACACACACAGTCACACTCCCCCCCCCCACCCCCCATCCTGACCCTCCCCACTCCCCCCCAAAAAAAACAACAACAACAACAAAAACACTGCAAACAAAAGGAAATAAAGTCTGTCATATCACAGTCCTCCCCACTGTCTCCAGAGTCCACAGTCAAACGCTGTGATGTCACTCAGCTTTGAACAACAGTTCTGGCTCCCCACACCTTGTGAAGCACAGATCTGTCCCAGCTGACGTCGATGGCCCTTGCGGCCATGAGCAGTTGGGGCGGGTGGAGGGGTTGACGATGACAGGCACTCATGCAGTGCAGTAGTGGTAGTGGGTGTAGGTCCTGGCCACCCAGAGGTAGGAGAGAGGAGAAAGGTGCTATCGACGATGAAGACGACGAAGGAAAAACACAATAAAGAAAGATGGAAAAAGGAACGGTGCAATCAGGCTTTCCTGTGGTACTCTGCAGAGCAGTGAACTTCCTCCAGTCAACGCTATTTGGTGCACACACACCTAATCTAACTGTTCCGCGGCAGTCAACACTACCCCTTGCATAGATAGATCAGGACTCAGTGGACTGACTGCAACCACTTTCGTCAGTCTTACACAGCTGACTTTCGGTTATCAAACATAACACGAATTGATCTCCTCTCACTTCTCTCCTCTGCTCCTATAATAGATGTGCTCAACCTAGCAGTTAATAATGAAAATTGAACCTACTTCTTGGCTTCAAACAAGTCTAACTGTTGGCCTCAAGCAAGCCTAGGTGTGGTTCAAACAACTACCTAAAGTGAGACTTGACCACTCTCCTCAGAGTCTGCAAATCAAGTGCCTAATTAACGCCCACAAATCGCTCATGCAGTGAACGGACCCTCCGACTGTGCTCTCAACAGGGGTGACCAACACAGGCCTCCCTACTTGGGACAAGAATAGGTCCTCGCCTTTCCTGACCTGTCACCCCTTGACCAACAGATCGAAAAAGAATCGACCCATTCTGCCGGAGCATTCGTGCCAAACCTTCCCCATCATACGCAGGGATTAAGGCAATGATTCTCAAAACATCTTTTGTTTGGCCTGGACGGGGTAAACAAGAAGGGACTTAACTCTGGTTCGGTTCACTGCAGCTGAGACTGAGTGTTAAGCAGACGACAATTTTTGCAAAATTGACTGCATTTGTCTGTCACTGTCACTGCAGCGGGTGACACATTGAAACAGTAAAATGAAAAACACGTATCCATAACGAAATACCAGAATGAAAAACATGCATCCATAACCCGGCACTGACAAACAACCAAACACCAGTGTGTTCAGACATGTACACAAATCATTGTACACAAAACAATGCACACCATACCAGTCATACATCACAATACTTCATTAATGTACATTTCATATTGCAGTATATAACACCAATACCATAATGCTCAGCATGTGTGTTGTTACCCACTGGGGGACAGGGAACAAAGCTTGTGGCTGTGAAAGATTGAGTTAGGATCACTTGAGTTAACTCACTCAGTACGGCCAGTCCTCTCTTCTCCTCTACACAGACCCCTCGGATGTCCAGTGGGTGTCTGAATGACCCAACCTTTAGCTTCCGTCATCAGAACTGTGGTATTCTTTGTCAACATTCACCTCTTCAGTATAACAGCGTTCCACTTGCAATATTTTGATGATGGTAATTGGGATGAAACGCTGTTAACGTCGTCTCTTTCGCTGTTCGTATGGAGAGAGTTAAGAGAAAAAATGTATGTGGTGAAGTCTGTTTAACATTCATATTATAGGCAGAACAGGAAGAAAGCAGGAATTTTGTTGATTGTCTGGTCATTCATATTGGTGATTGAACAGTAAACCATGGCATTCAGTGTAACAAAACAAAAACACACACAGCAGAGTCATATCAATGCAAGACCCACCTTTCCACTATGTAAAACACACACACACGCACGCACACACTTACACACACACACACACACACACACACACATATGCACACATACACACACACAAACATGCACACATGCACACACACACACACACACACACACACAAAAACAACAACACACACACACACACACACACTGAATTGAAAAATTCCGTCTTGGGGCACTTTGTTACACACCGGAAGGGGACGGAAAATTCTCTTCTCTTATAATCTCTCCGTCTCTCTGTTCCGTTTTCCTCACATTATCTCTCAATCTCTGTCTTCTCTTCTCTCGTTATTTCTGTCTCTTTCTTCTCTTCTCCTCTTATTAACTCCCAGTATCTCTCTTTGTCTGAATATGAGGCCCATTTGTAGATCACCATCCACATAGACAATATACTGATGAAGACTTTCCTTGCCCTATGCATAGGAGAATGAAGTTCATTTTGTATTTTGCTTTCCCATGTTAAAGGAGCTTAGAAATCAGTTCATTGATCCAAACCATTCTAGGCAACCCTCCCTCTTTAGATGGTCAGTGTTCATGTCATTCAATAGTTTCAGTTTCAGTTTCAGTAGCTCAAGGAAGCATCACTGCGTTCGGACAAATCCATATTACGCTACAAAATTTCAAAATTAGAAGTGCAACAATCAGTTGAGCAGTTGCAAGCTTTTTTGTGAATTTGAAATGCTAGCAACTGTGTTGTTTCTTGTCACCTCAGAAGTGCTTGTTAATTTCCCCCCAAGGCCTGTATTAAGCAAAACAACCATGCCCATGTTTTTTTTTGTTTTTTGTTTTTTTCCTGTGATGTCGGAGCATGCTGTTGTGTGCAGATTGCAGAGTACGCCTTTGTGATCTGCATGACCATTGAGATGATCATGAAGGTCTTGGCCCATGGGCTTTTCTTCACTCCCAAAGCTGTCGTCAATGACTTCAGCGGGGTCCTCGACCTCTTCATCTATGGAGTGAGTTCAGCACTGTGTGTAGTTTTGTTTACTTCGCTTGTGTCTTATCTGTCAGTTTCAGTTTCTCACGGAGGCGTCACCGCACTCGGACAAATCCATATGCTCTACCCCACATCTGCGAGGCAGATGCTTCACCAGCAGCGTAACTCAACACACTTAGTCAGGCCTTGAGCGCATGCATATGTATTTATGTATCTATCTATCAGAGTGGATTTCTTCTTCGGAAATTTGCTAGAGGACGACACTTGCTGCCATGGGTTCTTTTTCAGTGCACCAAGTGCGTGCTGCACACAGGACCGCGGTTTATCGTCTCATCCGAATGACTTAGATGCTCCATTCGATTTTCCAGCCAAGCTTGTGGGAGGGGGCGAGAGCGGTATTTGAACCCATACTCTCATGGATTCTGTGTTGGCAGATGAGTGTTTTAACCGTTCTGCCACCTCCCTCCATATCCCACAATGCCTGACCAGCATGTTGGGGTCATGCATAGGTCAGAGGTCAGGCATCTGCTTTTTTTCTTAATTTTGAAAATTTTTTAAATTAAAAAAAATTCTCCAGCTGATGTGCTGTGGTGGATATGGATCACCCAACATGCTTTGACATGTCCTTGTTGCGATGGAGGTGTTGTTCAGTGTTGTAATCTGTTAGAAGGGTGGTGTGTTTCAGTTTGGAATCTGTCACGATGGTGGTGTGTTTCAGTTTTGTAATCTGTCACGATGGTGGTGTGTTTCAGTTTTGTAATCTGTTAGAAGGCTGGTGTGTTTCAGTTTGGAATCTGTCACGATGGTGGTGTGTTTCAGTTTTGTAATCTGTTACAAAAGATGGTGTGTTTCAGTTTTGCAATCTGTTGTGACAGCGTTGTATTTCAGTTTTGTAATCTGTTGCAATGGAGGTGTCTTTCAGTTTTGTAATCTGTTGTGACAGCGTTGTATTTCAGTTTTGTAATATGTTACGATGGTGCTGTGTTTCAGTTTTGTAATGCGTGACAGTGGTGTGTTTCAGTTTTGTAGTCTGTGAAGGTGGTGTGTTTGAGTTTTGTAATGCGACAGTGTCTCAATTTTGTAATAATTTACCATGGCTGTTTCTTTCTTGTTATCTGTTGCAACAACTGTGTGTTTCAGTTTTGCAATGTGTGATGATGGTGTGTTCAGGTGAGCGTGCTGTTCCTTGCAACAGCTGTGTGTTTCAGTTTTGCAATGTGTGATGGTGGTGTGTTTCAGTTTTGCAATGTGTGATGGTGGTGTGTTTCAGTTTTGTAATGTGTGATGGTGGTGTGTTTCAGTTTTGCAATGTGTGATGGTGGTGTGTTTCAGTTTTGCAATGTGTGATGGTGGTGTGTTTCAGTTTTGTAATGTGTGATGGTGGTGTGTTTCAGTTTTGCAATGTGTGATGGTGGTGTGTTTCAGTTTTGCAATGTGTGATGGTGGTGGTGTGTTTCAGTTTTGCAATGTGTGTGATGGTGGTGTGTTTCAGTTTTGCAATGTGTGATGGTGGTGGTGTGTTTCAGTTTTGCTGTGTGTGATGGTGGTGTGTTTCAGTTTTGCAATGTGTGATGGTGGTGGTGTGTTTCAGTTTTGCTGTGTGTGATGGTGGTGTGTTTCAGTTTTGCAATGTGTGATGGTGGTGTGTTTCAGTTTTGCAATGTGTGATGGTGGTGGTGTGTTTCAGTTTTGCTGTGTGTGATGGTGGTGTGTTTCAGTTTTGCAATGTGTGATGGTGGTGTGTTCAGTTTTGCAATGTGTGATGGTGGTGTGTTCAGTTTTGCAATGTGTGATGGTGGTGTGTTTCAGTTTTGCAGTGTGTAATGGTGGTGTGTTTCAGTTTTGCAATGTGTGATGGTGGTGTGTTCAGGTGAGCGTGCTGTTCCTGCTGATCATGCCCAGTCAGGTGAAGGCCGAGTCCCCGGAGCAGATCCTGATGATCCTGCGCTGTCTGCGGCCCCTCAGGATCTACAGCCTGGTGCCTCACATGCGCAAGGTCGTCTACGAGCTGGTCAGGGGCTTCAAGGAAATCTTGCTGGTCGGTACACAGCCTTGGGGGTCTGCTTTAGTCGTAGTAGTAGTCTGCTGTTTGAAATCCTGCTGGTCAGTACACAGTCTTGGGGGTCTGCTTTAGTCGTAGTAGTAGTCTGCTGTTTGAAATCCTGCTGGTCGGTACACAGCCTTTGGGGTCTGCTTTAGTCGTAGTAGTAGTCTGCTGTTTGAAATCCTGCTGGTTGGTACACAGCCTTTAGGATCTGCTTTCGTCGTAGTAGTAGTCTGCTGTTTGAAATCCTGCTGGTTGGTACACACACAGCTTTGGGGATCCGCTTATGTAGTAGTAGTAGTAGTCTTCAGTTTAACGTGGAAAGGGGAGGATTAGGCCCTGCTTTCCAAGCTGAGCCCTGGACACAGTGGAAATGAATTCACTGCCTCGATGGCTGTGAAGGGCTGTGGGACCTTTAGCTAACTGACTTCCTGATCTGTTGCTCCAGTCTTTTCTCCGTGAGATGACAGTCCTCTGCTGATCAGTGTACTTGTTAGTAATTTGCATATTTGAATATTTATAGTTGATTGAAATACCCTTGTGATCATTTCGCAGTGGAAAAAAAGGAATTGTTGCTAACACTCTGTGTTTGTGTGTGTGTGTGTGTGTGTGTGTGTGTGTGTGTGTGTATGCGTGTGTGCGTGCGTGTGCGTGTGTGCGTGTTGTGTGTGTGTGTGTGTGTGTGTGTGTGCGTGCGTGTGCATGTGTGTGTGTGCGTGTGTGTGCGTGTGTGTGTGCATGTCTCTGTGTGTGTGTGCGTGTGTGCGTGTGTGTGTGTGTGTCTATGTGAACGTGCGTGTGTGAGTGTGTGTGTGCCTACATGTGTGTTTTTTTGTGTGTGTGTGTGTGCGTGCGCGCGCGCGCGCGCGCGTGTGTGTATGTGTGTGTGTGTGTGTGTGTGTGTGCGAGTGTGTGTATGTGTGTGTGTGTGTGTGCATGTGTGCGTGCATGTCTGTGTGTGTGTGTGTGTGTGTGCGTGTGTGTGTGTGTGTCTGTGTGAACATGCGTGTGTGAGTGTGTGTGTGCCTGCATGTGTGTTTGTGTGTGTGTGTGTGTGTGTGTGTGTGTGTGTGTGTGTGTGTGCAGGTATCAGTGCTGCTGATCGTGCTGATGTTCACCTTCGCCATCTGTGGTGTTCACCTGCTGGGGGGCAAACTGGCCAGGTGCAACGACCCCAGCATCTCGGACAAGGTGAACAACCCTTCCTTGCCTGGTTCTGTCTGTCTGACTGCTCTCATGGAGGACGGTGGCAGAATGGATAAGACGCTTGTCCACCAATACAAAGTCTGTGAGGCTCTGGGTTCGAATCCTGCTCTCACCCTTTGTCCCAAGTTTGACGAGAAAATCAAACGGAGCGTCTAGTGATTCGGATGAGATGATAAACCGAGGTCCCGTGTGCAGCACACAGTGTGCGCACTGAAAAAAAAACCCCTTGGCAACAAGAGTGTTGTCCTCAGATAAAATTCTGTAGAAAAAATCCACTCTGATAGGAGCACAAATATATAGGCATGCACTCAAGGTCTGACTAGCGCTTTGGGTTACGCTGCTGGTCAGGCATCTTCCAAGGGTATATGGGTTTGTCTGAACGCAGTGACGCCTCCTTGAGAAACTGAAACTGTGGGATGGGTATCAAACGTGAGTTTGGAAAGTCCAGTGCTGTCCATGTTTTTGTGTTGTTGTTCTTTTCGTCGGACACCTTGATTTGTCCTTGCAGGCTGAGTGCACAGGAACCTTCTACAGCCGGGTGAGAATTTCCAAAATGATGCTGACCAAAAACGACTCGGAGATCCCTGGCTTCTGGGTGCCCAGGGTCTGGTGAGCTGGCTCTGAAGCTGTCTGTACTTGTGTGTATGTGTGTGGACCTCTGTCTGTCTGTCTGTACTTGTGTGTATGTGTGTGGACCTCTGTCTGTCTGTACTTGTGTGTATGTGTGTGGACCTCTGTCTCTGTCTGTCTGTCTGTACTTGTGTGTATGTGTGTGGACCTCTGTCTCTGTCTGTCTGTCTGTACTTGTGTGTATGTGTGTGGACCTCTGTCTGTCTGTCTGTCTGTACTTGTGTGTATGTGTGTGGACCTCTGTCTGTCTGTCTGTCTGTACTTTGTGTGTGTGTGTGTGTGTGTGTGTGTGTGTGTGTGTGTGTGTGTGTGTGGACCTCTGTCTGTCTGTCTGTACTTGTGTGTGTGTGTGGACCTCTGTCTGTGTGTCTGTACTTGTGTGTATGTGTGTGGACCTCTGTCTGTCTGTCTGTCTGTACTTGTGTGTATGTGTGTGGACCTATGTCTGTCTGTCTGTACTTTGTGTGTGTGTGTGGACCTATGTCTGTCTGTACTTGTGCATGTTTGTGGACCTATATCTGTCTGTCTGTACTTGTGTGTGTGTGTGTGTGTGTGTGTGTGGACCTCTGTCTGTCTGTCTGTACTTGTGTGTATGTGTGTGGACCTCTGTCTGTCTGTACTTGTGTGTATGTGTGTGGACCTCTGTCTCTCTCTGTCTGTCTGTACTTGTGTGTGTGGACCTCTGTCTGTCTGTCTGTTTGTCTGTCTGTACTTGTGTGTATGTGTGTGGACCTCTGTCTGTACTCTGTCTGTCTGTACTTGTGTGTGTGTGTGTGGACCTCTGTTTGTCTGTCTGTCTGTACTTGTGTGTATGTGTGTGGACCTATGTCTGTCTGTCTGTACTTTGTGTGTGTGTGTGGACCTATGTCTGTCTGTACTTGTGCATGTTTGTGGACCTATATCTGTCTGTCTGTACTTGTGTGTGTGTGTGGACCTCTGTCTGTCTGTCTGTCGTCTGTACTTGTGTGTGTGTAGACCTGTCATGGTTTCTGTCTGTCTGTCTGTCTGTCTTTAATCGTGTGTGTGTGTGTAGACCTGTCATGGTTTCTGTCTGTCTGTCTGTACTTGTGTGTGTGTGTGGACTTCTGTCAGGGTTTCTGTCTGTCTGTCTGTCTGTACTTGTGTGTGTGTGGACCTCTTTCAAGGTTTCCCTATGTCTGTCTGTCTGTACTTGTCAAGGTCTGTGTGTTGGGTTATGCTGCTTGTCAGGCATCTTCTTAGCAGATGTGGTGCAGTGTAGCATGTATGGGTATGTCCAAACACAGTGATGCCACCTTGAGAAAGGGAACTGAAGTAGTGCCACACCCCACAGTTCATGCTTCAGGGGTAACTGAACAGTCCCATGGCCTGTAGCAGTGAGCTCAGTAGCTCAAGGAGGCGTCACTGCGTTCGGACAAATCCATATATGCTACACCACATCTGCCAAGCAGATGCCTGACCAGCAGCGTAACCCAACGCGCTTAGTCAGGCCTTGAGGGGGAAAAAAAAAAAGTTGAATAAATAATAGATAAGCTTACACAGAATTCATGATCAGTGTGTAGGGCTGTGGAGAGGAAGGCAGGGCTCAGCAAAAAGTAAACCACTCTTTACTATTTGTTAATCATATCGTCTCCTGGCCTCATTATTTGTTAATTTCCAGTGGATAAACTACCGAGGCAACCATGTATTTGTTCTGTATTGTCCATGTGTTCTGTGTGGCTTATTCAGGATTAAAGAGGCTATGCCAGTCTTGAATAAAAGCTAATTTGTGTTTGCACATTTCTTCTGTCTTTGCTGCTGTGTGCACATGTCAGATGATTGGTATAAGGACAGACCCGGTGCTTCTTTTATGAGGAAGTGTCTGGGTTTGTTCCAATGTACCTTTTATTTACCTGTGTGCTAGCTGAATCGGTAGCGTAAGCATCACTGACTTGAAGTTGTGTACCTTGTGTAATGGAGAGAGTTACCACTCTTTACTATTTGTTAATTAAATGGTAAATAGTTTTATGAATTGATTTTGTTTGTATTTATTCATCAAATTATGTCCTATATGGTGCGCAGTTAAAAAAAACAACACCCGAAAGACATGAAGTGTGCTATGCTATATGAATGTGTGTGTGTGTGTGTGTGTGTGTGTGTGTGTGTGTAACCAGTGCAAACCTGCACAACTTCAACTTTAACAACATCCAGAAGGTATCTAATTTGATGAATTGACTTTGCCTGTATTCATTCATCAGTTTTAATCCTATGTGGTTCGTCGTCTTACTCTCCCCTCTCAACTCTGTGAAGAGTCATTGGGGCACTGCTCAGAAACAGTTCTGCAGATTACTCCAGGTCTGTTGGTTGTGTGTCAAAGCCTGGGTCTCCACAGAATGGATGGGAAAACCATTTGCAGAGACCCAGGCAGACATCTTACATAGTGATAAGAAACTCTAGGGAGAGCTGGACAGTACAAGGTCTTCAGAGAAGAAACCCCCCTCAGTCAAGTGTTTCGGCCCTTAACTCCTTACACTCTAAGGTGGCCAGGCCGCACCCAGGTCATGACTCCTGGATGCCATTGTATTGCTGCATTTTTTTTTCCTGGTCCTCAGCAGGTTCGAACCCGCGCCTCCAGGGTGTTCGCCACTTCAGGACTGAGTCACCTTTTCTGGCAGACATTTTAACCACTGAGCCATCGTACGCCTAGTTTGAGTAGGGAAATTTAATCCTTATGAAGTTTACTTTCATTCCTCCTCGACCAGATCCAGCTGGAACTCTTTTCTGCTGCTTCTGCCATTGTCTTGAGAGCCCGTGTCCTCTCTCTGCCAGAAATCGACAGCTGTTTCGTAAGGCTTTAGGCAGATGCGCTCACAAACCCTCTTGCACCAATCACTATTGCGAGGACTTGGCTTGGAAGCCAGATTCTCTCAGGCTGCTGTCTAGACTAGCATACTTCTCGGTCTTGTAGATGTGGGCTTCCTCCATTCTGCTTTTCGTATGGCACAGTGAACTCAATCAGAATCGCTTGTTTCGTTGCCTTGGAGTGGAGTACTATGTCAGGTCTCATGCCACTCTTGCTGATGATTTCCAGGTGTTTCTTCCCCTCTGGTAGGTCAGCTGTGCATTCCCAATCTCCAGCACCATCAAGCAGCCCATGTTTCCATGCTTTGGATATTACAGCTGTTCCTGGCCAGACTTTATTGCGTTCTGCAGAGCGGAACTCTGTTGGAACTTCTGGTGGGGTTGGTGCTCTTTGGACAGTGCTCACCACATGTGCAGTTTCTTTTAGCACTTGGTTGTGCCTCCATGTGTACTGTCCTTGGCTCAATGCCGCTTTACATGAAGACAGAATTTTAAAATTTTGCATACTTTAAGAGTGGTGAAAGTGCATCCACAGCAAACCGGTGAAACGTCACTTTTGACAACATAGTGTATATGGATTTGTCCGAACGCAGTGACGCCTCCTTGAGCTACTGAAACTGAAACTGATACAGAACTTAATTAGTTTGATGATTCATTCATCAGTTTAAATCCTATACTCAGTTGAAAAAAGGACATTATTTTGATGTGTATACATATGTGTGTGTGTAACTTTCAACTTTGACAGCATCCAGAACACAACTAGTTTGATGAGTCATACATAGTTATACAAGAAGGCATTATTTTGAAGTGGTGTGTGTCTGTGTGTGTGCAGGGCCAACCCACGGAACTTCAACTTTGACAACATCCAGAACGCGATGCTGGCGTTGTTTGAAGTGCTGTCTCTGGAGGGATGGCTGGAGGTGCGCGACGTCATCATCAGCAGAGTGGGCGCGGTCAGTGCTTCACCTCACATCATGTGGCCATCAACCCTGTCTGACTGTGACCCTCACGACAACAGAGGCGGCAACTGTTGTCCCGACTGTCAGCTTTGTCCGACTATGACTGTTAGAACAGCAGAGGAGACAACTGCTGTCCTGACTATGTATGACAGTCAGTTGTGTCCGACTAGGACTATTAGAACAGCAGAGGAGACAACTGTTGTCCTGACTATCTATGTATGACTGTCAGCTTTGTCCGACTATGACTGTTAGAACAGCAGAGGAGACAACTGTTGTCCAGTGTGCGACAATGACAATCGGAACAGCAGAGGAGGCAACTGCTGTCCTGACTATGTATGACAGTCAGTTATGTCCGACTATGACTATTAGAACAGCAGAGGAGACAACTGTTGTCCTGACTATGAATGACAGTCAGATGTGTCCGACTATAACTGTTAGAACAGCAGAGGAGACAACTGTTGTCCAGTGTGTGACAATGACAATCGGAACAGCAGAGGAGGCAACTGCTGTCCTGACTATGTATGACAGTCAGTTATGTCCGACTATGACCATCAGAACAGCAGAGGAGACAACTGCTGTCCTGACTATGTATGACAGTCAGTTGTGTCCGACTAGGACTATTAGAACAGCAGAGGAGACAACTGTTGTCCTGACTATGAATGACAGTCAGATGTGTCTGACTAGGACTATTAGAACAGCAGAGGAGACAATTGCTGTCGTGACTATCTATGTATGATTGTCAGCCATGTCCGATTATGACCATCAGAACAGCAGAGGAGACAATTGCTGTCGTGACTATCTATGTATGATTGTCAGCCATGTCCGATTATGACCATCAGAACAGCACATTAAAATAATTAAAAAAAACAATGCAATGCAATGCAGTGCAACCCAACGCAGCACAACACAGCACAACAACACAACACAACACAGTCAGTAGTGATAATTTATGGTATCCTGGTTGGCTGAATTGTGCTTTACAGTAGGATGTAAGCAAGGGTAAAATTAACCCTAAAAAAATGTCTTAAAGAGTTAAAGTAAAACATCTCATGTGGAAAAGGAACCATTGTTTTTCTGTCTTCCCATGTTTAACATTTGACAAAGGTCTTTCATTTAAGATGGAAGAAACTTTGATTTGCTTTTATTAAAAAAAAAGTCCTGCTGGTTATTTATGAAAGCAAATATTTTCTGAGAGCTGACTTCTTTTATGTTTGTAGGATTCATTTATATGTGGTGCAGACAGAAGCTCGATACAATCACCTTTTGGTGTTGCAGACAGAATTAATTTACCTTCACCTGTTTGGTTGCAGGCAGAATTAATATACCTTCACCTGTTTGTGTTGCGGGCAGAAGCTATGTACACTGACATGTTTGCATTGTAGACAGAAGTGTTATACCTTCACATGTTTGTGTTGCAGGCAGAAGCTATGTACACTGACCTGTTTGCATTTTAGACAGAAGTGTTATACCTTCACCTGTTTGTGTTGTGGGCAGAAGCTTTGTACACTGACCTGTTTGCATATTAGACAGAAGTGTGATACTTTCACCTGTTTGTGTTGCAGGCAGAAGCTATGTACACTGACCTGTTTGCAATGTAGACAGAGGTGTGATACTTTCACCTGTTTGTGTTGCAGGCAGAAGCTATGTACACTGACCTGTTTACAGTTTAGACAGAAGTGTTATACCTTCACCTGTTTGTGTTGTGGGCAGAAGCTATGTACACTGACCTGTTTGCATTTTAGACAGAAGTGTTATACCTTCACCTGTTTGTGTTGTGGGCAGAAGCTATGTACACTGACCTGTTTGCATTTTAGACAGAAGTGTTATACCTTCACCTGTTTGTGTTGCAGGCAGAAGCTTTGTACACTGACCTGTTTGCATTGTAGACAGAAGTGTTATACCTTCACCTGTTTGTGTTGCAGGCGGAAGCGATCTACATTCACCTGTTTGTCTTCATCGGCTACATGATTGGTCTGACACTGTTTGTGGGTGTGGTGATCGCCAATTACAGTGAGAACAAGGTAATCCCTTTGCACCACCACCCTCACACTCACACATACACACATGGATATCATGCCTGTCCGTCTGTCTGTCTATCTGTCTATCTATCTTCCTAACTATCTGTCTATCTGTTTATCTGTCTATCATCTGTACATTTCTCTCTCCCCCTCTCTCTCTCTCTCTGGATACTAGATCACAGGGGTATTCCTTTGCTATCCTCTTCTTCTTCTTCTTCGTTCATGGGCTGCAACTCCCACATTCTCTTGTATGTGCACGAGTGGGCATTTAGATGTATGACTGTTTTTACCCTGCCATGTAGGCAGCCATACTCTGTGATACGAAGGGTGAAGCCTGATTACTGAAACACCATAGTACAGAGTGTTCTGCAACCTGTGAAGTGATGTGAAGTGTACACATGTGTATGTGTGTGCAGGGGACAGCACTGCTGACAGTGGACCAGAGACGCTGGCTGGACCTGAAGGGAAGAATCAAGTTGGCCCAGCCTCTCCACATTCCCCCCAGACCTGGTGAGTTGGATTCAGTGTGTGTGTGTGTGGGTGTGTGTGGGTGTGCGTGTGGTGTGTGTGTGTGTGTGTGTGTGTGGTGTGTGTGTGTGTGCATGTGTGGGTGTGTAGGGGGAAGGATGTGGGGGGGGGGTTGTGGGTGTGGGGGTGGGGAGTGTTAGTATGTGTTTGTGTGTGTGTGTGTGTCTCTGTGGAGGGGCAAGGGGTGAGTATGGGTGGGTGTGGGTTGATGTATGTGTGTGTTTCTGTAGGGGGGGGGGTATGTGTATGTGTGTATACTCTGTGTACGGGGGGTGGGGGTGGGTGGGGGGGGGATGTGTTTGTGTGTGTATGTGCTGAGCCTGAGCCTGAGTATGGGTGGGGAGGGTGGGGGGGGTATGTGTATGTGCGTTTGTGTGAGCGTGCATGAGTGTGTGGGTGTAAGTGTGTGTTTAAGTGTGCATGTGTGTGTCAGAAAAACCCTGGGTAAGAGAGGTCCAGGGAAAGGACTCGGATGGTTCATTAATGTATTGGTCATGGCCTGTTGTGAAGGGGTACACATGTATAACAAAAGCATGATTAATAGATATATGTCACTGGTCACAGTACAGAGTAAACATCAAAGTTAACACTCTCGTGAAACAGCAGTTTCCCCATATTGAAATTCTTTGCACAGAAATAAAGAAATATTTTCCAACAATCTCAGTAGAAGCTGAGGATATTAGTTAGAGAAGAGCATTTTGGTGTTTGAAAGAGTGTTGTTTGTGTTTTGTGTGAAAGAGCATTGTGTGTGTTTTGTAGAGAGAAGCTCTTTGGTGTTTGAAAGAGCGTTGTGTGTGTTTTGTAGAGAGAAGCTCTTTGGTGTTTGAAAGAGCGTTGTGTGTGTTTTGTAGAGAGAAGCGCTATGGTGTTTGAAAGAGCGTTGTGTGTGTTTTGTAGAGAGGCGTGTTTTGATGTTTCAAAGAGTGTTGTGTGTGTTTTGCAGAGAGGCGTGTTTTGATGTTTCAAAGAGTGTTGTGTGTGTTTTGCAGAGAGGCGTGTTTTGATGTTTCAAAGAGTGTTGTGTGTGTTTTGCAGAGAGGCGTGTTTTGATGTTTCAAAGAGTGTTGTGTGTGTTTTGCAGAGAGGAGTGCTTTCCGTGCACTGATGTATGACATCACACAGCATCTGTACTTCAAGCGTTTCATCGTGTCCCTGGTGATCGCCAACTGCCTCATGCTGTCCGTGCCTGTGAGTGTGGGGGTGGGGGTGGGGGTAGGAGGGTTTGGGGGGTGGGGGGTGCAGCCCTGCTTTGTGTTAACGTCAGTATACTCACAAGATGTTACTTGCACCTTCCAGGAAAAAAAACAAACTTTTTGTAGGTGAGATTCTGTTGTTGGTCATGAACATGATCTAGAGACTTATCACGTTCCAGTCTTGGCCAGATCACTTCTAAACATAAGTCATGCATACATGCTTCATACACACTCACACGTGCACACACATGCACTCTCTTTCTCTCTCTGTCTGTCTGTCTCTCTTAATGTGTAAGAAAATAATCCCATGTCTTTTTTCCCACGTCAAATTAATTTTAATATCACCAGTGTTAGATAGATGTGAAATATAAGAGAACTTTTTAAAACAAATTTTTTTTTAGTGTTTTGTGTTAATGCTTGAATCTGTGTGATATTTTTTTGCATTTAAACAAATTTTGAAACGATATTGCCATGTGGTGATCTGATTTTTCTTTCTTTCTTTCTTTTTTCTGCGCTGACAGTGGAAAGATTCAGTGGACAAAACCACAATACTGGCTGGGTTCTCCACCTCCTTCACCCTTCTCTTCCTGGTGGAGGTCAGTATGTTGCTTGGCCTTTGACCTTTGACATGCAGCGTATCTGATAAGATAATGTAAGGATAAACAAACAATGTATTTGTATTTCTTTTTATCACAACAGATTTCTCTGTGTGAAATCCGGGCTGCTCTCCCCCAGGGAGAGCGCGTTGCTATACTACAGCGCCACCCATTTTTGGGGTATTTTTTCCTGCGTGCAGTTTTAGTTATTTTTCTTATTGAAGTGGATATTTCTACAGAATTTTGCCAGGAGCAACCCTTTTGTTGCTGTGGGTTCTTTTACGTGCACTAAGTGCATGCTGCACACGGGACCTCGGTTTATCGTCTCATCCGAATGACTAACGTCTAGACCACCACTCAAGGTCTAGTGGAGGGGGAGAAAATATCGATGGCTGAGCCGTGATTCGAACCAGCACGCTCAGATTCTCTCGCTTCCAAGGCAGACGCGTTACCTCTAGGCCATCACTCCACTGTAGAGTGGTGACTCTCTTCATGTACAAGGCTCACAACTTCAAGTCAGTTCTGCTTACACTACTGATTCAGCTGGCACACAGGTAAATGAAAGGTACATTGGAACAAACTCAGAGACCTTCTGAAAAAGGAAGCCCTGAACTTGTCCTTATACTGATCATTTTGACATGTGCACACAGCAGCAATGACAGAAGAAACGTGCAGACATAAACTAGTTTTTATTCAAGACTGTCATAGCTTTTTCACTCACTCAGTACGGCCAGTCCTCTCTTCTCCTCTACACAGACCCCTCGGATGTCCAGTGGGTATCTGAATGACCCAACCTTTAGCTTCCGTCGTCAGAATTGTGGTATTCTTTGTCAACATTCACCTCTTCAGTATAAGAGCCTTCCGCTTGCAATATTTTGATGATGGTAACTGGGGTGAAACGCTGTTAACGTCGTCTCTTTCGCTGTTCGTATGGAGAGAGTTAATGTGGAACAATCATAAGCAGCATCACCTTGAAGTTGTGTACCTTGGAGATGGAGAGAGTTACCACTCTTCACAGTTTGTAAATGCTTTACTCACCCAGACTCATTAATATAAGGATAACTTTTATCACCTCAAATTAGAGAAATTTGGCCTGGCTCGTGCATTATCACAACATAGACTTGTAATCAAGATGGAAACATTGTAAATACATGTTTTCGATATATGACTGAGACATAAATGTTAGAACATCACATACCCCAGGGTTCAAATTTAACTCTTTTTTTTTTGAGTACCAATCAGGCACTCTGGACAAGGCATTTGAGTGCCCAGTTGTGGTTTTGAGTGCCAGCATAATAAAATGAAATAAACTGTGCCAAGGAAAGTCTTTCTGCCGGGCTGCTTTGTACACACACTGGTGCTTTGATTCGTAGTCCTGCTGTTTATTCTTTTTATTATCCCTAGCTTTCATCTCTGTTTCGGGAGCCTTTCTTTTGACGTTGAAGATGGGAAATATTGTTCATCGCTAACACGTCATGAATGTCAAAATCCGATCGTGTGTCTTTTAATTAATTTTCTTTCGCCTCTGTCAATTTTTGAGTACCAACTGGGCACTCTTGACATAAAATTTGCGTGCCCGAGCCAACTTTTTGTAGCATTTGCACCTGGGAACCTGCTAAATTCGAACCCTGTACAATGTGTCTTCACACATTCACTCTGCTTATTACAGGCAATATATTTTAGACATAAAAGCAGAAAGAACCAGTGAATATATTTCTAATACAGAAACATATCATACAGTATTGAACATTGATTATACACAGAGTGATCACATGTATACTTTTATAAAAAAACAACAACCCAGGTATGTATGTATATCTCTCTCACTCTCTCTGTTTTTTGGTTGTTGTTTTTTTTGTTTTGTTTTTGATCATTCATTTAATGTATTCTGTTTTCATTTCTTTTTAATGATGATCTTGATATATCTTAGTATCGTTTTTCCTACTTTTTCTTGGTTTTTGTTTGTTTGTTTTTTGTATGTGTGTAGATATTTGGATGTGCATATATGTTCTGTAATGTTAAAATGGAAAATTTTAGAATAGAAACATTAAAAAAAGAAAAAAAAACAAATGAAAAGAAGTCAGGGTGGCTGGGAGGTGTGGGTGGAGAAAGTTTGACAAAGAGTCCATGTATGTAATGTTTCAATGTCCCCAGGAGCACACGAAATGAAATTCTTGCTTTGCCTGCCTTGCACACACACACACACACACACACATGGAAAAAAAATGTCAGGGTGGTGGAGGGTTTGAGAAAGTTAGACAACAAGAGTCCAGCAGAGAGCAGATAGTTTGAGGCTCTGTGCCTGTGTCCAGGTGATCATGAAGATGATAGCGCTGTCCCCTGGGGGCTACTGGACTAGCAGAAGGAACCGCTTCGATATGCTGGTCACCTTCCTCGGCGTCATCTGGATCATCCTCAAATACGGCCTGGACACCAAAAATGTAATCCTCGCAGCGATGACTGTGTAGTCCTTGTCCTGAGATAGTAGCTGTGACTGTGATCCTTGTCCTGAGAGAGTAGCTGTGACTGTGATCCTTGTCCTGAGAGAGTAGCTGTGACTGTGATCCTTGTCCTGAAGAGTAGTTGTGACTGTGTGATGCTTGTCCTGAGAGAGTAGTTGTGACTGTGATCTTTGTCCTGAGAGAGTAGTGACTGTGATCCTTGTCCTGAAGAGTAGCTGTGACTGTGTGATCCTTATCCTGAGAGAGTAGTTGTGACTGTGATCCTTGTCCTGAGAGAGTAGTTGTGACTGTGTGATCCTTGTCCTGAGAGAGTAGTTGTGACTGTGATCCTTGTCCTGAGAGAGTAGTTGTGACTGTGTTCCTTGTCCTGAGAGAGTAGTGACTGTGATCCTGTGATCTTTGTCCTGAGAGAGTAGACGGGCGCAATAGCCGAGTGGTTAAAGCGTTGGACTTTCAATCTGAGGGTCCCGGGTTCGAATCACGGTGACGGCGCCTGGTGGGTAAAGGGTGGAGATTTTTATGATCTCCCAGGTCAACATATGTGCAGACCTGCTAGTGCCTGAGCCCCCTTCGTGTGTAAACGCATGCAGAAGATCAAGTATGCACGTTAAAGATCCTGTAATCCATGTCAGCGTTCGATGGGTTATGGAAACAAGAACATACCCAGCATGCACACCCCCGAAAGCGGAGTATGGCTGCCTACATGGCGGGGTAAAAACGGTCATGCACGTAAAAGCCCACTCGTGTACATGCGAGTGAACGTGGAAGTTGCAGCCCACGAACGAAGAAGAAGTCCTGAGAGAGTAGTGACTGTGATCCTTGTCCTGAGAGAGTAGTTGTGACTGTGATCCTTGTCCTGAAGAGTAGCTGTGACTGTGTGATCCTTGTCCTGAAGAGAAGCACTAACTGTGTGATGCTTGTCCTGAGAGAGTAGTTGTGACTGTGATCCTTGTCCTGAAGAGTAGTTGTGACTGTGTGATCCTTGTCCTGAGAGAGTAGGTGTGACTGTGATCCTTGTCCTGAGAGAGTAGGTGTGACTGTGATCCTTGTCCCGAGAGAGTAGTTATGACTGTGTGATCCTTGTCCTGGGAGAGTAGCTGTGACTGTGATCCTTATCCTGAGAGAGTAACTGTGACTGTGTGATCCTTGTCCTGAGAGAGTAACTGTGACTGTGTGATCCTTGTCCTGAGAGAGTAGCTGTGACTGTGTGATCCTTGTCCTGAGAGAGTAATTATGACTGTGTGATCCTTGTCCTGGGAGAGTAGCTGTGACTGTGTGATCCTTGTCCCGAGAGAGTAGTTATGACTGTGTGATCCTTGTCCTGGGAGAGTAGCTGTGACTGTGATCCTTGTCCTGGGAGAGTAGCTGTGACTGTGTGATCCTTGTCCTGGGAGAGTAGCTATGTGTGGCCTTCCTTCTTCTCTTTCTGATCTATTATTTGTGCATGTACTTATGTCATTCTTCTACTTTTTGGTGACAAAATTTGAAATTTATTCATGTAATGTTATGCGTTTTTATGGAGTATTTATGTTCCTTTTTCATGAGGGCAGGATGAAAACAATCCATTAATTTTATGCTTATTCCATTTTCCCCTCAATAAAAAAGGTTCGTTTGTTTGTTAGTTGATTCAAGTAGTGCTGACAGTGTGAATATATGGATCACCTCACACATCATCCCAATTAGGAAACTTTGCAACGCCTGTGTTTGTATTGTTCGTCATTTGTAGTTAAGTATCATTCAGATTGACCCTTGTGTACCATTTCCTTTTGTTAGTCACAATGCGTCAGTCATCACAGGACAAATGCACACATCATGTTTTCTTCTACTTTTTTTTTTCCGTCATTTTTAATACCACAAGAAAAACAAGTATAATTCAGATTGACACTTGTGTACCATTTCCTTTTGTTAGTCACAATGTGTCAGTCATCACAGGACAAATGCACACATCATGTTTTCTTCTACTTTTTTTTTTTTCGTCATTTTTAATACCACAAGAAAAACAAGTATAATTCAGATTGACCCTTGTGTACCATTTCCTTTTGTTAGTCACAATGTGTCAGTCATCACAGGACAAATGCACACATCATGTTTTCTTCTACTTTTTTTTGTGTCATTTTTAATACCACAAGAAAAACAAGTATAATTCAGATTGACCCTTGTGTACCATTTCCTTTTGTTAGTCACAATGTGTCAGTCATCACAGGACAAATGCATACATCATGTTTTCTTCTACTTTTTTTTTCTCGTCATTTTTAATACCACAAGAAAAACAAGTATAATTCAGATTGACCCTTGTGTACCATTTCCTTTTGTTAGTCACAATGTGTCAGTCATCACAGGACAAATGCACACATCATGTTTTCTTCTACTTTTTTTTTCCCGTCATTTTTAATACCACAAGAAAAACAAGTATAATTCAGATTGACCCTTTGTACCATTTCCTTTTGTTAGTCACAATGTGTCAGTCATCACAGGACAAATGCACACATCATGTTTTCTTCTACTTTTTTTTTCGTCATTTTTAATACCACAAGAAAAACAAGTATAATTCAAATTGACCCTTGTGTACCATTTCCTTTTGTTAGTCACAATGTGTCAGTCATCACAGGACAAATGCACACATCATGTTTTCTTCTACTTTTTTTTTCCCGTCATTTTTAATACCACAAGAAAAACAAGTATAATTCAGATTGACCCTTGTGTACCATTTCCTTTTGTTAGTCACAATGTGTCAGTCATCACAGGACAAATGCACACATCATGTTTTCTTCTACTTTTTTTTTCGTCATTTTTAATACCACAAGAAAAACAAGTATAATTCAGATTGACCCTTTGTACCATTTCCTTTTGCTAGTCACAATGTGTCAGTCATCACAGGACAAATGCACACATCATGTTTTCTTCTACTTTTTTTTTTTTCCGTCATTTTTAATACCACAAGAAAAATTCTCTCTCTCTGTTTCTCTCTGTTTCTCTCTCTCTGTCTCTCTCACACTCTCCTTTTTTATGTGTAAGTATTTTGAAGAAATTCAAAAGAAATGCTCAATTTTCAACAGTGAAAATTTAGAGAACATGAACCTTACCAGTACGCTTTTGATAGATGATGAAGTAGGAATAAGATCACTAGCGAAATTTATTGCCCTAGCTTGGGATTGTCGGAAAAAGAAATTATCTTCGGGAGCCTCATAGTTATAGAAAAAACACTGTTACACAGTTTATAATTCTGAATGACTTTGTAGAAAGTTTGATGGTCAAGCTTTTTTATTTTCCTTTTTAATCTTAACAATATGTTGTATTTTATGATTTTGTTGTTGTTTGTCGTCGTTCTTTTGTTCATACATTGTCCCCCTTGCCAAAGGATAGTATTGTCAATGACAATAAAACAATGTCCGTGTCCGTCTCTCTCTCTCTCTCTCTCTCTCTCTCTCTCTCTAGATAAATAGATAGGACAGACATACCTACGACAGTCAGGTTATCAGGGTAATTCATGTAGCAGGAGGAATGTGAATCTTCAGTACACATGACGGATGCTGTGGTTGAATGGTGAGAATGCTGCAATGTATATGCATGCAAAAGATCAAATATGCATGTTAAAGATCCTGTAATCCATGTCAGTGTTAAGTGGGTTATGGAAACATGACAGATTCAATAAATAATGCTGGCATCAGGACAGAGTCACACATACAAGGTTAGAATCAATCAGAGGTACAACATTTCCTTTGGGTAACATAGTACAAACGATACAGAAAAAAAAAAGGAAATTCACTAGCTTGTGTCCAACAAGTTTTTGGCATAGATGTAATTGTCTGTTGAAGTCTTATACACATGATGTTTTTAGGGAGTAAGCTTCACTTCAGTCCGTGAATGTTGTTTTCAGATGCATGATACCATCAATTCTCTGGGGTACTTTGTCATTGTCCTACGTTTCTTCACAATAACTGGCAAGCACGTAAGTAAAAGACTTCTTTTTTTTTTTTCTTGATTTTGTTTGACAGTGTGGCAGGCATATGTTTGATTGATTGATTGATGTGGATACTTCTATAGCACCTATCCTCGATCAGAGACCAAGCTCTAAGCGCTTTACATACACGGGGACATTTGCACCACAGGCTGCCTACCTGGGTAGAGCCGACTGACGGCTGCCACTGGGCGCTCATCATTCGTTTCCTGTGTCATTCAGTCAGATTTCAGACGCACACACATACACACTCAGACAGACATGTAACATATATGTGTATATATTACAGCTGGCAGTACTTCAGTTTATTTTTCTCTGTGTTTTTTTTTTCTTTTCTGTCTTTAATCCTTTCAGTGCCAAGCCTATTTTATGCTCAGTGACAACTATTTGCCAAGGGATGTTGTGGTCCCAGAGAAAGATGGCAGAATGGACAAGATGCACATCTGCCAGTTCAGTGTCTGTGAGGGTCTGGGTTTGAGTCCTGCTCTTGCCTTTTCTCCGAAGTTTGACCAGAAAATCAAATCGTTCAGATGAAATTATTAACCGAGGTCCTGCGTGCAGCATTTGGTTCACTGAAAAAGAAACCATGGCATCAAAAGAGTTGTCCTCTGGCAAAATTCTGTAGAAATAATCCACTCAGATAGGTACACAAATATGCATACACACACTCAAGGCCTGACAAAGTGCGATGGGTTATGCTGCTGGTTAGGCATATGCCTAGCAGATGTGGTGTAGCATATATGGATTAATCCAAATGCAGTGACACCTTGAGAAACTAAAGGCAAAGATAAGCATGATAAAAGTTGAATGTCAATCATGACATAACTGGAGGATGCCCCTTGCGTTGCAAAATAGATTGATTTAAAACAGATAATCAGTGAATAAATAAAAGTTGAATGTCAGTCACAAAATGTGAAGAGGACCCCCCCCCCACACACACACCCCTGTGTTGCAAAAACGAATTAATTTTAAACAAATATTCAGTGAATAAATAAAATTTGAATGTCTGTCACAAAATCTTAGATGTGAAGAGGACACACCCCTTGTGTTGCAAAAATAGATTAATTCTGAACAAATACTCAGTGGATAAATCAAGTCGTGATAAAGTTGAATGTCAGTCACAACCCTTGTGTTGCAGAATATATATCATTTATAAACAAATAGCGAATAAATCAATTTGTCTGTTGAATTAAGCCACATGAAGGCAGATTGTGATAAAGTTGAATGTCAGTCACAACGTGACAAGAGGACGCCCCCTGTGCCCTGCAGGCCACGCTGAAGATGCTGATGCAGACGGTGGTGATGTCAGTGTTTAAGAGCTTCTTCATCATCATGGGCATGTTCCTCCTCATGCTCTTCTACGCCTACATGGGCGTCATCCTCTTCGGCTCCGTCAAGTACGGCTACAACCTGGGCAGGTGAGACACCACCGTGAGTTGTGTGTGTGTGTGTGTGTGTGTGTGTGTGTCTGTGTGTGTGTGTGCCAGTATGTGTGTTTGTGTCCATGTTTGTGAAGTGGTTAGAGCTTGGTCTCTGACCAAGGATAGGCACTAAACTATTATTGGTATCAATCTCTCAGTGTCTTTTACTGACATATAGGTAGGTTTTCTGTGTCATGAATGAGGTGGAGGAGTTTTGTGCCACATACTGGTGATTGTAGACATTTTGTTAGAGTATTGATTTTTACAATGTTATAGTTTCATAGGTAGGAGAGGAAGAGGAGGGGGATGAATGGTGAGTTGGTTGAAAACAGGTAGATGAAGGATGGAGTCATCTGTGCAATGTCACTTGTTATCCACAGTTCAGAGAATCCAAAACAATGCTGCACGGCTTATCTTCCACTCTCCCCAATTCTGCTCATCTTACTCCTCTCCTTCACTCCCTCCACTGGCTACCTATTGAGAAAAGAAAAGAGTACAAACTCTCTCTTCTGTGCTACTAATTTATGATTGGCATGTCTCCTTTATACTTTTCTGAGCTTCTGCATTACTACTCTTCATCTCGCCAGCTCCGGTATTCAGGTGGTGACTGTCTCTTAAAAATTCCCTCCTGCAGAACCAGATCATTTGGAAAATGCACTTTCTCTTTCCAGGCTTCTACTGCATGGAATTCACTCCGGTTTCCTGTCCATCATGCTGTTTCTTGCCCTTCTTTCAAAACCTCTTTGAAAACTCATTTATTTCTAGACATTCAAATCAGTAAATAACTCATTGTCTTCACTTTTATGTTTCAGTCAAGTTAATTTTTTTACTTCTATCATTTTTTTTTACTATTTCTAAACGTACACATGTTCATATGCCTTGAACGATCGGGATGTGTGTGTGCATGCGCATGTGTGTGTCAGCATTTTTGTGTGGAGTGGTTGTGGGTTTGTGGGATGGAGTTGGAACGGGATGATCTGTGTGTGCAGGTGTATTTGTGTGTTGTTTTGGTTTTTTTTAGTATGCACGCGTCATTGCATTTTTTTTTTTTTTTTATTGTAAACGCCCAGGGCTTTTGTATCATTAGATTGAGCGAACCAGATGTCTTTTTATTATTATTATTATTTTCATGTCATCAGTCTTTCTGAATAATGTTAATGGGCAAATCTTTATCTTTAAAACAGACACGCCTCTTTCTGAATGATGTTGATGGGCAAATCTGTGTCTTTAAAACAGACACACCTCTTTCTGAATGATGTTGATGGGCAAATCTTTATCTTTAAAACAGACACGCCTCTTTCTGAATAATGTTGGTGGGCAAATCTGTTTCTGAATAATGTTGGTGGTTAAACCTGTGTTGTTAAAACAGACACGCCTCTTTCTGAATAATGTTGACGGGTAAATCTTGTGTCTTTTGAACAGACACGCCAACTTCGAGACGGCCCCAGACGCCATCATGCTTTTGTTCCGCATTGTGACTGGGGAAGACTGGAACAAAATCATGCATGACTGTATGGTGAGTTGATTCTCTCCCTCCGCTTTCACTTCACCTCTCAGACTGTATGGTGAGTTGATTCTATCCCTCCGCTTTCACTTCACCTCTCAGACTGTATGGTGAGTTGATTCTATCCCACAGCTTTCACTTCACCTCTCAGACTGTATGGTGAGTTGATTCTATCTGTTCACTTTCACTTCACCTCTCAGACTGTATGGTGAGTTGATTCTCTCTGTTCACTTTCACTTCACCTCTCAGACTGCATGGTGAGTTGATTCTCTCCTTCCTCTTTCACTTCACCTTTCAGACTGTATGGTGAGTTGATTCTATCCCTCCGCTTTCACTTCACCTCTCAGACTGTATGGTGAGTTGATTCTATCCTTCCGCTTTCACTTCACCTTTCAGACTGTATGGTGAGTTGATTCTATCCCTCCGCTTTCACTTCACCTCTCAGACTGTATGGTGAGTTGATTCTATCCCTCCGCTTTCACTTCACCTTTCAGACTGTATGGTGAGTTGATTCTATCCCTCCGCTTTCACTTCACCTCTCAGACTGTATGGTGAGTTGATTCTATCCCACAGCTTTCACTACACCTCTCAGACTGTATGGTGAGTTGATTCTCTCCCTCCGCTTTCACTTCACCTCTCAGACTGTATGGTGAGTTGATTCTATCCCTCCGCTTTCACTTCACCTCTCAGACTGTATGGTGAGTTGATTCTCTCCCACAGCTTTCACTACACCTCTGAGACTGTATGGTGAGTTGATTCTCTCCTTCCGCTTTCACTTCACCTTTCAGACTGTATGGTGAGTTGATTCTGTCCTTCTGCTTCCACTTCACCTCTCAGACTGTATGGTGAGTTGATTCTATCCCTCCGCTTTCACTTCACCTCTCAGACTGTATGGTGAGTTGATTCTCTCCCTCCGCTTTCACTTCACCTCTCAGACTGTATGGTGAGTTGATTCTCTCCCTCCGCTTTCACTTCACCTCTCAGACTGTATGGTGAGTTGATTCTATCCCTCCACTTTTACTTCACCTTTCAGACTGCTCCTCCCTCTGTCTCTGTCTCTGTCTGGCGCTCCTTTTCTCTGCTATGTCATTTGTGTGAGCATTTGTAAAAACATACCTGCAGTGAGAGAGATATTTACTTCAGATACATGCGGAGTATGTTCAATGTGAAAGATGAATATTTTTGCAGTTAACTATTTACTTCTGCCGAGTATGTTTAATGCAAATGATGTATTTTTGCTGTTTACTGAATGGATACAAATTCCAAGTGGTTGGAGCATTGGACTTTTCAGTCAGAGAATCACGAGTTTGAATGTGGGTAGCTCAACGGGGTGGAGGTCCATTTCTCTGGGGTCCATGATCAAGGTGTGTGCTCACCTGCTTGTAGCTAAGTTGCCTTCATATGTACCGACATGCTGATGATCATGTAATCCATGTCAGCTTTTGGTGAAGTATGGAAACCTAGACATGCACAACATGCACATGCCCCTTCCCCCAAACACTGTCTGCCTCAGGCTGGGGTAAAAACTATCTGTTTGTGGATGTAAGTGAATTTGGAAGTGGCAGCCCATGAGCAACATCAACAACAACGACCACCAACAACAATATCAACAACAACAACAACATCAACCAACAACAACATCAATATCAACAACAACATCAACCAACAACAACATCAACAACAACAACAACAACAACATCAACAACAACAACAATCACAACAACAACAACATCAGCGACAACAACAACATCATCAACAACAACATCAACAACAACAACAACAACAACATCATCATCAACAACAACAACATCAACATCAACAACAACAACAATCACAACAACAACAACATCAGCAACAACAACAACATCAACATCATCAACAACAACAACAATCAACAACATCAACATCAACAACAACAACATCAACAACAACAACAACAGAGTAGCCGTGTAATGACGGTTTTGATGGGTGTGGTGGCCAAACAGTCAGAGTGCTGGGTTCTTGCCCAAGTTTCCTGAGTGAGATCCCTGGTTTTGACACACCTGGTGGGTGACAGGTACAGATTTTTCCCATCTCCCGGGGCAACATATGTGCAGACCCTGCTAGTGCCTGAAACCCCTTTGTGTGTGTAGATCAGATATGAACAATAACACATTCAACCTCAGGGAGTTTACAGCATTGTCAGGTTCCCCTGCTGTTCTGATGCAGAAAAACGAAGAAAAAAAAAGCTGGAATCGAGCGGTTTTTCCTGTTGATTGACACACAGGGACACAGCCAGGAAAACTGCAGAAGTTGGTTCTCTTGATTTGCGGTTTGTGCGTATGTAGGAACATGTACACCGTTTTAATGAAACAAATTTTAACAGCAGGGCATTGCTTGGGGCTCAGGGCTAAAAAGAGTTAAAGATCTGTAAATGTTGTCAGCATTTGGTGTCGTGTCAGATGGGTGCAATAGCCGAGTGGTTAAAGCGTTGCACTTTCAGTCTGAGGGTCCCGGGTTCAAATCTCACTAAGGGTGCCTGTTGGGTAAAAGGGTTCCAGGTCAACGAATGTGCAGACCTGCTTGTGCCTGAACCTCCTTCATGTGTATACGCAAGCAGAATATCAAATATGCACATTAGATATCCTGTAATCCATGTCAGCATTCGATGGGTTATGGAAACAAGAACATACCTAGCGTGCACACCCCTGAAAATGGAGTATGGCTGCCTACATGGCAGGGTTAAAACGTTCTTACATGTAAAAGCCTGCTCATGTACATACGAGTGAACATGGGAGTGGCAGCCCACGAACGAAGAAGTAAAGGGAAAGTGTGGTGTTGTCTGTTAGGTGCAGCCCCCGTTCTGCACACCGGGAGGAAACTTCTGGGAGACAGACTGCGGCAACTACCACGCCTCCATCATCTACTTCTGCACCTTCTACGTCATCATCACCTACATTGTGCTCAACCTGCTGGTCGGTACGTACGTACTGCTGGGGTCTGGTCTGCTGTCTGGCTGCTGGTTGTTTCTGCTGTCAGTGTGTGTGTGTGTGTGTGTGTGTGTGGCGATGTGTGCGTGTGTGTATTTTTATAGTGTGTGTGTGTGTGTGCGTGCGTGTGGCGATGTGTGCGTGTGTGTATTTTTATATTCTATGTGTGTGTATGTGTGTGTGTGTGTGTGTGTGTGTGTGTACTGACAAGAATGCAATAGCCCTTGCTCATAATGAAATAAACGAGAATCACGTGTTGAGTTCATCTTCTGAAGCTCTCTCTTTAGACTCCCCTTGCATGTGTTACTTGGAGCAACAAATTTCAATCACAGACATAATGTATCAAGATATATTTTCCATGCTATCAATACAAGGAAAAAGTTAATCTGCAGTTAGTGATCAAGCATGGTGAAATACTATATAAAAACAAATGTCTATATGATGGGCACATTGTTTAAGTATATATTAATTCAGTTTGTACTTGTTTTTGTTGTTGTTGTTGCTATGGATAACACAATGTTATATGCAACCTCACCGATCCACCCTTCCCCATTGTATTGTGGCCCAAGGCCGATGTACATTAAACTTTCTGAGTTCTGAGTTCTCTCTCTCTCTCTCTCCTGAGAACCTCCCTCACCCTCCGTTCCCCATTCTGGTCTGTGGTGTGGTGTGTGTTGTGTGTGTTTGTTTCATTAATTGTTTTTCCCTGTGCATTTTACTAACACCATGCTTGTGCCTGTATGTGCATGTGTGAGTGTGTGTTTGATTTTTAAAATTAAAAAAAAATTTTTGATTGTTTAATTTTTTCCTCTGTTATGTTTTTCTACTAACACCATACTTTATTTTTTATTTAGTATTGTGTAGTGTAGACCCTGTTCAGGGTGGGGACTGGATGTAGAAAAGCACACCAGTGCTTATCTATTATCCTCGAAATAAAGAATTTTGTCTTGTCTTGTCTTGTCCTCTCTCTCTCTCTCTCTCTGTGTTAATGTGACTTCAGGTGTGTGTACCAGACCTGTTTACCAGTAATACATTTGATTATATTTTATACCTGTTTTACTAAAATGCAATGAATATGTGTCACACACACACGCAAATACACACACACACACATGCACGTACACACACACACACACACATGCGCACACACTCACACACACACGCACACACACGCATACACACGCATACACACACACACACACACACATACACATGCACACACACACACACACACACACTCACATACACACACACACACACATACACGCGTGCGCGCGCACGCACAGACTCAGACAGACACACACACACGCACACCCACTCCCAAGCAAACACAGACGCACACACACACACACACACCACACACGCGCGCGCGCGCACACACACACACACACCTTCACATGCACACACAGACACAGATACACACACACACACACACACACACAAATAATCTAATATGACTTTAAACGGAAGGACATGAAGGGCATGAAATTGAAGATGACTACTTCTACTCACACACACACGCACGCATGCACGCACACACACACGCATTCTAATATTACTTTAAGTGGAAAGACATGAATGGGCATGAATGATGGTGATCAACAGGATTGTGTATAACATTAGTACCATGACTTAGGTGTTGGCATAAATGATGATGATCAACAGGATTTTGGACATTAAAACCATGACATATAAGGCATGGCTGATGAATAACATGATAGTGGATGTCAGCACCATGACTTACGACATGGCCTGACTGATGGTGCTATATTTGATGTTGACAGCCATCATCATGGAGAACTTCTCCCTGTTCTACTCCAACGAGGAGGACGCTCTGCTGAGCTACAATGACATCCGTCAGTTCCAGAACACCTGGAACCTTGTGGACATCAACAGGAAGGTCAGAGGTCGATCCCACTGTGATGAAAATGAGCTTTCAGTTCAGCTCTTCTTCTTCTTCCTCTTCATCGTCGTCTTCTTCTTCCTCCTCCTCCTCTTCCTCCTCATCGTCTTCTTCTTCTTCCTCCTCCTCCTCTTCATCGTCTTTTTCTTCTTCCTCCTCCTCCTCCTCCTCTTCCTCTTCATCGTCTTCTTCTTCTTCCTCCTCCTCCTCCTCTTCATCGTCGTCTTCTTCTTCCTCCTCATCCTTTTCATCGTCGTCTTCTTCTTCTTCCTCCTCCTTTTCATCATCTTCTTCCTCCTCCCTCCTCCTCCTTTTCATCGTCTTCTTCTTCCTCCTCCTCCTCTTCATCGTCTTCTTCTTCCTCCTCTTCACCGTCGTCTTCTCGTTGTGATGAAAATGAGCTTTCAGTTCAGGATATCATTTTTTGGGCTTCACACACACACACACACACACACACACACACACACACACACATATATATATATATATATATATATACACACACACATAAATATCTATATCTATATATATATATATATACATACATACATAGATAGATAGATAGATAGAAAGATAATAGATAGATCAGTCTTAATGCTTTAGACACCTCCCAGAAACTGAACTGTGGTGTACATGGTTGATGACTGTACAATTGTTGTTATTATTATCAGTGTTATTGTTAACCAGAAAAAAAACCCCACCAAACAACAACAGCATATATTTAGAGATAGATTGATGGATAGATAGATAGATCAGTCTGAACACTTCAGACACCTCCCTTAAATTGAACTAGTGTTGTACATGGTTGACGATTGTACAGTTGTTATTATCAGTGTTATTTTAAAAAAATGATATATGGATAGATTGATCGGTTGATGTTTTACAATTATTATTGATATTATCAATATTTTTATAAACTAAAAATAAAAGAAAGATATAGATAGATAGATAGACAGATAGACAGACAGACAGACAGATAGATCAGTTGATGATTATGCAATTATTATTATTACCAATGTTTTTATATTTAAAAAAAAAATACACAGACACAAAGGTAGGTAGATAGATAGATAGATCGGTTGATGATTGTACAATTGTTATTATTATTATCACTGTTATTATTGACTCCAAAAATATAGATAGATAGATAAATTGGTTGATGAATGTACAGTTGTTATTATTATCATCAGTGTTATTATCAACAACAAAAAATGTATAGATAGATATAGATAGATAGATCAGGGCTTCCTACAGTTGGTTTGCTTAGAGAGTCCACAGGACTCCCACTCAGGTGTTCTAGGGAGTCCTCATGTGGTTCTAGTCAGTCCGACCAGTCGCAGGTCATGAAACCATTCTTTCATCCAGACACACCACACACTGCCTTTCAATCAGTTCACAAGCACACACGCACACACACACTGACTGAGTGAAAGAGATAGACCCACTCGCACACACTCACAAGCACTCTCCGAACTCCGAGAAAGAAAGACACATGCACACGCACACACAGAGATACACATGCACACACACATACAAGAGGGAGAGAGAGATATAAATTTCCATATACATGCATATACAGACACACACACATCACTCATCCCCCTCACAAACAGACAGACAGACAGATGGACATGCCCACAGTGAGTGAGAGAGAAAGATTGAGAGGAGTGAACCACTGAAAAAGAAAAGCCGTTCAAGGACGATTTTTGAAAGTTTGTTGATCCTGTCACAAACGTATTTATTTCCTGAGAGTTGCACGATGACCTGGTTGCGAATTTCACACAAGTTCTGCACTTCATTGCTGACCGTGCTCGTTCATGTTTTGATTGATGCAGATTTTATAGTGCGTCCTGTAGGCTCCCTAGCTGAAACTCTCATTTTAGAGAGTGCGGTAACGGAAGCCCTGCAAATAGACAGATAGATAGATAGACATATAGATAGATCAGTGTGACGGGCGCAATAGCCGAGTGGTTAAAGCGTTGGACTGTCAGTCTGAGGGTCCCGGGTTCGAATCACGGTGACGGCGCCTGGTGGGTAAAGGGTGGAGATTTTTACGATCTCCCAGGTCAACATATGTGCAGACCTGCTAGTGCCTGAACCCCCTTCGTGTGTATATGCAAGCAGAAGATCAAATACGCATGTTAAAGATCCTGTAACCCTTGTCAGCGTTATGGAAACAAGAACATACCCAGCATGCACACCCCCGAAAACGGAGTATGGCTGCCTACATGGCGGGGTAAAAACGGTCATACACGTAAAAGCCCACTCGTGTGCATACGAGTGAACGCAGAAGAAGAAGAAGAAGATCAGTGTGAAGACTTTGTGACAGCACCCAGAACCTGCACACTGTGCTGTGCAGGGCCTGATCCCGGCACACCGTGTGAGGTTCCTGCTGCGGCTGCTGAAGGGTCGTCTGGAGGTGGACCTGGAGAAGGATCGCCTGCTCTTCAAACACATGTGTTACGAGATTGAAAAGCTCCACCCCAGTGGGGAGGTCACCTTTCACGACGTGTTGAGGTGAGGGATATATATGAAAGGTGTGTCAAATACATGTTACAAGATCGAAAAGCTCCACCCAATGGGGAGGTCACCTTTCACGATGTGTTAAGGTGAGGGATTTATATGAAAGGTGTGTCAAACACGTGTTACAAGATCGAAAAGCTCTGCCCCAGTGGGGAGGTCACCTTTCACGACGTGTTGAGGTGAGGGATATATATGAAATGTGTGCCAAACACGTGTTACAAGATCGAAAAGCTCCGCCCCAGTGGGGAGGTCACCTTTCACGACGTGTTGAGGTGAGTGATATATATGAAAGGTGTGTCAAACACATGTGTTATGAAATCGAAAGGCTCCACCCCAGTGGGGAGGTCACCTTTCACGACGTGTTGAGGTGAGGGATATATATGAAAGGTGTGTCAAACACGTGTTACAAGATCAAAAGGTCCACCCAGGTGGGGATGTCACCTTTCATCATGTCTTGAGGTGAGGGATATGAAAGGTGTGTCAAACACTTGTTACAAGATTGAAAAGCTCCACCCAGGTGGGGAGGTTACCTTTCACGATGTGTTGAGGTGAGGGATGTATATGAAAGATGTGTCAAACACGTGTTACATGATTGAAAAGCTCCACCCAGTTGGGGAGGTCACCTTTCATGATGTGTTGAGGTGAGGGATACGAAAGGTGTGTCAAACACATGTGTTACGAGATCGAAAAGCCACCCAGGTTGGGAGGACACCTTTCATGACGTGTTGAGGTGAGGGATATGAAAGATGTGTCAAACACATGTTACAAGATTGAAAAGCTCCACCCAGTTGGGGAGGTCACCTTTCATGACATGTTGAGGTGAGGGATATATATGAAAGGTGTGTCAAACACACCTGTTACAAGATCGAAAAGCTCTGCCCCAGTGGGGAGGTCACCTTTCACGACGTGTTGAGGTGAGGGATATATATGAAAGGTGTGCCAAACACGTGTTACAAGATCGAAAAGCTCCGCCCCAGTGGGGAGGTCACCTTTCACGACGTGTTGAGGTGAGGGATATATATGAAAGGTGTGTCAAACACATGTGTTACAAGATTGAAAAGCTCCGCCCCAGTGGGGAGGTCACCTTTCACGACGTGTTGAGGTGAGTGATATATATGAAAGGTGTGTCAAACACGTGTTACAAGATCGAAAAGCTCTGCCCCAGTGGGGAGGTCACCTTTCACGACGTGTTGAGGTGAGGGATATATATGAAAGGTGTGCCAAACACATGTGTTATGAAATCGAAAGGCTCCACCCAGGTGGGGAGGTTACCTTTCACGACGTGTTGAGGTGAGTGATATATATGAAAGGTGTGTCAAACACATGTGTTACAAGATTGAAAAGCTCCACCCAGGTGAGGAGGTCACCTTTCATGACGTCTTGAGGTGAGGGATATATATGAAAGGTGTGTCAAACACATGTTACAAGATTGAAAAGCTCCACCCATGTGGGGAGGTTACCTTTCATGACGTGTTGAGGTGAGGGATATATATGAAAGGTGTGTGAAACACATGTGATACAAGATTGAAAAGCTCCACCCAGATGGGGAGGTCACCTTTCACGACGTGATGAGGTGAGGGATATATATGAAAGGTGTGTCAAACACGTGTTACAAGATCAAAAAGCTCCACCCAGGTGGGGATGTCACCTTTCATGATGTCTTGAGGTGAGGGATATGAAAGGTGTGTCAAACACGTGTTACAAGATTGAAAAGCTCCACCCCAGTGGGGAGGTTACCTTTCACGATGTGTTGAGGTGAGGGATGTATATGAAAGATGTGTCAAACACGTGTTACAAGATTGAAAAGCTCCACCCAGTTGGGGAGGTCACCTTTCATGACATGTTGAGGTGAGGGATATATATGAAAGGTGTGTCAAACACATGTGTTACGAAATCGAAAGGCTCCACCCAGGTGGGGAGGTTACCTTTCATGACGTGTTGAGGTGAGCAGTGATACCAACTGTTATGATTTTGCTGTATTTTGTTACGCTCGATCAAAGTTTGCTGTTACGCTACACCAGTATCAGAATTGTTCTGATGAGTTCATTTTCAACTACATAGCATGGTCACATGCTTTCCTGTTGTAACATTACCCAGATGCTCTAGATCTATTGATCACGAGGCCAGGGCAGTCACTACTAACCTTGGTCTCACATGATTATGCTCAGCTGATCATGTGCATGCGTGTGTACATTGAAACTCAAACAGCACTGAGTGGACCAATCAGCTTAATGGCAGCGGTTACACCATGTTGCAGGTAGGCTCAAGTGTTTGTATGCTTTGTAGATAAAGTGTACGCTTCCTGATGTGGCTTGGAGTCTGAGTGTTCCTACCAAGTTCAGAATGTTCCTTCCGGGTATCCTGATTGTTCCTGCAAACACTTAACACTTTATTTTTATCTTCTTTTTTTATATTTATTATTTTTTTGCATTGTATTTTATTACATTATCTATCTGCCTAATTTTTTCCTTTTTTTTCCTCAAGGCCTGACTAAGCACGTTGGGTTTACGCTGCTGGTCAGGCATCTGTTTGTCAGATGTGATGTAGCGTATATATGGCTTTATCTGAAGGCAGTGACACCTCCTTGAGTAACTGAACTGAAGCGACGGTGGTTGGCATGTATGTGGTCAGCATGCTGTCGTACCGGTCAGTGGACATCCGCAAGTCCCTGCAGCTGGAGGAGCTGTTGGCCAGAGAGGAGCTGGAGTACACTGTGGAGGAGGAGGTGGCCAAGCTGACCATCCGCAACTGGCTGGACAAGTGCCTCAAACGTATTCGTGCTGTGAGTAGGCCCCCCCCCCCCTCCCTCACCATCCACCCCCGGTGTTTGTGTGGGTGTTTGTGTGTATGTGTCTGTGTACACGGTTACTATATGAATTTTTTGGGATGTATTCTTCTGTGTTTTTTAACATTGTTTGTCATTACTGTTTACATATTTAGAACAAACACAACACTGTTTACATATTTAGAACAAACACAACAACAAAAAGGTGGTGTTTTTTTGTGTGTTTTGTTTGGTTTTGTTGCTGTTCGCTGTTTACATATATGGTTTCTGTTTCATTCATTTACTTATTTATTCTTTTAAAATTTTGTATATATTTTTTATTTTTGTGTGTCTTTTCTTTTGAATGTTGTTTTGTCATCACTTGTTTTTGTCACACACACACACACACACAAGATGGCTGTTTCTTCTGTTTTCTTTTCAAAATGATAATTTTTCACAGGTCGTTGCTATTCACCTCTTTACGAAAGATAGTTGTTTCTTCTGTTTGCCTTGTTTTCTTTCTTTTTTTTTTTTTTTGGTCTTTTGTTTTTATTTATTTATTTATTCATTTTTGTCTTTTTTTGTTGTTGAAAGTTTGACACAGTTTGTAGACTCACCACAGTTTAGTAATTTAATGCTCAGCAGTATTCAAGGCCTGACTAAGCGCGTTGGGTTACGCTGCTGGTCAGGCACCTGCTTGGCAGATGTGGTGAGGTGTATATGGATTTGTCCGAATGCAGTGACGCCTCTTTGAGCTACTGAAACTGAAACTGAAACTCAGCAGTATCCAAAGTTTCAGCGGAAAATTCACACAGAGTAGAAAATTTCACACTTTAGAATTATTTATTTATTTATTTCTTCATTCATTTACAAGGGTAACAGTATTTTTGGTTTGTTTCATTAGGCTTTGTTTAAGGTAGCTTTGTTTATTGATTTTATTTTATTTTGGGTGATGGTGGGGGTGGGAGGTGGTGGTGGGGGGGGTACACATGCGCAGATATTTACTTGTATGTTATTGGTTGATATTAACGTTTGTCACAATTTGTTCTTTTTGAGTGGTGCGTGTTGCAGTTCTTCTTGTCTTTTTGGTTATTGTCATTCCTCTAACGTTTTGTTTAATGTTTACTCTGTTTCATTTATATTTGCTCTCTGTGTTTCTTCTGCTGCACTGTTTTACAGAATTATAGCCCCTTATTATTTTTCAGTTTAAATAAAGATTATTGCGAAATATGAAGTAATAATTTCTGGAGAGAAAAATCTTGTTGGTAGTCATTTGGGACTTATGTTTGATATTTTGTGTGTGGTGTGTATGTGAGTATGTTTGTGCATGTGTTTATGCGTGATTGGTGTGTTTTTGTGTGAATCGTGTGTATGTTTACCTGTGAATTCTGTGAACATTTGCAGCTTTTGTTTGCTTCACATTTTTTGTGCTTTTTTTTTTTTTTTTGCTTTTGAATTAAGGATTAACTTTGAGCGTTTGATTTCAGTTGTCTGTATTTGTTCTTAATTTTCTGTGAACATGTCGTCACATTCTTATCTATTATCAGTTTTAATATGTGCCGATTTCTTATGAGTTGTTCCTTGTCTTTTTTCTGTTCAGGCACAAGCCCAGGTAAATAAAAGTGACATGTTTTTACATGTTAACCTAGAGATACATCAATGACTAACATGTAATCATGTGTCTAACCATGTTCTGTAATTCATATGAGAGTGTGTTTTAACCAGATGTGATAGGTACTTTACCTAACTTGAGTTTCTGTAATATTGCTCATGATCAAGTCATTCTTTTCTTCACAGTTTGGTTTGAAAGTTGGACTTCACTGAAGATGGCATCATAAATTTTGGAGGCATGCATGTTCGTGTGCATGAATACAGACATATGTACATGTGCACAGATTCATGCTGTGCTCGGTCATACGCTTCTTTTGTTTTTCTGTCTCACACACATGCACTCACAGCTGGCTGAGGTAATAGATGATAATATTGTTGATACAGTAATACAAATCTGCAAATTGATGACATGCCCAGCACACACATGGCTCACAGGTGTGCGCACACACACATGCACGCACACACACATGCACACACATGCACATGCATGCAGACACACTCTTATGGGTGCGCACACACAAAAAAACAATGCAGATTCACACATATATATGCATACATGGACACACATGCATGTACACAAGTTCATAAGCCTTAACTTGTATACACACCAGTAATTCTGCACGCCATTTTTTACAAAATCCCTATGAGATCATGACACTATATTTTAGCAGGAATTTTTAAGATATTCTGTAATAACATAGATTTATTGTTTCTTCTGATCTCAGTAACCATAACTTTTTTGGGGATGTTTTTGACATGCTCTGTGTGTGTGTGTGTTGGTGTGTGCGCACGTGTGTGTGTGTGTGTATGCACATGTGTGCATCTGCGTATGCACATGGGATGATGCGTTTCTGTTTAGGCCCAGGCTCAGGTAATAACGGAAGCTTGGCTGAACAAATTAGCTTTTAGCTGCTTGGGCAAACCGTAGTGACTGAATGACAGTCTGACGATCAGGAACACGAATCCACTAACCTCTCTGCTTTTTCACCCTGTTTTGTGGTTGTGGCTGCCCTCCCTTTATTTTCCTCCAAAGTTTTCTTTCTTCCCCCCTCCCCGCCCCCCCACCCCTCCTTTTTTTGTTTTGTTTTGTTTAGCAGTTATGTACTTCATAGAACATTGAACACCTTGATGGTCTATTCTTGTATGTTTCAATGTTATTTTGCTGGTAATTGTGCAAGGAGGTGCGAGATGCTTGTGATGGCGTAGGTGTTGATAATGAGGATTTTACTTGTGTGTTGGAATGGGTATGATTATCAATTTTAAGAATTTTGTTTGTGGTCTGTCATGTGCAGTACAATGGACGTCAGTGAAAAGGATTTTATCTGTGATGTATGGGGAGTCAGTTACAGAGATTTTGTTTGTGATTGTTAATTACATATAATAATTTTATTTGTGATATAGCGGTTATCAGTTAGCAGGATTTTAATTGTGAAGTGATAAAGATTTATGTGTGATATAATTGGTGTCAGTGAAAAAGGTTTATTTGTGATAGACTGAGTGTCAGTTATATGGATTTTTTTCTGTGACAGAGTTGGTGTCAGTTACACAGATTAAAAAAAAAAATTGTGATATGATGGGTTTCAGTTATAAGGATTTTATTTGTGGTGTCAGTTATAAGGATTTTATTTGCGATATAATGACTGTCAGTTATGTATATATGATATAATTGGTGTCAGTAAAAATGTTACATCTGTGATATAATTGGTGTCAGTAAAAATGTTATGTCTGTGATAGAATGGGTGTCAGTAAAAATGTTATGTCTGTGATAGAATGGGTGTCAGTAAAAATGTTATGTCTGTGATAGAATGGGTTTCAGTTGAAGGACCATATTTGTGATACAATAATTGTCAGTAATATGGATTTCATTTATGGTGTAATGTAGTGTCAGTGATAATGGATTTTATCTGTGATGGATGTAAGTTACAAATTTTATTTGCGATAACATACACTGTGACACAGACACACACACACACACACACACACACACACACACACACAGAGAACACTAGGTCTTTCTCTTTCTCTACTTGCTTCTATTCTTCTTCTTCTTCTGCGTTCACTCGTATGCACACGAGTGGGCTTTTACGTGTATGACTGTTTTTACCCCGCCGTGTAGGCAGCCATACTCCGTTTTCGGGGTTGTGCATGCTGGGTATGTTCTTGTTTCCATAACCCACCGAACGCTGACATGGATTACAGGATCTTTAACATGCGTATTTGATCTTCTGCTTGCATATACACACGAAGGGGGTTCAGGCACCAGCAGGTCTGCACATATGTTGACCTGGGAGATTGTAAAAATCTCCACCCTTTACCCACCAGGCGCCGTCACCGTGATTCGAACCCGGGACCCTCAGATTGACAGTCCAACGCTTTAACCACTCGGCTATTGCGCCCGTCTCTTGCTTCTATTCAAGAAGTGTATTGTCAAGACAAATGTAGATAGCTGCCCACTGCTTTTTTTCAGCAGAGTGAAATGAAATATGTAATGGTGTTCTGAAAAGATTGATAATTTCACACAATCAAGTATGATTTCAATTTTTTCTTCCATTCATAATCATGTCAAATTTCTCCATGTGGGAAGATTCATGGAAGCCGTTCTTGAAGGGGGTACTCCAGTGATTCTATTCTTCTTTTTTTCTGTTAAAAAAAAAAAAAAAAAAATTATTATTTTTGTTTGTTTTGTTTTGTCATTTTATTTTATTTTATTTTTATTATTATTTTTAAAATTAATTTTATTTATTTATTTATTTTGTTTTATTTTATTTTTGTTTATTTTATTTTTATTTTATTATATATATTAAAAAAAATTTTTCTCAAGGCCTAAGTGCGTTGGGTTACACTGCTGGTCAGGCATCTGCTTGGCAGATGTGGTGCAGCGTATATGGATTTGTCTGAATGCGGTGACGCCTCCTTGAGCGACTGGTACTGATACTGATACTCTTCCTCTAGTTCATGGAACTATCAGGAGAAACTGACGACCAATACTGTAAACTAGCAACCTTGAAAACGTGTAACATCTAGTAAATGCCCATAATGGACTCTGGGTGAAAAGGTGGGGGTGGGTGTGGATCAATGGACTCTGGGTGAAAAGGTGGGGGTGGGTGTGGATCAATTGACTCTGGGTGAAAAGGTGGGGGTGGGTGTGGATCAATTGACTCTGGGTGAAAAGGTGGGGGTGGGGGTGGATCAATTGACTCTGGGTGAAAAGGTGGGTGTGGAGTGGGTCCGGGGGTGGGGGCTCTTACAAGGTGGTTTATGGTAATTCAGAAAAAAAAGGTTTTTTGGTTTTTATTGTTGTTGTTGTTGTTTCTTGACAAACAACCATGAAAGGACAGTATCACAGTGTGAATGTTACGTGAGACTGGAAGGCGAAATGAAGCATATTTAGAGCTGCTTCTGTCATGTATCGGGTGTCCCCCAAAAAGTGAACTGCTTTTTGACAAATATTTTCTCAGTGATAGAGAAACCGAATTCATTGAAAATTTTTACACAGCAACCTTAGGGTATCATCAACAAGTCTGCAAAATATCTAAAAGTTCAGACGCAAATTATGCGAGTATTGTCAAATTCAAAACAGCATGTAAAAAAAATCCAATATCAGAGGACTTTTAGATATTTTGCAGACTTGTTGAGGATACTGTGTGAAAATTTTCAATGAATTTGGTTTCTCTATCACTGAGAAAATACTTGTCAAAAAGCGGTTCACTTTTTTTGGGACACCTGATATATGTTGTAGGATGACCTGCTTAGTTGTTTTTTTTTTTTTTTTAAATGCTTTGGTGAAATAATGGATCCAGGGTGTGTTTCAGAAGAGATGGCATTGGTAGCTCTTGCATGATGTCTTTCAGAAAGTACTAACACTCAGTGTCCCCCTAGAATCCCAGGGCTGTGCTTGGCTGTGGATTAGTACGAAGTAGATAGAGGCTTTGTTCTTGAGCTGTGTATGATCAGCTTTTATAGAAATGAAATCTGTGTCACTTTGAATACTGCAGATAAAATACGTATCAGTTAGAGAAATGCAGTTAAAGTACGTGTGAGTTTGAGGAATGCAAATGAAATATGTGTCAGTTTGAGAAATGCAAATAAGATATGTGTCAATTTGAGGCTGCTATAAAAACCCACAAAAAAGTGTCTTTTGCAAAATGCAGATAAGATATGTGTCAATTTGAGTAATGCAGATGAAATATGTCAGTTTGAGTAATGCAGACAGTGTGTGTGTCAGTTTGAGAGGAGCAGATCCTTTTCTTCAAATTCTTGTCTGGCTATGAAAGTTTGGTGAAGGAGGAAAAAGGATGAAGGAAGTAGCGATTTGCCTCAGTCTGTTTTCCAGTTCAGTCTGACATGGTATACAAGAACTTGGGTGATTATGTTAAGTGTGTTTGAAAATAACAAACTGTGTGTTTATGTTGATCAGGTATTCTTTTTTTTTCTTTTTTTTTTTGTAAAGGGCACATACATCTGTGTCTGAAGAGGCCAGCTTTTCATAGATTTGATTTCAACATTTTGTTTGGTATTTGCATATCAAAATTCCTTGCTCTCTTCATATAATGATCATGTACGATTCTTTTTTTCTCTTCAGAAAATTTCACTGAATCAGCTGCTGTCATATCTGCTGTATTTTATCTCATGACATTGACTTTCAAAGTTAGTCTGTACTTTTATAGTCTGAAGGTTGAAAAATGAAATTGTGCACACAAAAAAAGGTATGGTTGTTTAGTTAGTTCTGGATTGAATATCACAGGGTACTGATCTCCTGGTGAATTGTGTTGTTTTAAATGCAGCTTTGTCCATTTTACAGTACACATGTATATTACAACAAGCATGCAGTCATGCACAAGTACTTTTCAAGTAGAACACACACCAAAATGCTCTCTCTCTCGCTCTCTGTCTCTTCATATGCATACATACGCAAAGTAAAGATTCCTTGTTGTTTTTCCTAGTTCCTCTTGCCCATAGAAACAAAATATGAACATTATGTATGTGCATATATGGGAATTTCTAGAATGTTTCCAAAGGCTTTTTCTTTTTCTTTTCCTTCCCATGCGAAAATAGAGGGCTTGGAATGTGTGTGCTTATGCTCATTAGTACGCACATGCATATATTTTCATGCATGAGCAAGTAATAGAAGAGAGTGCTTACGCACATTAATACACACATGCTTACACATGCATGCATGCATGAGCAAACAATCAAACAATAGAATAGAGAAAAAGAAAGTTCACATTGTTAAACAATATGAAGGCAGAAGAAAACTGCAGTCAACACTGCTTGCTTTGACTTTTCTATGACATAAACACAGACAGAATATTCCAACTTGAACTATCCAGACTTTTTTCTTTGATGTAATACAAAGAGAACATTCCAACATGATTTAATAGGACCATAATGTTATAAGATTGTTCTTTGACAGAACACTTTTAACCTAATCTAACAAGACTGTTCTTTGCTATAAACACATGAACAACATTCCACCATTATCTAACAAGACCGTTCTTTGGCGCAACAGAAAGAACATTTCAACCAAACCAAACAAGACTATTTATTGACATGACAAGAAACAACATTCCAACAAAATCTAACAAGTCACTGACATAACATGAAACAACATTCTAACATAATCTAACAAGACTGTTCTTGTATGTAACACAGAAAAGAAAAACATTCCAACATGGTCTGGCAAGGTTTTTTGCAGATTTTTCATTGACATAAACACAAGAAAAGCATTCCAACATGATGTAGAAAGATTTTTTATTGACATAAACACAGGAAAAGCATTGTAACATGATCGAACAAGATTTTATATATTTTTTTACGTAAATACAGGAAAAACATTCCAGCATGATATAACAAGATTTTTCATTAACATAAACACAGGAAAAACATTGCAACATGATCTAACAATATTTTTCATTGACATAAACACAGGAAAAACATTGCAACATAATCTGACAAGATTTTTCATTGACATAAACACAGGAAAAACATTGCAACATAATCTGACAAGATTTTTCATTGAAATAAACAAGAAAAACATTACAACATGATCTAACAAGATTTTTCATTGACATAAACACAGGAAAAACATTGCAACATGATCTAACAAGATTTTTCATTGAAATAAACACAGGAAAAACACCACAAAAACACTGCAACGTGATCTAACAAGACTGCTTTTTGACCTCCCAACACAGAAAGAACATTCCAACATAATCTCCAACCTGCGGGCCACCAACGAACCCCTGTTCACGGTGACGGAGCTCAGTGCCGGCCTTGACCAGAAGGAGGAGGCGAAGGAGGAGAGTGCCACCCCCGTGCCAACGCGGACACGGAAAAAGGGGCACGTGGAGCTCCGTAATCCAGTCATCCAGCCACCAAGTGGTCTGCAGGTATTTGTATTTGTATTTGTATTTCTTTTTATCACAACAGATTTCTCTGTGTGAAATTCGGGCTGCTCTCCCCACGGAGAACGCGTCGCTACACTAGAGCGCCACCCATTTTTTTTTTGTATTTTTTCCTGCGTGCAGTTTTATTTGTTTTTCCTATCGCAGTGGATTTTTCTACAGAATTTTGCCAGGAACAACCCTTTTGTTGCCGTGGGTTATTTTACGTGCGCTAAGTGCATGCTGCACATGGGACCTCGGTTTATCGTCTCATCCGAATGACTAGCGTCCAGACCACCACTCAAGGTCTAGTGGAGGGGGAGAAAATATCGGCGGCTGAGCCGTGATTCGAACCAGTGCGCTCAGATTCTCTCGCTTCCTAGGCGGACGCGTTACCTCTAGGTCATCGCTCCACATCACAGCGTGGTTGTCTTGTTTTGTTTTGTGTTGTGTTGCTTTGTCTTGCCTTGTCTTGTTTTGTGTTGGCATGCATTGTGTGGTCTTGTTTTGTGTTGGTATGCATTGCATCTTGTTTTGTGTTGCGGTGGGTCGTGTCATCTTGTTTTGTGTTGGTGTGTATTGTGTCTTGTTTTGTGTTGTGATGGGTCGTGTCATCTTGTTTTGTGTTGGTATGTGTTGTGTCGTCTTGTCTTGTGTTGTGATGCATTGTGTTGTCTTGTTTTGTCTTCTGTTGCGTTGCATTGTTTTGCATTGTAATGTGTTGCGTTGTGTTATATTTTGGGCTACACTTTGGTGACGCACTCTACCTGGAGAGAACAGCCCAAAGTTTACACAGAGAAATCGGTTGTCACAGAAAATCAAATCCATCCAGTCCATTTCAGTCCAGTCCAATCCAGTACAATACACACAGACAGACTCAGAAGGCATTCTTCTGGATGCAAGCCTTTTGGAGAGTCACACAGAATCATTGCAGCTCAGTTCAGTGTTGGCTTGAGAAGTGCAGTCACCCTGGCCATTATTTGCCTTGTTGTTTTTACTTCATTAAATGGCTGGATTTTCTTGAAATCAGGTGTGTACGTTATGATGAAAGTGGCAGCTAACTTGACATGGTGATTTCTTTTGTCACTTTGTAAGTTGCATCCCATCTCATTGAATAGCCCTTGTAGTGATGACTCTGTGTGTGTGTGTGTGTGTGCGTGTTCATGTACTTTGTGTTTATATTTAGGGAGTGGAGTGTCTGTGTGTATGTGTGTGTGCATTATTGTGTGTGTATAAAGTGAAGAAAATATGTGTGTTTGTGTGTGTACATGTACTGTGTGTGTGTATATTCAGTGAGTGAAATGTGTGTGTGTGTGTTTCTGTGTTATCAGGGAGTGAAATATTTGTGTGTGTACATGTATTTTGTGTGTGTATATTCAGGGATTAAGATATATGTGGGTATGTGTTTGCATTGTCTGTGTGCATTTAGGGAGTGGAGTATGTGTGTATGTATATGTATTGTATGTGTATATTCAGGGAACAGAATATGTGTGTATGTGTATGTGTGTACATGTATTGTGTGTGTACATTACATGTAGGGAGCAGAATGTATCTGTATTTCTTTTTATCACAACAGATTTCTCTGTGTGAAATTGGGGCTGCTGTCCCCAGGGAGAGCGCGTCACTACACCACAGCACCACTCATTTAAAAAAAAATAAAATTTCCTGCGTGCAGTTTTGTTTGTTTTTCCTATCAAAGTGGATTTTTCTACAGAATTTTGCCAGGAACAACCCTTTTGTTGCTGTGGTTTCTTTTACGTGCGCAGTGTGCATGCTGCACACGGGACCTCGGTTTATTGTCTCATCCGAATGACCAGCGTCCAGACCACCACTCAAGGTCTAGTGGAGGGGGAGAAAATATCGGCGGCTGAGCCATGATTCAAACCAGCATGCTCAGATTTTCTCGCTTCCTAGGCGGACGCGTTACCTCTAGGCCATCACTCCACTCCATATGTGTGTTTGTGTATGTGTGTACATGTGTTGTGAATATTTATGTTCAGGGGGCCTCCGCTCGAAAGTTCCTGACCCCAACCCTGAGCGATGGAGCAACGCGAGGCGACAAGGAAAGAGCCAGCATTCGCAAACGTAGCAAAATTAACGCTGGTGAGTCACAGTGCTTTTTTTTGTCAAAGAGCTTGTGTGTGTATATATATATATGTGTGTGGGTGTGTGCCTTAAGCTTCATAATTTTTGTGGGTTTTTTTTTTCAAATTAAAATTTTTTATATGTTAAATGCAATGGGTGCAATAGCCGATTGGTTAAAGCATTGGACTTTCAATCTGAGGGTCCCGTGTTCGAATCTAAGTAATGGTGCCTGGTGGGTAAAGGGTGGAGATTTTTTCTGATCTCCCAGGTCAACATATGTGTAGACCTGCTTGTGCCTGAACCCCCTAAGTGTGTATATGCATGCAGAAGATCAAATACGCATGTTAAAGATCTTGTGACCCATGTCAGCGTTCGGTGGATTATGGAAACAAGAATATACACAGCACGCACACCTCCGAAAGCGGAATATGGCTGCCTTTGTGGCAGGGTAAAAACGGTCATACCCATAAAAGCCCACTCGTATACGAGGGAACATGGGAGTTGCAGCCCACAAACAAAAAATAAGATATGTTGAATGCGTTTATTATGTTACATTTTATTTTGTTTGTAATGCTTGTCCATGTGATTTCTGGACAATTAAGAGTTGTCATAGAAACATAGCTGCCATGGAGTGCCATCAATTCGTTAAAAAGAAAAAAAAGAAAAAAAAGAGTTCATTCTTGTTAATTCAGTATCTACTTTAGAATATTCATATGCAGTAAACATGTCAGTGGTGTAGCGTCATTCTATGTGTTGTGTCAAGAATTTGTATTTCTTATAATTGCAAACAAGAAAAACAATATCATGCTGCTTTCAAACCCAAACATTCATGGAACTAAGTGAGAAGAACCCAGTAACATTTTCTGGACTCAGAGCCTCAGTGAAGTAAACCATTCATGATTCAGAAATATGGCTTAATTGGGAAGACCTAAAACCTATTATTGGTATGTGTGTGAAGTTTTTTTTTTTTTTTTTTCCACTACATTTATTCCAGATATTGCATTGGCCTTTCTTGATTAAAAATGTTTGTTCTCTCCCCTCCCCCCCCCCCAGTCATATATATATATATATATATATGTGTGTGTGTGTGTGTGTGTGTGTGTGTGTGTGTGTGTGTATCATCTGTCCGTCAATTTATCTCTGTGTGTGTGTGTATATATATATATATATATATATATATATATATATATAGAGAGAGAGAGAGAGAGAGAGAGAGAGAGAGAGAGAGAAATTCATATAAAATTATGTATATAAATATATGTATAAATTATAAATGATAAGAAAAGTGAATAGTAAAATTACCAACATTTGTCAGAACATTGAAGTATGTAATCAGGAAGGTAAGTTCCAGAAGAAGAGTGAAATGTGTTGTGTGTGACAAAAGTGAAATGTGTTGTGTGTGTGTGACAGGAGTGAAATGTGTTGTGTGTGTGCGACCGGAGTGAAATGTGTTGTGTTGTGTGTGACAAGAGTGAAATGTGTTGTGTTGTGTGTGACAAGAGTGAAATGTGTTGTGTGTGTGCGACCGGAGTGAAATGTGTTGTGTTGTGTGTGACAAGAGTGAAATGTGTTGTGTTGTGTGTGACAAGAGTGAAATGTGTTGTGTTGTGTGTGACAAGAGTCAAATGTGTTGTGTGTGTGACAGGAGTGAAATGTGTTGTGTTGTGTTTGACAAGAGTGAAATGTGTTGGTGTGTGTTACAGGAGTGAAATGTGTTGTGTGTGACAAGAGTGAAATGTGTTGTGTGTGTGTGTGTGACAAGTTGTGTGTGTGTGACAAGAGTGAAATGTGTTGTGTGTGTGTGTGACAAGAGTGAAATGTGTTGTGTGTGTGTGACAAGTGTGTGTGTGTGACAAGAGTGAAATGTGTTGTGTGTGTGTGACAAGAGTGAAATGTGTGTGTGACAAGAGTGAAATGTGTTGTTTGTGTGTGTGTGACAAGTTGTGTGTGTGTGACAAGAGTGAAATGTGTGTGTGTGACAAGAGTGAAATGTGTTGTGTGTGTGTGACAAGAGTGAAATGTGTTGTGTGTGTGTGACAAGTGTGTGTGTGTGACAAGAGTGAAATGTGTTGTGTGTGTGTGACAGGAGTGAAATGTGTTGTGTGTGACAAGAGTGAAATGTGTTGTGTGTGTGTGACAGGAGTGAAATGTGTTGTGTGTGACAAGAGTGAAATGTGTTGTGTGTGTGTGACAAGAGTGAAATGTGTTGTGTGTGTGTGACAAGAGTGAAATGTGTTGTGTGTGACAAGAGTGAAATGTGTTTGTGTGACAGGAGTGAAATGTGTTGTGTGTGTGTGACAGGAGGCAAGCCACTGCCACTGGTGTCGGAGTTCTCAGACGACACCAGCCCTCCTCTGCCCACCTTTCCCACAGACTCCGTGCTGGTGGGCAAAAACGTCTCCACCGACATCGGAGGCTGGTGGAAAGAGCAGTGTGTCTACAGTCACAGTGACGATGGCTCTCCCTGAACATCTGGGAGTGGAGCGTTCATTGGGAGCGGAGTATTCATTGGGGATCTCATCAGTGTCATCAGTCTTGAGAAGCGGAGCATTCATTTTGAGCGGAGCATTTGGTGGAAGTGGGGCATTGATTGGGAATCTCGTCAGTGTCATCAGTCTTGAGAAGCATGTTGACCTTTGTGGCTTTCCACAGCAGCTTAGACCGCTTATTGAGTGTTCCCATTAATGTGCTGGACTCTGAGGAGAATTGTGAAGGTTTTTTTTTTGCCCTGTCACTCACTTTTAGGGGGAACGTGGGCTGAACCTGAAGGCTTTACTGAATCACTTTGGGACATGGAGGAGCAATCATGTAAGGTTCTTCCCCCCACCTTGAGACTCCAGGTTGACCACAGTCATGTTACGGACCTTTGGAATGAAACTGAGGTTCTCTCTCTAGTATGGCAGGAAGGGGTGGTCATGAAGGATGTGGCCAACCGCTTTGATCTGGGCAGGAATCTGGATGGGTCTGCTCAAACATATGAGACACTCACCTCCCTCACCCACCCCAACACTCACCCCCCACCCCTGGCCCTCACCTAACCCTCCATGCTTCTCAATGCACAAACATCTCCCCTCCCACCTCTTCTGCTATCGACTTTGAGGAAAAGTCATGATGGATCTTCCAGTTGCTGGAGGATTTCTCTGACTGTTTCAACTTTGATGAGGAATCTTGAAGGCTCTTCTCACTCATTGAGTGAGGACTTTGATGAGGAATCTTAAAAGCTTTTCTCGGTCACTGAGTGAGGACTTTGATGGGGAATATTAAAGGCTTTTCTCAATCACTGAGTGAGGACTTTGATGAGGAGTCTTCAAGGCTTTTCTCACTCACTGAGTGAGGACTTTGATGAGGAATCTTGATGGCTGTCCTCATTCTTAGAAGGTGAAGAACAATCTTGATGGTTTTGCCCAGTTGTTGAAGGATCTTCTCAAGTACCTAGACTTTGAGGCAGAATCTTGAAGCATTTTCTCAGCCACTACTTAATCTTTGAGGCAGAATCTTGAAGTATCTCCTCCAGTACTTAGACTTTGAGGCAGAATCTTGAGGGACATTTTCAAGTACTTATTCTCAAGTACTTAGACATTGAGGCAGAATCTTGAGGGATAAATTCAAGTACGTAGAATTGGAGGCTGAATTTTGAGGGACTTTCTCAAGTACTTAGACTTTGATGGCAAGTTGAATATGATTCTCCCTCAAGTGTTGAGACGTTTAATCTTTGAAGTCTGCCCCCAGCCATTTTGTTGAGAGTAAGCTTCTACCGGTCATCAGACCTCAGAGGACAACAGTTTTGCTTTCAGGCTGGGTGCAGTGTGAATTCTAAGAATTCAAAATGATACCTTAGGGAATGTGAAGGCCTTCTTGACCATCACTTTTGAAATGGCATGCTTCAGAGGCTTTGTAACCCTGTGTACCCGATCAGTACATCTGCACCACAGTTTATTTAGACCAGCCCTGCAACAGTTGAGTGCACTGTTGAAGCCATACTGCATACACAAACCGCACACAGCATCATGAAAACCATGCCTAATCCCCTTGAAAACACGGGTGGACAACATAGAGGTTAGCAGATCCAACACGCTAAAAGCACTGAGCGAGAGTACAACTGAGTGAGAACAAGAGAGAGAGAGAGTACAACTGACTGAGAAAGTAAGACGCACACATCATCATCAAAACCATGCCTAATCCCTGGAAAACACCAGCGGACAACGTAGAGGTTAGCAAATCCAGCACGCTTAAAGCACTGAGCGAGAGTACAACTGAGCAAGAGTACAAGAGAGAGTGAGTGCAATTGACTGAGAAAGCGAAAATTGAGCATGCTCATTGCAGTATGGAAATATCCGTGCTCTGTCCAAAGGAAGCAGCCGGATGTTACAGTTAAATCAGTTCCCAGGGAACAAAGTGTTAAATCATGCAGTTTTTTTTTTGTGCTGAGTCATTTCATAATGAACAAAATAATAAAGCAAGCTTTCGATGAGGAAGATGACTCCATTTACACTGAGCAATGCTGGTCGAGACTGATGGTGTCAAACGCTTGTGGAAACAGATTTATTTGATTCTTTTTTAACATGTTATTTCCTTGTTTGAACGTTTGCAAGAAATGTTGCAGTAAAAAAAATATACGGATGGAACTAATATCTGATACTGGTGATTGATCTTTTCTTTCTTTTTTTCTCTTTTTTTTTTTTCTTCTTGCGCATGCTCCTGTTCCCCAGTTTCTGGCCTTCAGTCGACTGACTGTAGTGAGGTGTCTGTCAACCTCCGGCCTTTTCTGTCATCTTCAACATTTTTTTTTTTTTTTTTTTTTTGGAAATTGTTTACTTGAATGAGAGTCATGGCTGGTGGACATTTGCAATGTACTGCTGTGAATGGCATTCCATTATTCCATCCAAGGTGTACTTCAGTTCAACATTGCCAGTTTGGGGGTGTGTGTGTTTTTGAAGGAGAAGACCTCTGATATAGATAGAGAGAGAGAGAAAGTGTGAGATAGATAGATAGATACTAAGATAGACAGATGTATATATGCAGATATTTAGTTGTATGGTTAGTATGTGCAAAAGGAAAGTTACAAAATGTCATTAACTGATCCTCGAGTATATTTTTCTATCTGTCTATCCATCCATACATTTCTCTCTTTCTCTATATCTATCGATGTATGTATCAATGAACATAGTTATATACTATATATCATAATTATGTTGTATATCGTTATTCAGTCAGTATAAGCAGATTGGTATTGTACAGTGTGTGTGTTAAAAAAAAAAAAGACGGTTAAATACAGGTGAAAAATGGAAAGGATGGTGGTTGATGTGGCTGGAATGGTTGTCCTTTAGGTTTGTGTGACAGAAGATACTTCCTCAGATTGTGTTTGTGGAGGAAAATGAGGGAAGAGGTTACAATGTAATCTCAACACGGTGTCTTATTGCAGAACTTTGATAGCGTGGGATGCGTGTGACTTATGCCCCATTCATGACTGACCAGTGATTTCCTGTGGGTTTTTTTTTGGTAACTATGATGTTCATGGTTTATTTACTAAGATTTACCACTCAGTTGTTTTTCTTTTGAGCTTGTTGCTAGATACGTTGAGTTTGTTTCCCTGACTGGATAGATGCGAGTTGTATTGTATTTCTCTTTTTGTCACAACAGATTTCTCTGTGTGAATTTTGAGCTGCTCTCCTCAGGGAGAGTGCGTCACTACACTACAGCGCCACCCATTTTTGGGGTATTTTTTCCTGTGTGCAGTTTTATTTGTTTTTCCTATCGAAGTGGATTTTTCTACGGAATTTTGCTAGGAACAACCCTTTTGTTGCTGTGGGTTCTTTTACGTGCGTTAAGTGCATGCTGCACACGTGACCTCAGTTTATCGTCTCATCCGAATGACTGGCGTCCAGACGATCACTCAAGGTCAAGTGGAGGGGGAGAAAATATTGGCGGCTGAGCTGTGATTTGAACCAGCGTGTTCAGATTCTCTTGCTTCCTAGGCGGACGCGTTACCTCTAGGCCATCACTCCACTCCTGTCAAGTCGAGCATGGGTACAGATGGATAAGAGGTGAAGGGATTAAGAATAACGATGTGTTTATTTAAAACTGTAAAATTTCATGAATTGTTACTTGTATCGTTTACCTGTTATTGGTGATTTCACTGTCAGTTGCAAGGAACTGTTGGTCACTGATGAGAGTGTGTGTGTGGCCATCAGTTTTACCTGCTGTACTTATTACTGATCAGTGACTGTTCTGTTTATTGTTAGAATAGAATACTTTATTATCACCAGGATAGGACATTCAGTTGTGGTGACAGGTGCAACAGCTGAGTGGTTAAAGCGTTTGGTTTTCAATCTGAGGGTCCTGTGTTCAGATCCTAGTCACTGTGCCTGGTGGGTAAAGGGTGGACATTTTTCCTGTCTCCCAGGTCAACAGATGTGCAGAACTGCTGGTGCCTAAAACTCATCCATGTTTATGTGCATGCAGAGGATCAAACACACACGTTAAAAATCCTGTAATCCATGTCAGTGTTTGGAGGGTTATGAAAACAAGAACATACCTGGCATGCACCCCTCCGAAAATGGAGTATAACTACGTACATGGAGGGGGTAAAAAAAGATCATAGACGTAAAAGCCCACTGGTTTAAATTAGTGAAGATGGGAGTTGCAGCTGACAAACGAAGAGGAAGATGTGGTGTAACTATATAGGGGAAAGCCACTGTAGTCTTTGCACCCTCAGCTGGATTTCTTTCATTGGAGATGATAAAGTATTCTGTTTATTGTTGAACACGTGTTCATACTCTGTGATGGTTTGATTATGGCGGAGGAACTGTTTAGGCCTGTTATTGTGGATGATAATTTATTTGGGTGTGACATGTTGGCACAATAATATATTTGAAAGTAAGGTCTTGGTTAGACTGATGGCTTTCATGATGGACACTGCCTTTGATGTGATGAATGGCTTTCATGAAGAGTACTTGTTTTTGATCCAATGAATTCAATGTGATGATATACGTTTGGGTAATATACTTTTGAGGAAAGAATGTTACCGATTGATGCGATTTGTTCAGGAAAAAAAATGCTGAATTATGTTATCCTGCATCTGCATATTAGAATAATCATGTTTTTCATTTACAATAGTATGTTATAGAATGTATTAGATATTTCTTTGGCAAGAAATTCATTTCCTGTTTTTTAGTGTTTTTTTTAATATATAGAATTTCTGCATGTCTCTCATATAGTATGGTATATACATACTATCTTGTCTTCCCTCGGCAGAATCCATAACCAGGCATTTCAGATTTATTAGACATGTGTGTGTTGATATGTGGGTGTTTTTTTGTTTTTACTTTGTTCAATATTTTAAGTGTTTTTTTTTTCTTTTTTGTTTGTTTGTTTGTTGTTGTTGTGCTTTGAATGATTATACACATATTGCAGGTCATTAGTCAGTGGAAATTATTTTGTTTTGGAACGAATGTCTTGAAGGATTGTGTAGGGTAGGTATAATTCCTTTCACAGCTTAAACTCTAAAGTACTAGTAATTTCCTTAAATTTCATACTTAAGTACTTGTGATCTACTTCATTTCCTTTCACAGCCAAAAGCATTAGTGATCTAAACCAAAATCCTAAAGTACAATAGTGATCTGTGCCAAAATTCTGAACTAGAAGTCATCTACTTCAGTTTCTCTCAGCCAAAATTCTAAACTACTAGTTGTTTGCCTCTATTTTGTTCACAGCCAACATTGTAAAGTATGTTAGTGATTTACTTCAGTTCCTTCAGCCAGCAATATTCTGAAGTACCAATGGTTTACTTCTGTGGAAGGGTGTGTCTGTGAGTTGACGTTTTGATGGTGACAGTAATATTCAGTCCGCACAACACAGAACAGACCTGACAGTTAACTTCACAGTATTTTAAACACATTATATGCAGTGGGGGAAAATGGAACACAAAAAAGTGAAACCATCAAAAAGTAGTACTGCAAGGTGAATACACCACACACTTGGTATTCATATAAACAAAAATCAATGAGCCAGTAAATGAAGTAACAAGGACAGTATCCAATAGTGCTGAATGGTTGTTTGAAAACAGAAAATCAGTTGATTAAAATGAAACAGTTATTGAAACAATGTTATAACACAAACAACAAACAATAAACAACAACAAAGATTCGTCAAATTCCAGAGTTATTGCTGCTTTGTTTTCACCTTCACATCAGTTCTGAAAGTTGAGGAAACAAAGTGAAACAAAACAAATTGTTATTTCAGCAGGAAATGAGATAAGTAAGAAAATGGTTTTTTTTTTTCACCCAGCCGTGAATGTGAAGCTTCAAAAGGGAAAAACTATTAACGCATTGAAAAAAAAGTTTTGAAATGGCAATGTGCAATGTTTTTTGCTGCAAGTTTTCTTTTAGTGGGATGTACCTGCTCGTGTTATTTGTGAATGCAGGAAAATGAGAACACAATATATATATATATATATATATATATATTAGACACTTTTGGTTTGTGTGAAAGTGATAATTTGTCAACACCTGTTACAGAATGCACCAATCTTGTCTGGGAAAAGTAACAAATCTGGTGTGGCTCATGAGTAAATCTTGTTTCTGGACATGAAAAGAAGATTGTTTGGGTTAAGAATACGTATTATTTAAATGAGTCTTATTTTGGTCAGGAATAATTCATGTTATGGATCACGAATAAAACTTGTTTGGGTCACAAATAAATTTTGATTGGGTCATGATTAAAAGGACAAATTGTCTTGGGTGTGACATATTATGCCTGCTGTCTCTTCACTTGTCTCTGTCCACTTACATGTGCTGGCAAGCACTCTTAGTATCTGTCTTGTGAAATGAAGTGTCTGTGCTAACATGTATGTACACATATGCACAAACAACATTCACATGCACTCATTAAAACAGAACAAAATAAACATTAGTGATACCTGGGTGATGGAAAAAGAAAGAGCATTTATGAACGTACTATGACAGGTGCAACAGCCGAGTGGTAACAGTGTAGGACTTTCTACCTCAGGGTCCCATGTTCAAATCCCATCCATAGTGCCTGGCGGGTAAAAGGGTGGAGATTTTTCCTATCTCCCAGGTCAATAGATGTGCAGACCTGCTAGTACCTGAACCCCTTTCATGTTTATAGTTATACACATGCAGAAAATCAAATACACATGTTAAAAATCCTTTAGTCCAAGTCAGCATTCGGTAGTTTATAGAAAAAAACAAAAAAACAAAAAAACACAGCATGCACCCCCCACCTCCCAGAAAACGGAGTGGTGGGGCAAAAGCAGTCATACTTAAAAGCCCAGTCGTGTATATGAGTGAACATGGGAGTCACAGCCCACAAAGGAAAAAAATAAGAATGAATGGAACCTACTGTGACGGGCGCAGTAGCCGAATGGTTAAAGCGTTGGACTTTCAATCTGGTGGTCCCGGGTTCGAATCACGGTGACGGCGCCTGGTGGGTAAAGGGTGGAGATTTTTACGATCTCCCAGGTCAACATATGTGCAGACCTGCTAGTGCCTGAACCCCCTTCGTGTGTATACGCAAGCAGAAAATCAAATACGCACGTTAAAGATCCTGTAATCCATGTCGGCGTTCGGTGAGTTATGGAAACAAGAATATACCCAGCATGCACACCCCGAAAGCGGAGTATGGCTGCCTACATGGCGGGGTAAAAACGGTCATACACGTAAAAGCCCACTCACATATATACGAGTGAACGTGGGAGTTGCAGCCCATGAACACAGAAGAATAAGAAAGGAACCTACTGTTTTTCAGCATTGTAGAAGTGATCAACACAGATTTGATAACCCAAACAGCCTCACTCATTGCATCGGTAGGGCACCAGACTCTTGATTCTGGGGTCAGGGGTTTGGTTCAGGAGGATTTTTCCATCAGAGTTAACATTGGTTCTGATACTATTGCCCTCAAGTCTTTTGAATGAGAGTATAAACTGAGAATCTTTGCACAAACTAATGCATGACATAACGATACCATTCCCCCATGCACGTCTTTTGAATGAGAGTGTGCATTGAAAATCTGTGCACGGACAGACATAACATCTGATGCACGTGTTGGATCCCATCATCATATTCTGGAGAAGTCCTGTCGGTCATTTTTTCAACAAAATGCTCAAGTTGTATATGTTTTATAAAAATAATAAGTATGTCCTGAGCTTAACGATCGGCTCATATCAGAGACTGACATAAGCTTAACAGGCTTTTTCGGGACCATCCCAACTGTCACACAGTCTTCTTGGCCGAGGGAGTGGGGATGAACTTGGTCAAGTCACGGTCCACTATTGTCAGATTCTGGACCAAATAGGCAAGCAGTTGCCTCCACTGCTGATCTGATGGTCATAGTCATCAACAAAATATATAAGTCCATGTACCAACAAGAAAATACAACTTCCCCATGGTTGATATTTGTTCAAAAGATACTCGAAATTATAGGTCTTGATCACATTTGGAAAAATCAATTCACATTCAGCGTACATAGACTGAAATACATCGTGTATAAAAAAAATTAGTAAATGAATATATCAAATACTGGAAAGATGAAAGAGAAAAAACATTAAAGGTAAAATTTTACAATATGATTGTAGCAGAGTACAAAACTGAAACCTATCTTTTAAATATATCAGATACAAAACACAGACAAGCTTTAACGAAACTCAGAATAAGCGTGCATGACCTAAAGATTGAGAAAGGTAGATATTTAAATATTCCACAAGAAGACAGATTGTGTAACAAGTGTAACATCCTGGAAGACGAAATCCATCTTCTTGATCATTGTATTAAATATAAAACCTTAAGGCAACAATTTTTTTTAAAGGATATTCAAAATTCGAATAACACAGGACATATTCCCAGTCAGGTGATGCTAACAGATGATGAATATAAACAAGATTGGGAAAATTTGTTTATGAATGCTGCTGCAATTTACTGCATTAACTGATTGATTGTTCTTCATTCGTTCATTCATTTACCATTGTATTTGTTTCTTATAAACCTTACGGTTTCATGACAATAAAATCTATTCTATTCTATTCTAGTCAGACACGACTATCACACAGACACACATGGTCCTGATTCAAGTGACTTTAAACCTTAACAAAAAAAAAAAGAAGCTACGAAGATGGTGGATTGGGGGAAGAAGCGGTGTGTACGAAGAACGTGCATTCCTGGAGGTCGCTGGAGTCCTCTCTCAGCTGGTGGCGAGCGTCACATCAGTTGTGTCACGTCTTCTCAATATCAATGGGCAGAAGAAGGTCACGGACTTGTCAGTCCGCGGCAAAAGCTTCGCAGTTAAGGAAAATCACTCTGTCATTCAGTTTTCCCATTAATGTCTGATAGAGGTTGCGTCCCTTGCTATGAGGGACACTCCCCGCGCCCCCCCCCCCCCTTCCTCCTGCTACACACGCACGCACGCACACAGAGACGCAAGCACGCACACACGCGCGAGCGCACGCACGCACACGCATGAACCTTCAGCTTCAACATAAAATGGTGCAGAGTCAGCTTCAACATAAAATGGTGCAGAGTCAGCTTCAACATAAAATGGTGCAGAGTCAGCTTCAACATAAAATGGATGGTTATGGTGCAGTCAGCTTCAGCATAAAATGGAATGTTTATGGTGCTGTCAGCTTTCAACATAAAATGGATGGTTATGGTGCTGTCAGCTTTCAACATAAAATGGATGGTTACGGTGCAGTCAGCTTCAACATAAAATGGAATGTTTATGGTGCAGTCAGCTTCAACATAAAATGGAATGATTATGGTGCAGAGTCAGCTTCAACATAAAATGGAATGGTTATGGTGCAGAGTCAGCTTCAACATAAAATGGAATGGTTATGGTGCAGAGTCAGCTTCAACATAAAATGGAATGATTATGGTGCTGTCAGCTTTCAACATAAAATGGATGGTTATGGTGCAGAGTCAGCTTCATCATAAAATGGAATGATTATGGTGCAGAGTCAGCTTCATCATAAAATGAAATGATTATGGTGCAGAGAAACAAAATCAGAGAACTACGTGAAATTGGAAACTAACTCCCGAGTTAGATTCTGAACATTTTGGATGGGGGCGAACAAGAAGGGAAGAAAGAAAGAGGAAAGAAGAAAACCGTGAACTCATTTTTCTTCGTTCCTTCATTTACAGTGTGAAATATTGTTCATTTTGTGAACTGACAGTGGAATATTAAATGTGTTTGAATCGTGTAGTCTTCAGTCTGTACCCGTGTGTGTGTTTCTAAAGTATCATGGAACTTTTTTTTTTCTGCCCCATCATCTGCGCTGTTTCAGTGGCATTACTCCCACGCCGCTCATTCCGAGTCCCCCAGACACGGCCACACCCAGGTTCGTCTGTCACAGTCCCGGCGTCGGCAGTCCACAGGGAACCATCGATGGCAGAATTTGGGTGAGTGGGAAGAATGTACACACGACGTCATTCAAGGACTGTGTTCGAAATGATTTCCCTGAATTGATGAAGACGACCCGCTGAGCAACTCTTATTCCTTATGGAATGGAAGTGCTGATGTGGATTTCCGATTTGCACAGAATCATGCACAACACATCACTTCATGACGAACTAAACATGCACAACACACAACACATCACTTCATGACGAACTAAACATGCACAACACATCACTTCATGACGAACTAAACATGCACAACACATCACTTCATGGCGAACTAAACATGCACAATACATCACTTCATGACGAACTAAACATGCACAACACATCACTCCATGACGAACTAAACATGCACAACACACCACTTCATGACGAACTAAACATGCACAACACATCACGTGACTAAACATGCACAACACCTCACTTCATGACGAACTAAACATGCACAACACATCACTTCATGACGAACTAAACATGCACATCACTTTATGACGAACTAAACATGCACAACACATCACTTCATGACGAACTAAACATGCACAACACATCACTCCATGACGAACTAAACATGCACAACACACCACTTCATGACGAACTAAACATGCACAACACATCACGTGACTAAACATGCACAACACCTCACTTCATGACGAACTAAACATGCACATCACTTCATGGCGAACTAAACATGCACAATACATCACTTCATGACGAAATGAACATGCACAACACACACACACGTGTGTGTGTGTGTGTGTGTGTGTGGGGGGGGGGGGGGTGAGGGGGGGGGGGGGGGGGCGGCGTTGGGGACAGAAACCCAACTTGTGGGGGCGGGGCATAGGAAGACAGTGAATTCATATCCACTGTGTCCAGGGCTGGGCACAGGAAGGCAGTGAATTCACATCCACTGTGTCTAGGGCTCCAGGAAGGCAGTGAATTCATATCCACTGTGTCGAGGGCTCGGCACAGGAAGGCACTTAATTCATATCCACTGTGTCTAGGGCTCGGCACAGGACGGCAGTGAATTCACATCCACTGTGTCTAGGGCTCGGCACAGGAAGGCAGTGAATTCTTATCCACTGTGTCTAGGGCTCGGCACAGGAAGGCAGTGAATTCATATCCACTGTGTCTAGGGCTCGGCACAGGAAGGCAGTGAATTCATATCCACTGTGTCAAGGGGTCGGCATAGGAAGGCGAAACCGAAGCCAAATCCTTTCCTTCCGCCGTTTAAACCTTCCCCAAACAAGTCAGGTACCATTCACACCTGGGTAGAGTGAAGAAAATCGGAGTACAGTGCCTTCCCCAGGGACACAACACCATGCCGAAACAGGGCACAGAACCCTGAACACTTTTCCCATTCTGTTACCTGTCCTAAAAGGTACAGGACACATGGATGAAGGAACGAGAATTAGAAAAAAAGGGAAACCAGTCAAAAACAACAACGTGGTAATGTCCAATTTTAGCATCGTGTTGGTTACATTTCTATTTCCAGAGGCCACTGCAAGAAGTTAGTAAAGCACAGATCCCGCCTAGACGTTCGGAGTTCATTCTTTTCCGAAAGAGTGGTGTCGGTTTGGAACAGCCTACCAGAGTCAGTAGTGTCCGCACCCAGCTTGAACGCGTTCAAAAACAGACTTGACGCCCATTGGGCCAACCACCCAGCACTGTACAACCCCGACTGCTATCAATAGACCTTGTAAGTGCAAGCAGCTGTGAATATGGCCAACATACCGACCGGTGAACTGACCTGCAACCACAGGTCTCAAACACTGACAAAGTATCAAGTAAGTATGGTTTGTGGGACGAAAAACGGGGAGAGAAAAACAAGATGCCACATCAGTTTAGTGACTGAATCCGCATCAACAGTGAGTAAAATAACGTACAAATTAACCCTTTTACCGCCAGGCAATTTAGAGTACAAAATTCCCTTGTGCTATAAGCAAAGAAAAGACAGTGTCTAAGAATAGCTGGGGATTCCCCCTGCGATGTACAGAAAATATGGCCTATCCTACTACCGAACATTAAGAGCAGTAAGTTCATGGATAAGAGACTAATGATCTGGTCACCTTTCAGTGACATGGGTCCTTTACCTCGCCAGTGCATAAATGCGAGCTTGGCGGTGAAAGGGTTAAGAGTCAAAATCCACGTAAAATGGGTGACAACATCTACTACGGTAATATCGTTTCATACATGCACACGAAAATTAATTGCCAGTAAAACAGATGCAAAAATTTAGGATGCTAAACTTGGACTTTACTAACACACGCAGACAATAGAAGACAGGAACATTTGTTACCTTGTTTTTCGCTCAGTCCGTGGCACTTCATGAATTTCTTTGGTGCATTCCACTTCTCCGTCCATTTCCTGAACACACACACACACACACACACACACACACACGGTGCTCCCGCAGCAGACTGGCAGATGTCTGGGCATGAAACCTGCACAGTTCTGTCAGCATCATCCACACCAGTGCCTCGGTTCCACACACTTCCAGAGTCAGCAGTTGTTTTTCTTCTTCTTGTTTTTTTTTTCCCAACACGCCTGTTGCCTGTCCTGTGGAGGAAAAAGCCGTGTTCTGACTGTGCATAAACGAACGTGTGTTGCTCAAGGTGTCACAACGAACAGTACAGAAAGAACGGCGGAAAAGTCCGGAGATTGTGAGCTGCACGTGCGCCGCTCACTGAGTTCCCTTTACCCCCACCCTCCCCCTCACCGTCTCCTCGACCCCCAACACCACCCTTACTTCTTCCCCGTGTTTCCAAGGCGAAAAAAAAAAGTTTTCTCCCCCTGGTAATAATTTCACCGTGAAGGCATCAGCTCAGAACAGTTAATGTTGTCATTGTTGTCAATGGAGCGATGTCGATGTGGTAATTAACCAGACTGAGAAGCGAGCCTCCATTGGTTGAGTCTCATATGAGGAGCGCGGTTTCTAACACCCCGCTCCCCCACCCCCTTCAAGCAGTGGAGTTGGTGCTCATCATTTAAATGAGTTGATAAACTCAGTCCCCGTGTGCAGCATGCATACAGCACGTGTAAAAGAACCCACGGTGACAGAAGGGTTGTCCCCCGACAAAATTAAGCAGAAGAATCCATTTTGACAGCAAAACAAAAACACAAACAGACAGGAAAAAAAGAAGCAAAAACAAGAGAGGCAAGGCCTTCAAGACTCACTTGTGATAAATTACGTCCCCTAGCATGAATTACACAGTAATTTCCCTTTTTTACTATCTGCACCAAAACGTTTGCAAAATAAATAAAAATTCCATGCTTAGCAAAAGAAGTTCCTGTTTCAACAAAAAATGATAATAATGACTCCTCTAATTGTTGTGTCAGAATAAGAGGTCAAAGTGCCAAGTTTAGAGAATACAAAAAATATAAATATAACAGTAAATGCAGTTTGCATATAATTAGGCTTCTTTTTTAATTTTTTTGTGCCCATCCCAGAGGTGCAATATTGTTTTAAACAAGATGACTGGAAAGAACTGAATTTTTCCTATTTTTATGCCAAATTTGGTGTCAACTGACAAAGTATTTGCAGAGAAAATGTCAATGTTAAAGTTTACCACGGACACACAGACACACAGACACACGGACACACACACACGCGCACACACACACACACACACAGACAACCGAACACCGGGTTAAAACATAGACTCACTTTGTTTACACAAGTGAGTCAAAAAAGCATGGTGCTGGTCTGTGGTGACGTGGTGACTCGGGGTCAACGCAGCCTGGGTTTCACACAGAGAAATCTGTTGTGACAACAAGTGTCATGCAGTACAGCTGACACATGTGTGCCACAGGTTTTCCTGTCCATTCTGCAATGTTGTCAATCCAACTTTTTCTTCTTTTTTTTTTCTTTTCTGTTTTCTTCCGCTTCGTCCTGGCCATAGAGTTTACCGAAGAACTGCACTGTGCGATGCATTCTCTCCGGGGAGAGCAGCCCGGATTTCACACAGAGAGGTCTGTTGTAACACAACAAAAAGTAACACACTACAGCACAATACAGCGTAATACAATACTATGCAACACAGTCCAACACAATGCAACATAATACAATGCACCACAGCAAAACGCAGGACGGTTCTATACAGTACAATACAACACAATCCAACACAACGCAACACAATACAACACAACACAATGCAACACAATACAACACAATCCAACGCAACGCAACATAATACAACACAACGCAACACAATACAACACAATACAACTCAATACAACACAATACAACGCAATAACAACACAATACAACACAACGCAACACAATACAACACAACACAATGCAACACAATACAACGCAATAACAACACAATACAACACAACACAACACAGTACAACACAATACAACACAGTACAACACAATACAATACAACACAACACAATACAACACAACACAGTACAACACAATACAACACAGTACAACACAACACAGTACAACACAATAAAACACAACACAACACAATACAACACAACACAGTACAACACAATACAACACAGTACAACACAATACAACACAATAACGAGCACACGCCCATGCCTTGCATTCACGTCAGAGCACACACACACACACAACAACAACACGTCATTAAAAATTATCAAGTTTATTTCAATTCAAAAGGCAGTAAGAGCCCCAGCCCAATCACATAACAAGAGGCAGAAATAGAATTATGCCACTCGAGAAACAAAAAAACAAAACACAAATCAGAATAACAATGATAATTATGAAGATAAGAAGAAAACAAATTCAGCAAAAGGAATTAACAAGAGAATGGTGTTTATTAAGATTTCTCTCCGGCGCTCACCACATTCACAATAACGTAAATGGTGTATAAAAAAACACAACAACAAGTACACACAGTTAGGGTGCAAGAAAAAACGTGGATATGAAAATGTGGGAGGGGAAAAAAGGGGGAGGGGGGGCGGGGGGGCGGAGAAAAAAGAGAATGGGAACAGGGGGAGGGTGGGTGGGTGGGGGGAGTGGAAAGGGGGTGGGAAAAATATGGAGGAATGTGAACGAAAATAACTCTTTCTTTCTCTCTCCCTCTCTCTTCTTTCCTCCTCCCTCTCTCTCTTTCCCTCCCTCCCTCCCCCCATCCCCATCTCTCTGCATGTACACACATGCGCATGCATGTATTGGTGCATTCACGGCTGATTGTTTTGCCTTTAACATTCATGAATTTATTTCTCCATCAAAACCACAGACTTGCAGTCATGCCAGACAAGGACAGGATTTCTCATCACTCTTTTGTGTGGAATGTTTTGGAATGTTTGTGAACAACGTTATTCTGGAATGAAATGCATGGGGAATTACTCACAATCGTTTGTTCATCTTGGTAAAAATACCTTGGTTGCCTTTTCAGAACTGCCGACACTTAGAGATACTGATTTATCACATGCAAGCAGTTTCTTTTCTAGGTCGTGGGAATGTGTTGGTTATTCTTGCGGCGGTATATATTCATTGAATATTAAGGCGACAAAACTCTGTAGCTGTTTCACGTTTTGAAATATAAACCAAAGAAAACGCTTTAAAAAGGATGAATAACATTGCATGTAAGTTTGGTTGGTTTATGTCAATTATAGGAAAATGAAACAGACAAAACATGCTAAAACGATAGGAAAATGCGTTTGGTTTTACTTTCAAATTCAAGATAGCGTTTTAATTTTACTGCAGTTTACAATCCAGAAAGCACTTCTGCAAAATAGAAGAAGAATGTATGGTTTGACCCGCGTAAAAAATAACGAGGTTTCGAAACATGCATCGATCATAAATGACAACTACATAGAATTTCAGTTTATAGGAGGTGTAGTTCTAAAATGCTGACACGGAGAAAAGTACACTTACTGAGCAACTTAAGTTGTCAGAACTCTATGCATCAAAGAACAGGCAAAATGACAGCTGTGAGAAAACTCTCACCGTGAAATGAGATAACGAAAATAATCAACGACGACAAAAATATTTATGAGGAGCGTCATTACGCATTGCGAGTGTACATTGTGAGGCGCCAGTGTCGGAATCGATGAAGAAATTGAACTTCTGATCGTCCAGTGTTCATCAGAGATCAAGGTTCGAGGAGCGGTTTTCTTGTGTCCCTTGAGAAAAGCATTTCACTCTGATTTGACTCAATCCAATCACGTGTCTGACTTCGGTTGCGGAAGGTTAAAATGGCGGAAGGAGAGGACTGGGCTCCGCCTCCCTATGCCGAGCCGTTAACACAGAGGATGCGAATTAATCAGTCGCCCCTATGGTGGTAAAAAGGCTTTGGGACATTTAACTGCTGACCTCTTTAACTAGTACGAAAAAGGCAAGTAAAGAGAAGATGGGTGACGTGAGATACGTTTGGGAGGACCATGTTTTGCACGGTGGCTCAGTGGTGATTCAGCTGATTAGGAAGCGAGTGGACACGGGTTTGAGTCCCACACACAGACTGGGATCTTTACATCCCGTTCCACTAGACCTTGAGTGCTGCCGGTACTTCGGATGAGAAGTAAACCGAGGTCCCACGAGCAGCATGCACTTAGCGCGCGTAAAAGAACCCACGGCAACAAAGGGTCGTCCATGGCAAAAGTCTGCAGAAAATCTACTTTGAAAGGGAAATATGTACACTTGCAGATAGGAAAAAGTTATTAACATGTACATTCATACACACTTCTCTCACTCTCTCTCTCTCTCTCTCTCTCTCTCTCTCTCTCTCTCTCTCTCTCTATATATATATATATATATATAGAGAGAGAGAGAGAGAGAGAGAAATTTTGACGAGAAGGGGTTAAAACAGAAACCTAGGCCCGTAAATACTGCACAACAGACATATACACCGAGTCTACGAGAGAACAGCCAGGATCTCTTATCCACCACAGCTTTCCGCTTGGCCTGGTAGCTTAGAGGGTCAGATGTCTTCAAAGCGACAGATGCTCTGCTGTCTTAGAAACGCCACTGATAGAAAATCTGCTAGGCGTAAACGTTGTTACGAGAATTACGGTTGTTACAAAAATGACCTTTACCACAGTTGTTAGAAATTGGTTCACGGTAAATACAATTCCCATGAAACTGGATATGAACATCTCCAGTTCTGTGAACGTACTGAAAAAACAACAACAACAAACAAACAAAAACGACAATAAGAGAAAAAATGGCTGCAAGTTGTAGTCAGGTGAAATGTAATGACAAGAGCTGAAGCAAGAAACGCCAGTAAGAAAACTGTTGATATGAAAGACGGGATCAAAGACCTGTGGTGACCAGAAACACTACCAGGAGAACCATAGTCACAGGAACGATGATTACCACATCGATAATAACAGGAAACCCATACTAGCACGATGACTGTAATGATTATGATAACTTAACTCATGAGAAGCATGGTAAATATTTGGGACCGAAGGCTAGTGATGAGAAACAATGTACTTGCCAGAAACAGGACTCTAAGAACAGCAGTTATGCCCAACATAATTAGGAAAATCTTAGTGATGAGGAATATAATTAAAAGAACACCACCCACAAAAACAAACATCAGTTATGAAGGTCACCATCACGGAAATTGTGGTGTCCAAGGATCATGATTGTGTCAACAGTAGTTAGAAGGAACTGGATTGTGACAACTGTAGTTATCAGGAACTGGATTGTGTCAACAGTAGTTAGAAGGAACTGGATTGTGTCAACAGTAGTTAGAAGGAACTGGATTGTGACAACTGTAGTTATCAGGAAAATGATTGTGAACTGTAGTTATGGGAGAGATATTTGTGAACTAGTAGTTATGAGGAACGTGACTGTAAGATTTGTAGTAATGAGGAAAATAATCGTGAGATCTGTAGTTATGAGGAACATGATGGTGAGAACTGTAGTTATGAGGAACATGATTGTGAAAACAGTAGTTATGAGGAACATGATGGTGAGAACTGTAGTTATGAGGAGCATGATGGTGAGAACTGTAGCTATGAGGAACATGATGGTGAGAACTGTAGTTTTGAGGAACATGATGGTGAGAACTGTAGTTATTAGGAACATGATGTGAGAACTGTAGTTATGAGGAACATGATTGTGAAAACAGTAGTTATGAGGAACATGATGGTGAGAACTGTAGCTATGAGGAACATGATGGTGAGAACTGTAGTTTTGAGGAACATGATGTGAGAACTGTAGTTATTAGGAACATGATTGTGAGAACTGTAGTTATGAGGAACATGACTGTGAAAACTGTAGTTATTAGGAACATGATTGTGAGAACTGTAGTTATGAGGAACATGATGGTGAAAACTGTAGTCATGTGGAATATGACTGTGAAAACTGTAGTTATTAGGAACATGATTGTGAAAACAGTAGTTATGGGGAACATGACTGTGAGAACTGTAGTTATTAGGAACATGATTGTGAGAACTGTAGTTATGAGGAACATGATGGTGAAAACTGTAGTCATGTGGAACATGACTGTGAAAACTGTAGTTATTAGGAACATGATTGTGAAAACAGTAGTTATTGGGAACATGACTGTGAGAACTGTAGTTATGAGGAACATGACTAGAGATTTTTTAGTTACGAGAACATGCCAGAACTGTAGTTATGAGGAACATGACTGTGTAATTTGTAGTTATGAGTTATGAGAACATGCCAGAACTGTATTTATGAAGAGCATAACTGTGAAATTTGTTGTTATGAGTTATGAGAACATGCCAGAACTGTAGTTATGAGGAACATGACTGTGTAATTTGTAGTTATGAGTTATGAGAACACGCCAGAACTGTATTTATGAAGAGCATAACTGTGAAATTTGTTGTTATGAGTTATGAGAACATGCAAGATTTGTCGTTATTAGGAACGCGACTGTGAAACGGTAGATATAAATAGAGCAAACATGACTACCAGAACCGTAGTTACAAAGAACATGACTACCAGAACCAAAGTGATCAAAAACATGGTCGCCAAAATCTTAGATAAGAAAATGAGGTTACATGAGATGTTTCATAAAAAAAAAGCAATTGTTTGTCAGAACGTCATGATGGAAACGAGTTAGATAACAATTGCGTCATATATATATATATATATATATATATATATATATATATATATATATATATATATATATATATATATATATATGTGTGTGTGTGTGTGTGTGTGTGTGTGTGTGTGTGTGTGTATAAGAACGTCTTGTTGCGAACTGATTAACGAACTCGTTACTAGTAATTTGTAGCTGTCCTTTTCTCGAAATGGATAGCCATCAATAAACCTGACAAATAAAACGTAAAATTGACGTTGACCTCTGCCCTCTGTGAGGCATGTCCTTTTTTTGGTGAGCGTAGGAATACAGGTCATGCTCGTTCTGAAAAAAAGCGGGGTTTTTTTGGTTGTTGTTGTTTTGTGTTTTCAAGATTCGCTTTAACCGTTTTAACAATCGCTGGAATGAGTGAGGAATGCTAGGTCTGGTCTGTTTATTCTGGTTTCATTCTGTTCCCTCTTCCTTCCTTCCCCCCTTTCATCCCTCCTTCTTTCCTCCCTGCCTCCCTCCTCTTCCTTCATTCTTTCTTCCCCCCCCCCTCCTTTCTTCCTTCCTTCCTTCCTTCATTCATTAGTGTAAATGATGACAACAGATTTAACAGGTATCCACCAGCAGTAGTAAAAGAGCGAGTCGATAAAACGTCAATTACATGGTTGAACAGCACAAACAAAAACAAACAAACAAACAAACAAGAAGACCATAGCACGCCGCCCCCCCCCCCCACGCCCCCCCACCCCCCTACGCCCACCCCTTCCCCTCAAAACCCGAGGCGAATGAGCAGCAGGCGAATAACAGAAACATGGGTTTCAATTTCTCTTTGTTTGTCTGGTTGTAGCCGCTGTTGTTGTTTTTTTTTTTGTTTTTTTGTTTTTAGCTCTACACTCTCTTTCATAAAGATCAATGGTTGGATGGCTGGACATGAATGAGGGCTTTACCTTTTATTTTGTTGGTCATATTGGGGATCTGCGTCTACACCCATCTCGGGGGGTATGGTTGAGTGGAGGTGAGTGAGGGTGAGTGGAGGGCCAATAACCACCAGGTGAGTGGAGGGCCAATAACCACCAGGTGAGTGAAGGGCCAATAACCACTAGGTGAGTGAAGGGCCAATAACCACCAGGTGAGTGGAGGGGAGGGCCAATAACCACCAGGTGACTGAAGGTCCAATAACCACTCCAGGTGAGTGAAGGAACAATAACCACCAGGTGAGTGAAGGGCCAATAACCACCAGGTGAGTGAAGGGCCAATAACCACCAGGTGAGTGAAGGGCCAATAACCACTCCAGGTGAGTGAAGGAACAATAACCACCAGGTGAGTGAAGGGACAATAACCACCAGGTGAGTGAAGGGACAATAACCACCAGGTGAGTGAAGGGGACAATAACCACCAGGTGAGTGAAGGGACAATAACCACCAGGTGAGTGAAGGGACAATAACCACCAGGTGAGTGAAGGAACAATAACCACCAGGTGAGTGGAGGGCCAATAACCACCAGGTGAGTGGAGGTGAGTGGAGGGTGAATGGAGGGCCAATAACCACCAGGTGAGTGGAGGGCCAATAACCACCAGGTGAGTGGAGGGCCAATAACCACCAGGTGAGTGAAGGGCCAATAACCACCAGGTGAGTGGAGGTGAGTGGAGGGTGAATGGAGGGCCAATAACCACCAGGTGAGTGGTCGGTGGTCTATATATATTTTGTTTTCTTCCCCCCTCCCTCCTCCCAATTGACTGTTTCAGTTTTCCTTGTGTAACCAGCTGTATTTTTGCCAGTTCTGGATTCTCGAGAAAGGAAAAAACAAAGACACGATTTGTTGGCCCGTGTCAGTTTGACTAGAGGTGTATTTGTAGGAAGTAAAATAGTGCCCACTTTGTCCTTCACATCTTTGAGCGGTGGCAAATTGAGTGTTTGATCTCCTGCTGCTTAAGGGGCTCCTTATACGGGCGGGCTGAGTGTCTAGTATTTTTTTTTATTCTTGGGGTAGCGAAAATAGGCCACAGAAGGATTCGAGCGTCGCTGTGTTTGTTCTGGTTGTATGATTATGACGGCTCAAATCATGCCTCTGTGTGAGGGGTTGGAAAGGACGGAGGGGTGGAATTAGGGTGAGGATGGTGGATGGTGGAGGGGGGGTGTGGGAGGAGGAGGAGGGGGTAAGAAGGGTGGGCAGAGGGGGTCAGGGGGTGGGGGAGAAGGAGGAGGGGGTAAGAAGGGTGGGCAGAGGGGGTCAGGGGGGTGAGGGAGAAGGAGGAGGGGGTAAGAAGGGTGGGCAGAGGGGTCGGGGGGTGGGGGTGGGTGGGAATGGAGCTGAGGAGGGTTGCGAGGGGGGTGTGGTGGTAGTAGAGGGGGCAGAGGGGGTCGCGAGGGCGCGGGTAAGGGGGAGGGTTGGGGGTGGGGTGTGGTAGTGTGCTTGGGGATTATTTGGATTGGTTCTGTCCTCTATCCCTGCCAGTGGTTAACATGAGTTGGCTTTCTATGCAATTCAGATTTAGAACTGTTTTTCACTGAACCAATCAAACTGATGCAGGAAACGGGAGGATTAATCAACCAGCCTGCCATTCTCAATACCATACCAAACAAAGAGGGGGAGGGAGGGGCAGGGGTTTGGGGGGTGGGAACAGCAACAAAACAAACAAACAAACAAACAAAAAACAACAACAACACACATACACACACCAAAAAAACCCCACCCAGAACAAACAAAACCCGTTCAGTACAAACCCATCAACAATAGGAAGTCTTTGAAAACAGGAAATGCTAGCTTCTCTCTCTCTCTCTCTCTCTCTCTTTCTCTCTCTCTCGCTCGCTCGCTCGCTCCCTCATTCCCCCCCCCCACCCCTTACTCACAAACAAAACAGGAAACAGGCAAATATATGACCCTCCACCTCGAAATGAGTGGAAGGTCACCACCATATTCATGTTTACCACCAGTTCACAGCGCCGTGATCCCCTTCCAAACACCCCAAACTGTTTCCCCCTAACCATCAGTTCAATCGGACACACAGTGCCAGAGCTACAGCCTGGGTCATCAAAGATGGGTGACTTCCCACTCATTTTGTGGTGCACGGGTCAAAGACAAGCGTGTAAATAATAAACACGGTCGATAAAAGAATCCAGCGATATCCAGTCACTCGTCTTCTCTTCCCTCCTTCTGCCACAATTTGTTTTCGGGGGTGGGGTTGGGGGTTGGGGTGTGGGGTGTTTATGCACACCAATGAAACTAGATTTTTTTTTCTTTCTAATTCAAAGTCCCTCATCCCTCCAATCTCTTAGTTTTCAAAACATGCACCCACACTGATGTGCATTCCCTCCTTTCCCCTTCCTCTTCTTCTTCTCTTGCTGTTGCAGTCGCTGTAATTTCAAGGAATGTACACAGCTGGGAAAATATAAATAGCGAGTAATAAAAATGGAAGAATGAATGCATATGATAACAGTGATACACCAAAGAGAAAGAGAGAGAGAAGAGAGAGAGAGAGAGAGAGAGAGAGAGAGAGAGGAGGGAGGCGGATATAGATATGGTATAGAGAGAGAGAAGAGGGGTAAGGTAGATGTAGATAGGAGAGAGAGAGAGGGGTAAAGAGAAAGAGAAAGAGGAAAGAAAATAATAGAGAGAGACAGAGAGAAAGAGAGAGACAGAGAGAGAGGAGAGGACAGAGGGAGAGAGAGACAGAGAGAGAGGAGAGAGAGAGAGCTGTACAAAAGAAGTATAAAAAGAAAACAAACGTTTAAAATTCTCAACAACAAACAGCATAATTACAGGAATGAAAAAAAAACGAAAAAAACAACCCAACAAAAATCCAAAACAAAAAGTGATCTTGCGAACCCCCTCTCTCCCTGTCACTGTAACATGGAAGAAAAGTCCTGTTTTAGCAACATGGCAACACCAAGGAGCGGGGAACGCACACGAGAGGAGAGGTACACTCACCGTGATGTACGTGCAGAACGGTATTGAAACCTGTCAACAGGGCAAGCGGTTTGCTTGGTTGGTTGGTTGGTTTGGCACACAGCAGTTTACTGAGCAGCGCTTTGTCACTTGCAATGCCATTAATTTTCATGTTCTCTTTCATTGTGTGCGAGCGTGCGTGCGTGCGTGCGTGCACGCGTGCGTCTGTTTGTTTGTGTGTGTGTGTGTGTGTGTGTGTGTGTGTGTGTGTGTGAGAGAGAGGCATAGGGAAAGAGAGAGAGAATCTTTTCAAAGAACCTATGGCACCCCCTCACAGGAACGGATAATCAACTTTGAAGTAATGGGTAAAAGAAAAACAAAGAAGAAGCCTAAGAGGAACCCGTTCTTTCACAGAAAAGGAGAAGGAGAAATGAACAATAACAAACATTAAAATGTAAAGGGTTAAAGGGAAAGAGGGCCCACAGCCTTGTAACCACCATGGATGTGTCTGGGGCTTGTCACTGGTAGGTGGAACCCAGTCCAACCCTACAGAATACAGACCATTCTCTCTCTCCCTCCCCCCCTCTCTCTCTCCACACACACACGCACACATAAATGGAAGAATGTTAGATAGTATATATCATATGTAATCATGGTATTATCACAAGGTATAAACAGCACACTTTAAAAAATCAAAACCTCCGTTCACTTGAGGCGTGGGAAGAAACAACAGTCTCGGAGGATCTGACCCAACCGAACCTGAGTCCACTGAACCCCCCCCCCCTCCAAAAGTAGGTTATGTAGATGGGACCAGTCACTGTTTTTCCGTTCAGGGACTGTGGCCTGTCTTGTGCTGTATGACAGTCAGTCGTGTCCGACAATGACCACCAGCACAGTACGGGAGGCATCTGCTGTCCCGACTATCTGGGCTGGAATTTGACCATAGCGGAGAGTGTCTTGCCCAAGTTACATCCCCACTCTCTCGGCATAGACGGTTTCAGGACGGTCAGCCTTGGGATGATTCCCAAAGGCCGACCAACCCCTAAGGCTGCAGCACTAAGAGCCAGCGCAATCTTGCCTTCTAATTTCAGAGTCATAGTCCTTCACAAAAGACTAAGCTGTAAATGATTTCCCTTCGCAATGGAAAAAAACATTGATCAGACAACTCTCACTTTGCTGTTGGTCCAACGGTAAGCCCATGTCAATCTGTGATACAAGCCGAGCGCTAGGCTACCTTGCTTTGAGCGGACACACTGCGGCAGAATCAGTTGGGCACCGGATTGCGATTCGGTGTTCACAAGTGACCAGGGTTCGAAACCTCTTTTCGGCATGCTGTTGTGTTGTGTCCTTGGGGAAAGTCCTTTTACTCCCGATTTTTCCTACCTGAACGGGGTGTGAATGGGTAGGTACCCGACTTCGTTCGGGGAAGGTTACGGAAGGTGAGGACTGGGCCCCGCCTTCCTATGCCGAGCCCTTGACACAGTGGATATGAATTCACTGCCTTCCTATGCCGAGCCCTAGACACAGTGGATGTGAATTCACTGCCTTCCTATGCCGAGCCCTTGACACAGTGGATATGAATTCACTGCCTTCCTATGCCGAGCCCTTGACACAGTGGATATGAATTCACTGCCTTCCTATGCCGAGCCCTTGACACAGTGGATGTGAATTCACTGCCTTCCTATGCCGAAGCCTAGACACAGTGGATATGAATTCACTGCCTTCCTATGCCGAGCCCTAGACACAGTGGATATGAAATCACTGCCTTCTTATTCCTAGCCCTAGACACAGTGGATATGAATTCACTGTCTTCCTGTGCCGACCCCTTGACACAGTGGATGTGAATTCACTGCCTTCCTATGCCGAGCCCCAGAAACAGTGGATATGAATTCACTGCCTTCCCATGCTGAGCCCTAGACACAGTGGGTATGAATTCACTGCCTTCCTATGCCTAGCCCTAGACACAGTGGATATGAATTCACTGTCTTCCTGTGCCGACCCCTTGACACAGTGGATGTGAATTCACTGCCTTCCTATGCCGAGCCCTTGACACAGTGGATGTGAATTCACTGTCTTCCTGTGCCGACCCCTTGACACAGTGGATGTGAATTCACTGCCTTCCTATGCCGACCCCTTGACACAGTGGATATGAATTCACTGCCTTCCTATGCCGAGCCCTTGACACAGTGGATATGAATTCACTGCCTTCCTATGCCGAGCCCCAGACACAGTGGGTATG
>NC_134888.1:27915830-27923330 GCF_041734735.1 Babylonia areolata | reverse complement strand
CCTCCCCCCCTCTCGTCCACCCAAAAAAACCTCGCTTCACTGCGAACAATGCTGGTGTATGATGATGGTGTTGGTGGTGGTGATAGCGGAACCGGTTTCAGTTTCATATGATGGACTCTTTGGTCACCATGGGTGACAAAGTGGAAGACTGCGATCTGTCCCCGGTTCCCGCTAACCGTTCTACTGCTCCTGCTCCTGCTCCTCCAGCTCCTCCTCCTCCTCCTCCTCCTCCCGTGGCTCCCCGGTCCTCGCTGGCGTCGGTGGAGGCGAGGCTGTCGCTGTGTCCCAGGTGCATCTCCAGCTCCGTCAGACGAGTCTCCACGTCCCACTGCTGCTGGTTCAGCTTCACCGTCAGCGCCGTGTTCTCCCCCTCCAGCTGGGCCAGGCGCTCCTGCAGCCTGCAGTCACACCACACAGTCACACCACACAGTCACACAGTCACACCACACAGTCACACACTCACAACACACAGTCACACCACACCACACACCACACCACACAGTCACACCACACCACACAGTCACACCACACAGTCACACCACACAGTCACACCACACCACGCACAGTCACACCACACAGTCACACACACACCACACCACACAGTCACATCACACAGTCACAGAGTCACATCACACAGTCACACCAGACAGTCACACCACACACCACACCACACAGTCACACCACACCACACAGTCACACCACACAGTCGCACAGTCACACCACACACAGTCACACCACACAGTCACACCACACAGTCACACAGTCACACCACACAGTCACACCACACAGTCACACCACACCACACCACCACACCACACCACGCAGTCACACCACACAGTCACACCACACCACACAGTCACACCACACAGTCACACCACACCACACCACCACACCACACAGTCACACCACACCACACCACCACACCACACCACGCAGTCACACCACACCACACAGTCACACCACACCACACCGTCACACCACACAGTCACACCACACAGTCACACCACACAGTCACACCACACCACACAGTCACACCACACAGTCACACAGTCACACCACACAGTCACACCACACACCACACCACACAGTCACATCACACAGTCACAGAGTCACATCACACAGTCACACCAGACAGTCACACCACACCACACCACACAGTCACACCACACCACACAGTCACACCACACAGTCACACCACACAGTCACACAGTCACACCACACAGTCACACCACACAGTCACACCACACCACACAGTCATACCACACCACACAGTCACACCACACAGTCACACCACACCACACAGTCACACCACACAGTCACACCACACCACACAGTCACACCACACAGTCACACCACACCACACAGTCACACCACACAGTCATACCACACCACACAGTCACACCACACAGTCACACCACACAGTCACACCACACAGTCACACAGTCACACCACACAGTCACACACACACACACACACACACACACACACACACACACACACACACATATATATATATATATATATATATATATATATATATATATATATATATATATATGTGACTTTCGATACCATAATCCCAAGATTAAAAACTGGACGTCGCGCAACAAACCTGAAGGACTCACTTGGTGATGAATGATATAGGATGAATACTTAGTCCAAACACTAATACCTTCATTCCGCCCCCCCCCCCCCACCACGCCCCCCCTTTTTTAAAGGTACCTAAAGAATACCCAGGGGCTGGATGAAAAGGAAAAAAAACAACAACAACAAAAAATGAACATTTGCATAATTATCTCATCACTTTCCTCACCACCACAGTGAAATGAAATTTCGCATCGTTTCACACCAGAACCTCCGAAGACGGATGGAGTATGCTTGCCTGCAAGTCGGGGTAAAACGGACACGGAGAGGTCCATGTCCACTTTTTCACAGGAGTGAACGTGAGAGTTGCTGGCTGTCCACGAACGAAGAAGACCAAGAAAAAGGAAAAGGAAGAGAAGGAGGAGGAAGAAGAAGAAGAAGAAGAAGAAGTTGTAGTAGCAGTATTAGTACTAGTGGTGGTGATAGTAGTAGAAGCAGCAGTAGTAGTAGTAGAATAAGCAGAAGAAGAAGAAGTAGAAAAAAAAAAACAAGACCAAAAAAAAAAAACACAACAACCAAAAACGAGAGGACGACCAAGAACAAGAAGACCAAGACCACGGGGAGAGGAAAAAGACGACAGAAGAAAGAAAGAAAAAAAAAAGAAAGAAAGAAAGAAAGAAAAAAAAGCAAGCCCGCCTTCTCACCTGGAGATGTGCTTGAGCAGGATGTCGGCGTGGTTGTCGCCCCTGCTGGGAGACCCCTGGGGCATGGGGCTGGACCCCGCGGGACCCAGCATGGGGGACAGCGGGTGGGGGGAGTGGGCGGGGGGGAGCAGCGTGCCCGGGGAGTGGGGGAAGGACAGCTGGGTGAAGAGGGAGGCCTGTGAAGACGCCAGGTGATTGGCTGTCGGCGTGCTCCCTGGCCCCGCCCCCTGCCCAGGTCCCGCCCCACTCGCTGTTGTCACCGCTTGCGATATGTGCAGACCTGCACAATGGAGGTTGTGGGGGGTAGGGGTGTGGGGTGTGGAATAGAGTCGTGTGTATTTCACACACACACACACACACACACACACACACTCTCTCTCTCTCTCTGTCACAACACACACACACACACACTCTCTCTCTCTCATACCACATAAACACAAACGCACACGCACTCTCTCTCTCTCCCCCACACACGCTCTCTCTCTCTCTCTCTTTCTTTCTTTCACCCCCATCCCACACCCACACTCACACACAAAACAAACAAAACCAGCTATCGTTTATAAATCACTGAGTATCTGCAAAAGTTTGGGCAGAAACATCGATTTCTAAATCTATTCGTGGTGCACGAGTATGCCTGAAACAGCAGTCAATGTATTCCACGAGTTGTACATCATACTTGCACAGTCTGTGTGCAACCCCCCCCCCCTCCCCCCCAAACCCAACAACAAATGTTAGAATCCATGAACTGGAAACTTCCAAACTGATCTGAGCGAAAAGGGAATGGGCAAATCGGAATCACCAATTTGGGGAATGGGTAAAAAGGAATCACCAATTTGGGGAATGGGCAAATCGGAATCACCAATTTGGGGAATGGGCAAAAAGGAATCACCAATTTGGGGAATGGGCAAAAAGGAATCACCAATTTGGGGAATGGACAAATCGGAATCACCAATTTGGGGAATGGGTAAAAAGGAATCACCAATTTGGGGAATGGGCAAAAAGGAATCACCAATTTGGGGAATTGGTAAAAAGGAATCACCAATTTGGAGAATGGGTAAAAAGGAATCACCAATTTGGAGAATGGGTAAAAAGGAATCACCAATTTGGCGGATCGGGTATTGGCGAAACGAGAAAAGGCGAAGGGTTGACACCACAGCACAGCAAACCAACCAACCAACCAATCACCAGAAACACCCCATCACCCTGACACCTACCCGGGGTGGGCGAGGGCGGGTAGGGCATGGAGGTAGAGTAGGGGGCGAGGTAGGTGATGGGGGTGACGGGGCCGGGTGGCCCGCTGGCGTAGGGGAAGCTGGCTGGGGACGGAAAGGTCGGGTAGGTCATGGGGTGGGGCTGATGGAGCGGGGTACCCGTCTGTGGGTCCGTGGCACCTAGCGTCACTGCACCTGGAAAAAAACAAAACAGAAGAAGACAAAATACAACTTTATTGTCTGTGAATTCACAGACACTCCTCTTTTAAAGGAGAAAGGTGGCAGAATGATTAAAACGTTCAGCTGCCGATATGGAGAGCCCGTGAGGGTGTGGGTTCGAATCCCGCTCTTGCTCCTTCTGGAGCGTTTAGTCTTTCGGATGAGACGATAAACCGAGGTCCCGTGTCGTGTGCAAGTCTGCACTTGGCGCACTGAAAAAGAACCCACGACAACAAGAGTGTTGTCCTCTGGCAAAATTATGCGAAAAGAAATCCACTCTGATAGGTACAAGCATGCACTCAATGCCTCAAAAGCGCGCTGGGTCATGCTGCTGTCAGGCATCTGCCTAGCAGATATGGTGGGGCGTATGTGAAACTGAAACTCCTCCTTTGGGGTCGAATGCACGCGACGTACAACGGAGGCGCTGAGAGAATGGGCAAGGCGTCAGACTAGTGATCCAGTGGTCTGGGTTTCGATGCCCCCACCCCCCCCCCCCCCCTGTCGGTCTGCTGTTGTGTCCCTAGGGAAGGCGTTTTGCTCTGACTTTCTTCACTCTGCCCAGGTGTGAATGGGTCCCTGGCTTGGTTGGGGAAGGGTAAGACGGCGGGAAGAGAGGATTGGGCCCCTGCCTTCCGATGCCCAGCCCTAGACACAGTGGATATGAAGTCACTGCCTTCCGATGCCCAGCCCTAGACACAGTGGATATGAAGTCACTGCCTTCCTGTGCCCAGCCCTAGACACAGTGGATATGAATTCACTGCCTTCCTGTGCCCAGCCCTAGACACAGTGGATATGAATTCACTGCCTTCCTGTGCCCAACCCTAGACACAGTGGATGAATTCACTGCCTTCCTGTGCCCAGCCCTAGACACAGTGGATGAATTCACTGCCTTTCTGTGCCCAGCGCTAGACACAGTGGATGAATTCACTGCCTTTCTGTGCCCAGCGCTAGACACAGTGGATGAATTCACTGCCTTCCTGTGCCGAGCCCTAGACACAGTGGATATGAAGTCACTGCCTTCCTGTGCCCAGCCCTAGACACAGTGGATATGAATTCACTGCCTTCCTGTGCCCAGCCCTAGACACAGTGGATGAAGTCACTGCCTTCCTGTGCCCAGCCCTAGACACAGTGGATGAAGTCACTGCCTTCCTGTGCCCAGCCCTAGACACAGTGGATGAAGTCACTGCCTTCCTGTGCCCAGCCCTAGACACAGTGGATATGAAGTCACTGCCTTCCTGTGCCCAGCCCTAGACACAGTGGATATGAATTCACTGCCTTCCGATGCCCAGCCCTAGACACAGTGGATGAAGTCACTGCCTTCCTGTGCCCAGTCCTAGACACAGTGGATGAAGTCACTGCCTTCCTGTGCCCAGCCCTAGACACAGTGGATATGAATTCACTGCCTTCCTGTGCCCAGCCCTAGACACAGTGGATATGAATTCACTGCCTTCCTGTGCCCAGCCCTAGACACAGTGGATATGAATTCACTGCCTTCCTGTGCCCAGCCCTAGACACAGTGGATGAAGTCACTGCCTTCCTGTGCCGAGCCCTAGACAGAGTGGATATGAAGTCACTGCCTTCCTGTGCCCAGCCCTAGACACAGTGGATGAAGTCACTGCCTTCCTGTGCCCAGCCCTAGACACAGTGGATATGAATTCACTGCCTTCCTGTGCCCAGCCCTAGACACAGTGGATATGAATTCACTGCCCCAAGGCTATGGGACCTTTAACCTTTTAACACGCAACATCACACATATCAATAAGCGCAATCACATTTAGAACATGAACGTCAATTAAAACATACAACACAATAACCTAAATAATAAAATTAATGCTGACTGGGCAAGAAAAACCACATGGCATGTGTCTGCCACTCATTAGTCCAGAGACTGACAAAAGCTTACAGTTGGGCGAACAGCCAAGTGAGTCATGTCTGATCAATGGTTTCTCTACTGCAATGGGAATTCATTTACAGCTTCAGTCTTTTGCGAAGGACTATTGCTATCAGACTATGAGGCATATATATGTAGCCGGGCGCATGCTCGCTACTGTAACTGACGCAGCAACTGACCAACACGCGCCAGCAGACGACAGATGTGCTCAAACACTGGCCAGCACATGACCAATACACTGCGCATTGACAGAAAAGCACGACACGCCATTTCTTGGTGAACGACAACTGCTGCAATGCAATTGCCACTATTCCTTGGGAGTTGTTGGCCTTTCTCCAAACCTTGAGTTCTTTATCTCTTTGTTTCATCAAGCCAGGCACCACAACCATTTCGTCCGTAAGAAACGATACAGTGCTCCACGTGCGTTGCCATGCACAGAAAGGGGCTGTCACAATACTGTGTGTGATAAACTGTTGCTATAAAAGGAATGTGCCTGTATACTTATTCCGTATTGTATTGTATTTCTCTTTTGTCCCAACAGATTTCTCTATGTGAAATTCGGGCTGCTCTCCCCAGGGAGAGCGCGTCGTTACACTGAGAACGCCACCCCCCCCCCTTTTTTTTTCTGCCTGCAGTTTAATTTGTTTTCCTATCGAAGTGGATTTTTTCTAAAGAATTTTGCCAGGGACAACCCTATTGTTGCCGTGTGTTATTTTACGTCCGCTAAGTGCATGCTGCACACGGGACCTCGGTTTATCGTCTCACCCGAATGACTAGCGTGCAGACCACCACTTAAGGTCTAGTTGAGAGGGAGAAAATAGTGACGACTTTGCCGTGATTCGAACCAGCGCGCTCAGATTCTCTCGCTTCCTATGCGGACGCGTTACCTCCAGGCTATCACTCCATGCGTGCAACATCGGCTAACGTAGTCAGTGTGTGTGTGTGTGTGTGTGTGTGTGTGTGTGTGTGTGTGTGTGTGTGTGTGTGTGTGTGTGTGTGTGTGTGTGTGTGTGAGTGTGTGTGTGTGTGTGTGTGTGTGTGTGTGTGTGTGTGTGTGTGTGTGTGTGTGTGTGTGTGTGTGTCTGTTTACAACCAGTCCAACATTGGGGATGTGTTGCGAGCTGAAAGTCTGTTGTGTTTCAGCTACGAGCTTTTTCCACCCTGGCGCAATGTAAGCTGAAAAAGAAGGATGGCATTAGAGATAATGGATACATGTTTTTATGAGCGCCTGCAACGATTTTGAAAGCGACCCCTTTCTCTGAGGGAGAGATCCCTTGCACCTTGGAACTGATGCATTTGGGCTTAAACCAAACTGGGTATAATCACCTACAGCTGATTTGATTGGTGGGCACACGGTTTACACACACACACACACACACACACACAGAAGAGAGAGAGAGAGAGAGAGAGAGAGAGAGAGAGAGAGAGAGAGAGAGAGAGAGAGAGAGAGAGAGAGAGAGAGAGAGAGAAGCTATTCTTGTTGATGGCATTGTAGCCAGCATCCGCAAACCAACTGCAATACCGAGGCCCGCCAACACGAAACGTAACGCGCACCTGCCGCCAATCACCACCGAGTCAAAGTAGCAACAACAACAACTACTACAACGACAACAACTACAATCGGCATACTGATCAAGGCTGCTTAGAAAGAAAAACCTTCGAAGAAAATAATGTGTTTTCTCTCTCTCTCTCTCCCTCTCTCTCTCGAGCGCGCTTCGCTTGTTGATGGTGTGTGTGTGTGTGTGTGTGTGTGTGTGTGTGTGTGTGTGTGTGTGTGTGTGTGTGTGTGTGTGTGTGTGTGTGTATGTGAATACAAATCTACAGACTGGAATACGATATAAAGATATCTGCAATTGATATTTTGTTTTTCAAAGCTGTAAATAGATTACTT
>NC_134888.1:27900830-27910830 GCF_041734735.1 Babylonia areolata | reverse complement strand
CACACACACACACACACACACACACACACACACACACTGACGGTGACGAAGTCCAGAAGAATGAACAGTACACAGAGACTGGAACCGGATGACAGAGTGCGTGAGAAAGCGGGTATAACATTAATTCATGCCAGACAAGAATTCCATATGCTTCCCCCCCACCCCCTTCCCCACACTAACCCGACTTCCAACCCCGCAAAAGGAATCCAGTTATGTTACGTTCTTTGCCTGTTGACGTGACACAAAGTCAGCGTGTGAGTGGGGCGCATATAACATTAATGCTAGGACAGAATTCCATATGACCCCCCCCAACTCCCCACCCCACCTAAAAAAGCCATTCCTTGCCATGTTGCTCTTTCCCTGCCTAGTGTGATACAAAGAAAACATCAGTCGCTGCCGGCAGATCTTGAAGGGAACTAACAGTCCAGAACAATGATGACCAGACACGGCAAGACAAAGGAGCGACATCAAGGCACGGGGGACGAGATGTGGACATGGAAATGGGGCTGCACGTCAGTGTTCATGAAGGAAAAGAAAACAGCCACTGGTATGGGTGTCTAGGTTACTTTTACTTCATCGTACAAAACAAAACAAAACAAACAAACAAACAACAAACAAACAAACAAACAAACAAACAAACAACAACAACAACAAAACAACCGTTCCCTATGGGGTGAAGTATCAAATTCGTAAAAGAGTGGAATCTGTTATCAAATCTTTAGATTGAAATCCTTAAACACACACACACGCGTGCGCACACGCGCGCGACCACGCGCACACACACACACACACACACACACACACACACAGTCATCATCATATCATCATCATTCTCACCTGTTGTCCTTGCTCTGTGTATCATCATCATCATAATCGTCATTATCACCATCATCATCATCATTATTCTAACCTGGTCAGCAGGTTGTCTTCACAATATTCTCCTTCTCCTCCTCCTCCTCCCTCTCACCTGTCAGCAGATTGCCCTCACTGCGTGTATCCTTCTCCTCCTGCCCCTCCTCCTCCGTCCCCTCCCCCCCCCGCCCCCCCACACAACACCCCCACCTCCCCCTCACCTGCTCAGCAGGTTGTCCTCGCTCTGTGTGGACTCCAGCTTCCTCAGTCGCTCGGCGTCCGCCTCCTGGCCCCTGTCCCCGGGGAGAGGGGGAGCCGTGCCCCCCGCGGTGTTGGCGGTGGACGACAAGAGGCCCGCCGGAAGCGTGTGGTGGCGCTGCACCAACATGGCGTCCAGGGGAACCTTCCCTGCTGACTCCACCAACCCCGGGGTGCTGCGGCTCCGCTCCAAGGCTGCAACGGCATGAAACAGTGGGATGACAGAAACGAGAATGGGATGGAACGGCACTAGATGGAAAGGCATTGAGTGGAAAGGAGGACATTGCAATGGAATGGCACTGAGTGGAAAGGACATTGCAATGGAATGGCACTGAGTGGAAAGAAAGACATTGCAATGGAATGACACAGAGTGGAAAAGACACTGCAATGGAATGGCACTGAGTGGAAAGGAGGACACTGCAATGGAATGACACAGAGTGGAAAGGAGGACACTGCAATGGAATGGCACAGAGTGGAAAGGAGGACACTGCAATGGAATGGCACTGAGTGGAAAGGAGGACACATGAATGGAATGGCACAGAGTGGAAAGGAGGACACTGCAATGGAATGGCACAGAGCGGAAAGGAGGACACAGCAATGGAATGGCACAGAGTGGAAAGGAGGACACTGCACTGCAATAGAATGGCACTGAGTGGAAAGGAGGACACTGCAATGGAATGGCACTGGGTGGAAAGGAGGACACTGCAATGGAATGGCACAGAGTGAAAAGGAGGACACTGCAATGGAATGGCACTGAGTGGAAAGGAGGACACTGCAATGGAATGGCACTGAGTGGAAAGGAGGACACTGCAATGTAATGGCACAGTGTGGAAAGGAGGACACTGCAATGGAATGGCACTGAGTGGAAAGGACACAGCAATGGAATGGCACAGAGTGGAAAGGAGGACACTGCAATGGAATGGCACAGAGTGGAAAGGAGGACACTGCAATGGAATGGCACAGAGTGGAAAGGAGGACACTGCAATGGAATGGCACAGAGTGGAAAAGACACTACAATAGAATGGCACTGAGTGGAAAGGAGGACACTACAATGGAATGGCACTGAGTGGAAAGGAGGACACTGCAATGGAATGGCACTGAGTGGAAAGGAGGACACTGCAATGGAATGGCACTGAGTGGAAAGGAGGACACTACAATGGAATGGCACAGAGTGGAAAGGAGGACACTACAATGGAATGGCACAGAGTGGAAGGTAGGACACTGCAATGGAATGGCACAGAGTGGAAAGGAGGACACTGCAATGGAATGGCACAGAGCGGAAAGGAGGACACAGCAATGGAATGGCACAGAGTGGAAAGGAGGACACTGCAATGGAATGGCACTGGGTGGAAAGGAGGACACTGCAATGGAATGGCACTGGGTGGAAAGGAGGACACTGCAATGGAATGGCACAGAGTGAAAAGGAGGACACTGCAATGGAATGGCACTGCGTGGAAAGGAGGAAAGTGCAATGGAATGGCACTGACTGGAAAGGAGGACACACTGCAATGGAATGGCACTGAGTGGAAAGGAGGGCACTGCAATGGAATGGCACTGAGTGGAAAGGAGGACACTGAAGTTCAGTTCAGTTTCAGTTTCTCAACGAGGCGTCACTGCGTTCTGACCAATCCATATACGCTACACCACATCTGCAAAGATATTGCCTAACCAGCACTGTAATCAAACGCGCTTAGGCCTTGAGAGAGGGAGAGAGAGAGAGAGAGAGAGAGAGTGTGTGTGTGTGTGTGTGTGTGTGTGTGTGTGTGACAGACAGACAGAGGGAGAGAGACACATACAATGTGACAGAAAGGCACTGAGTGGAAAGGAGGAGGCTGGAATGTGATGGAAAGGGAAAGAGTGGAAAGACAGAGACTGGAATGGGAAGGGGTGGCTCTGAGTGGAAAGACAGAGACTGGAATGGGATGGGGTGGCTCTGAGTGGAAAGACAGAGACTGGAATGGGAAGGGGTGGCTCTGAGGGGAAAGACAGAGACTGGAATGGGATGGGGTGGGTGGCTCTGAGTGGGCAGAGAGACTGGAATGGGATGGGGTGGCTCTGAGTGGAAAGACAGAGACTGGAATGGGATGGGGTGGCTCTGAGTGGGCAGAGAGACTGGAATGGGATGGGGTGGCTCTGAGTGGGCACAGAGACTGGAATGGGATGGGGTGGCTCTGAGTGGGCACAGAGACTGGAATGGGAAGGGGTGGCTCTGAGTGGGCACAGAGACTGGAATGGGATGGGGTGGCTCTGAGTGGGCACAGAGACTGGAATGGGAAGGGGTGGCTCTGAGTGGAAAGACAGAGACTGGAATGGGAAGGGGTGGCTCTGAGTGGAAAGACAGAGACTGGAATGGGATGGGGTGGCTCTGAGTGGGCAGAGAGTCTGGAATGGGAAAGGGTGGCTCTGAGTGGGCACAGAGACTGGAATGGGATGGGGTGGCTCTGAGTGGGCAGAGAGACTGGAATGGGATGGGGTGGCTCTGAGTGGGCAGAGAGACTGGAATGGGAAGGGGTGGCTCTGAATGGGCACAGAGACTGGAATGGGAAGGGGTGGCTCTGAGTGGGCACAGAGACTGGAATGGGAAGGGGTGGCTCTGAGTGGGCACAGAGACTGGAATGGGAAGGGGTGGCTCTGAGTGGGCACAGAGACTGGAATGGGAAAGGGTGGCTCTGAGTGGGCAGAGAGTCTGGAATGGGAAAGGGTGTCTCTGAGTGGGCAGAGAGTCTGGAATGGGATGGGGTGTCTCTGAGTGGGCACAGAGACTGGAATGGGATGGGGTGGCTGTGAGTGGGCAGAGAGTCTGGAATGGGATGGGGTGTCTCTGAGTGGGCACAGAGACTGGAATGGGATGGGGTGGCTGTGAGTGGGCAGAGAGTCTGGAATGGGATGGGGTGTCTCTGAGTGGGCACAGAGACTGGAATGGGATGGGGTGTCTCTGAGTGGGCAGAGAGACTGGAATGGGATGGGGTGGCTCTGAGTGGGCAGAGAGACTGGAATGGGATGGGGTGGGTGGCTCTGAGTGGACAGAGAGACTGGAATGGGATGGGGTGGCTCTGAGTGGGCACAGAGACTGGAATGGGATGGGGTGTCTCTGAGTGGAAAGACAGAGACTGGAATGGGATGGGGTGGCTCTGAGTGGAAAGACAGAGACTGGAATGGGAAGGGGTGGCTCTGAGTGGGCAGAGAGACTGGAATGGGAAGGGGTGGCTCTGAGTGGGCACAGAGACTGGAATGGGATGGGGTGGCTCTGAGTGGGCACAGAGACTGGAATGGGAAGGGGTGGCTCTGAGTGGGCACAGAGACTGGAATGGGAAGGGGTGGCTCTGAGTGGGCAGAGAGACTGGAATGGGATGGGGTGGCTCTGAGTGGGCAGAGAGACTGGAATGGGATGGGGTGGCTCTGAGTGGGCAGAGAGACTGGAATGGGAAGGGGTGGCTCTGAATGGGCAGAGAGACTGGAATGGGAAGGGGTGGCTCTGAGTGGGCACAGAGACTGGAATGGGAAGGGGTGGCACTGAGTGGGCAGAGAGACTGGAATGGGAAGGGGTGTCTCTGAGTGGGCAGAGAGTCTGGAATGGGATGGGGTGTCTCTGAGTGGGCACAGAGACTGGAATGGGATGGGGTGGCTGTGAGTGGGCAGAGAGTCTGGAATGGGATGGGGTTTCTCTGAGTGGGCACAGAGACTGGAATGGGATGGGGTGGCTGTGAGTGGGCAGAGAGTCTGGAATGGGATGGGGTGTCTCTGAGTGGGCACAGAGACTGGAATGGGATGGGGTGTCTCTGAGTGGGCACAGAGACTGGAATGGGATGGGGTGGCTCTGAGTGGGCAGAGAGACTGGAATGGGAAGGGGTGGCTCTGAGTGGGCAGAGAGACTGGAATGGGATGGGGTGGCTCTGAGTGGAAAGACAGAGACTGGAATGGGATGGGGTGGCTCTGAGTGGGCAGAGAGACTGGAATGGGATGGGGTGGCTCTGAGTGGAAAGACAGAGACTGGAATGGGATGGGGTGGGTGGCTCTGAGTGGGCAGAGAGACTGGAATGGGAAGGGGTGGCTCTGAGTGGAAAGACAGAGACTGGAATGGGATGGGGTGGCTCTGAGTGGGCAGAGAGACTGGAATGGGATGGGGTGGCTCTGAGTGGGCAGAGAGACTGGAATGGGAAGGGACTGAATAATACAAAATACAACAGGAACGCCTCGAAGCTGGGAGAAATGAGACAGATTAACGATAATGATGATGATAATAATAATAATAATAATGCAGATTGACGTTCACACCTCTGGGGCTGGGAGATCGTAGAGTTTACAATTGTTTATCATCATCATTATTACCATTATTATTAAAAAGAAAATTATATATCATACATATTTGTGCGTCTGTGAGTACAAATAGAATGCTATCAAAACGTAGATCAAACGTGATGGGAAAATGAATGGTTTGTGAATCACTAAACATTTTCTGTGTTTCATATATGATTACTTATTTCACTATTTCGTAATTAATAACTTGTCAATCAATAAATCATCTGTGTGTTTCATACATGATTACTCATTTCATATGTCACATGCAATGTCCTTTACACCATGGGTTTTGCGCACCAGTGTTTATGGATCTATGTATCTATAAGCAACAGAGGTTCGATCGTCTATCTTTTCCCGCCTTCACCAGCTTTCTTCTTCTTCTTCTGCGTTCGTGGGCTGCAACTCCCACGTTCACTCGTATGCACACGAGTGGGCTTTTACGTGTATGACCGTTTTTACCCCGCCATGTAGGCAGCCATACTCCGTTTTCGGGGGTGTGCATGCTGGGTATGTTCTTGTTTCCATAATCCACCGAACGCTAACATGGATTACAGGATCTTTAACGTGCGCATTTGATCTTCTGCTTGCATATACACACGAAGGGGGTTGAGGCACTAGCAGGTCTGCACATATGTTGACCTGGGAGATCGTAAAAATCTCCACCCTTCACCCACCAGGCGCCGTCACCGTGATTCGAACCCGGGACCCTCAGATTGACAGTCCAACGCTTTAACCACTCGGCTATTGCGCCCGTCAACAACAGAGGTTCTATCGTCTATCTTTTCCCGCCTTCACCGGCTTTCAAAGTGATGGTTGTTGGGGCGGAAGGAAGAGAAAGGCCATCTCCTGCACTGCTCCAGTCTGCCAGCTAAAGTGATTACTGTAGCATGCAGAACAATTTGGAGGGTCTCAAACTGATGCACGTAAGGTCGTTATGGAAGAAGATGGGGAAGAAAAAAAAAAGTATATTAGAACTTCACTTCCCCTTACCCTCAAAACCATGTCAAAACTTGCTCCAGAGAGAGAGAGAGAGAGAGAGAGAGAGAGAGAGAGAGAGAGAGAGGAGAGAGAGAGAGAGAGAGAGTGTGTGTGTGTGTGTATGAGTTTGTGTGTGTGTGTGTGTGTGTGTGTGTGTGTGAGAGAGAGAGAGAGAGAGAGAGAGATAGAGAGAGAGAGGGAGAGAGAGTGTGTGTGTGTATATGTGTGTGACAGACAGACAGACAGACAGACAGACAGACAGACACACACACACACACACACACACACACACACACACACACACAGAGAGAGAGAGAGAGAGAGAGAGAGTGTGTGTCTCCTGCATGGACGGACTAACCTTTCGGAAAACCCGCAGACAGAGTCAAAGTCTGATTGGTTTTCGACAAGTGGCTGGGAGCACAGACAGTCCAAAAGTACTGACCTTCACCTCTTCTACCAACGTTGCCCCCTGCCCCCTTCCCTCCCAACCCCCCCCCCGCACCCCCCCCTCCCCGGACCCCACTCCTCCCCTCTTTCTTCGTCCTTCTCTTTGAAGTGGATTACCAAGCCAGGGGAAGGGGCCGCCGTCAGGACAGGAAGGGAGATAATTGACAAGGCTTCATTTCATTTTTTGGCGCACCAACGGTTGTCCTTTCCTTGCCCTCCAGCTCTACCGCTTCTCTGAAGGCAGCATGTTCGTTGCTTGTTGATATGTGTGTGTGTGTGTGTGTGTGTGTGTGTGTGTGTGTGTGTGTGTGTGTGTGTGTGTGTGTGTTTGAGTGTGTTTGAGTGTGTGTGTGTGTGTGTGTGTGTGTGTGTGTGTGTGTGTGTGTGTTTGAGTGTGTGTGTGTGTGTGTGTGTGTGTGTGTGTGTGTGTGAGTGTGTGTGTGTGTGTGGTTTGCGCGCGCGCGCGTGTGTGTGTATGTTGTCTTGTCTCACACTGCACACTGACAATCTTCAGTTTGATAAGAAAGAAAAATATGAATAAATGAGTGGCTTAATTTGTTTTTAAATGAGTGATTTCAAATGTATTTGTATTTTTTTTTAGCCCCTGAGCATGAGATAACAAACAATATGGGTTATGATGATGACAGTCCGTTCTTCAGCAAGAACCTCTGCCTTTCAAATTGAGTTTTGTCCTCTTGAGTATTGATGGGATATACGTAAGGCCATTTCAAACATTCAAGAAACAGCTAAATCAGTTAAGCTGATCAGAGCTGCGAAAAGAATTTGTTATTTAAAATCTGTTTCCCGAAAAGACCTCCCCCCCCCCCTACACACCCTCTCTCTGTCTCTTGGTCTGTTTCTGTTTTTCAGTGCCCTGTCCTTCTCTCCATCTATCTGTGTCTCTTTCCACCTCTGTGCATCGACCTGCCTGCCAGGCTGTCTGTCAGCCTGTCTGTATGCATGTCTGTCTCTCTGTTTCCGTTCTGCTTGGACGGAATGACCTTTCGGTAAAACCCTCCCACCCCAAAACAAAACAAAACAAACTTTAAAAAAAACCCTTGAATAAGGCGTTGAGAGTCTGACTGTTTAGAAGTAAATGTCACACACAGTTTAGACAGTCCAACGTGCTGGCCCTACCCTCATCCATATCCCTCCCTCCTCCTTCCCTCCACCCTCATCCCCCCCTCCACTCCCCTTCTGTCCTTAAGGACATTTATCAGAGTCAACAGAGGAGACAACCTTGGGGCAGGGTTACACAGGCTGATCCTGGCAGCAGGCTAACTTTGCTCAGACCTAAGGAATTTTCCCAAGTCTGTGTGGAATTAACGCGAACGGAGGGCAAAACATCTCCACGTGAAGCGGAGGAACCGAAGCGCTGCAAGAAATCGCTTATGTAACCCTCCCGGCCCAAGGCAGGAGTGTGGACAGTTTACATGGTTTCATTTTGTGCGTCGATACCACGGACGTATAGAAGTCCGTTGGTCCATACCTAGTTTTCCCCCCTCCCCCCAGCTCCCTCTCTCTCTCTCTCCCACTTCCTCTCCCTCTCTCTCATTTTTCTGCCTCCTGCTCCCTCTCTCTCATTCTACCCCTAACTCTCTCTCTCTCTCTGTGTCTCTTTTTGCCCCTACCTCTCTCTCATTGTCTTATTTTATCTCTCTTTAGCGCAGTTAGGAAATGTTTAACAAGAATAATGCTTGGTGTTTCACCAGTAAAATATCATTTAAACCGTTTTCGTGAGGCTAAGGAGAAATGTGTGGATTGTCCTTTCTGTGAGGGTGTCTATGAATCAGAAATCCACTTCATGCTCATTTGTCCTAGATACCAACAGGTTAGAGAACAGTTTATTCTTTAAAAAAAATTGCAACCAACCATCTATGTTCATATTAGCGTTATTGCTATCAAACGTGAAATACTCAATGAAACTCGCTATCTACATAAATAAGACATTCCAGTTAAGAACGTGGTACTTGGATGCATAATGAAATTCAAAACCCTTGGCATGCAATATACGCTGTTTTCTTTCGTCTGATTTTTCATCCCTACCCCACTGTTCCCTTTGACATGGGCAAATGGCCCAGTTCAGTAAACTATTTGTCTTGTCTTGTTTATCTCTCTCTCTTTGCCCCAATCTCTCTCTCTATCTCACTTTCTGCGCCTCCCCCCCCTCCCTCCACCGCACCCACCCCTTCCCAATCTGTGTCTCCCCCCCCCCTCCCTGCGCTCTCGCTCTCCCGCTCTCTCCCCACTCTCTCCGCCCCTCCCCCACCTCGCTTCCGCTCTCATCGTCCATGTCCACAGCTGTCTGTGCATGTCTATGATTATGTCAGTATCTGGGGTGATTGAGATAATGAGGTCCCTGGCTCCGTCTTGAGAGGCTCAAAATTTTCTTTTTTGCTTCTCGACGAAAGTGTGTGTGTGTGTGTGTGTGTGTGTGTGTGTGTGTGTGTGTGTGCCCTCTTTCACACACTCTCTCTCACTCACTCCCACTCCCTCTCGTGACATCTTAAGATGCTGTACTTCATTGCAGCGTTTATGTAATATGTATACTTATTATGGTTGGTTATATATTTTCATTTTGTTTGTTATTACTTATATTGTCACTTACCCCTTCATAAGGGGCCTAGGCCTATTAATGAATAAATAATCTGAATCTGAATCTGAATCCCCCTCCCTCTCTGTGTCTCAATCACACTCACTCTGTAAAGTAATGACCCCACCTCACACTGAAATAAAAATATTAATCACATTCTTCCCAAGCTCCACTTCTGAATCCCCGTCTCTGTCTCTGTTTGTCTGTCTCTGTTTGTCTCTGTTTGTCTCTCCCAAGTATCAACAGTCCCCGCAAACAACGCGAATCAAGTGCTGAAATCTGTCTCTGTGACTCACTCACCAAAACACACACACACACACACACACACACACACACCACCCAACCCACATTTTCCCTTTCTTCACCACAGTTCAAGTCTTTGAGACTTGTCAAATCACCGTCTTCTCCCCAAAGCATTGTCACGGAGAACTACACGGACCGAAACTAGATCAGCCGTCACCCCCCGTTCCCACGAGCGCGTGCCAATCAAGTGCAGCCGGAGCTGAGAACAGTTCAAAGAGGGTCTGTGTCGGGCGGTTCTGTCACCCAGCACCTGAGTGATCGGGAATGGGG
>NC_134888.1:27880830-27895830 GCF_041734735.1 Babylonia areolata | reverse complement strand
AGAAGAAGAAGAAGAAGAAGAAGAAGAACTATTGACATTACCTACAGGCATCAGAACACGTACCATTCCCACTTTTCCCTTGAAGCGTCACCCTTCTGCAATAACACGATATCACTTTTACCCAAGTTAACTTTTAATTGAAGCCTTGAAGCAGCCACGTGTAAACCTCAGAAAAAAAACAACGTAAAAGAAGCCTGCAGAAAACATGAAAGCGTGAAAGTAGAAGACTAAAAAATAAATAAAAACTGAAATGAACGAAAGAACAAAAAAAAAAAAAAAAAAAAAAAAAAAGGAACAAGGAAGAAACAGAGAAAGAAAAGTTAGAAAGAAGCGAAGGCAAGAAAAGAACAGAAAGAATGAAATGACAGAGAGAAACGAAACAAAACAACAACAAAGAAATAAAGAATAAAAGAAAGAAAGAAAGAATGAATGAAAAAAAAAACCCACAAAAAACTCGAAAAGAAACAAAGAAACAAGCAAACAACAACAACAACAACAACAACAACCCCCCCCCCAAAAAAAAAAAAAACAACAAAAAAACAGCCCTAAAAAAAGAAAAAAAACCCAAAAAACCCCAACAGATCCACACATCCAAGAAGCCACTGGAAAAAAAGGCGTACAATAAACTGGAACCATTTCAGGGAACGGCAAAAATGAGAAATGTGGAAATAAACACCACAGCCACCACCACCAGACAAAACAGCAAAGGGGAAAAAGAGCGAAAGAAAGATATACAAAAAATAAAAGAATAAAATAAAAGTAAAAACGCAGGGAAGCTGAGAAAGGTTGGGGTGGGGTTAAAAATTTATCTAAAAAAAACCCCAGACTAAAAACAACAACAAAACATACACAAAAAAATCGAAAAGAAAAGAAAAGAAAGCTAAACAGATATATTTCTTTTCGTTTTTTTTACTCAAAGGTTTAAGGCAGCCTCTGTTTAAGGGATATAGCTCTCTGAGAGGAGTTATTGACATTTAGAGAATTATGTCCCTTTGCACAGGGAATCGCGACACGTCCTCAACACCTCCCCCTGGCCCCCCGACACCCACCCATCCCACCCAAACATACTCCCCCACAATCACCCTCCCACCCACACACACACACATACTCATGCGCGCGCGGACACGCATACTCAACACTGCACACCACCACCACCACCACTCTCCCCCCCTAACCCCCCCACCCCCCCGATCCTCACTCTCCCTATACCCCAAACTTCTCTCTCTCTTTCACCTCCCCTCCCTTCTGTCTCGTGAACCCCGGCCTCTCACCCACAACCCTCCTACAGCGGCTGTTTCTAAGCCAGCCATGTCATCATACCCCGTCCACGAACGAGAAAAAGAAGAAGAAAGAAGAAGGTACTTCATCATTCCACGGACTATCTTTCTCCAGCGGTTGTTTCTTGGCTAGCCGTATCATACCCTATCCATGAGCGAGAAGAAGAAGAAGAAGAAGAAGAAGAAGAAGAAGGTACTCCATCCATCGACGGACTCATTTTTCTCTAGCAGCTGTTTCTTGGCTAACCAAATCATACCTCATCCTCGAACGAGAAGAAGAAGGAAAACACGAAGAAGAAGAAAGAAGATACCTCATCATTCCACGGACTATCTTTCTCCAGCGCCTGTTTCTTGGCCAGCCGTATCATACCTCATCCATGAACGAGAAGAAGAAGAACAAGAACACGAAGAAGAAGAAGAAGAAGAAGAAGAAGAAGAAGAAGAAGAAGAAGAAGAAGAAGAAGAAAGAAGAAGAACACCTCATCCATCGACAGACTCACCTTTCTCCAGTGGCTGCTTCTTGTACTTGGCGAGACGCTTGACAGCAATGGCCTCCAGCTTGACCCTGGCGGCGGGGTACTCCTTGAGGACGTCCCACAGGTCCTTCTTGGACAGGCAGAACAGGTCCGAGTAACCCACCGACCTGACGCTGGCCGTCCGCCTGTTGCCCGCAGTGCCCATGTTCAGAATGCTGATCTCCCCGAAATAACTGCCTGGGGAACCACCACACGTTTCAAGATTTAATCAACTTTTGACCACGTTGATTAAAACAAAAATCTCAAACACATGCCCGTCAATTGCCTGGGGAACACACGTTTCCAGATTTAATTAACCACCGACACCTTTAATTAATAAAAATCTCAAACACATGCCTTTCAACTGCCTGGGGAACACACGTTTCATGATTTATTTAGTCAACCGTTCACCACTTTGATTAAAAAAAAAATCTCAAACACATGCCTTTCACTTGCCTGGGGAACATACGTTTCATGATTTAATTAACCACAGACCACTTTGATTTAAAAAATAAATCTCACACACATGCCTTTCAAGGTTTCAATATTTAATTAACTTTTGATGATGCATTTCATATTTTCTTATTATCTCCAGCAACACATACATTTTCAAGGTTCTAATATTCAATTAACGTTTGACCTCTTTGACTTTATCTCAAACACGCACTTTCAACGTTTCAAGAATCAATCTATTTTTGATCCCTTTTAATTTTTTTAAAAATCTCAAACAACACACGCATTTTAAGGTTTCAGTATTTTATTTCAAAATTTCAGCAGTTGATTAACCTTTGACTCATTCCATTTTACCGCAAACAAAATACACACATTTCAAGATTTCAATACTTCATTTCATTAACCTTTGCCCGCTTTGATTTCATCTCAAACAATACATATGTATTCCAAGGTTTCAATATCTAATGAACGTTTGACCACTTTTATTTCATCTCAAAGAGCACACATACATGTCAAGGCTTCAAGATTTTATCAACTTTTGACTGTTTGATTTTATCTCAAACAACACACGTATATTTCACGATTTCAAGATGTTAACCACTTTTGACCACTTTGATTTTATCTCAAACAATACACACAGAGATTAAGGTCTCAATGTTAAATTCACCTTTCACCTCTCTGATTTCATTTTAAACAAAACACATATATTTCAATGTTTCAAGATTCAACCAACCTTTTGACACCTTTGATTTTATTATAAAGAATTCTCAAACGAACAAGTTAGAAAAGTCCCATCATCCGACCTCTAATGTCAACCATCATTTGACTCTGACGTCTTCACTCCACGGGACATGTATTGAGGGTCCTCGCGACAAGAATCACACGCCAAGCCCTGAACTGGGTTCTTAGAGAACGGACAAAGAGAGGACGGCCCGAGATGAACTGGCGGCTGACGGGCGCAACAGCTGAATGGTTAAAGCGTTGGACTTTCAATCTGAGGGTCCCGGGTTCGATTTCTCGGTAACGGCGCCTGGTGGGTAAAGCGTGAAAATTGTTTCCGATCTCCCAGGTCAACATATGTGCAAACCTGCTTGTGCCTGAACCCCCTTCGTGTGTATACGCATGCAGAAGATCAAACACGCACGTTAAAGATCATGTTGTCCATGTCAGCGTTCAGTGGGTTATGGAAACAAGAACATACCCAGCATACACACCCCGAAAACGAAGTGTGGCTGCCTACATGGCAGGGTGAAACAGTCATACACGTAAAAGCCCACTCGTGCACATACGAGTGAACGTGGGAGTTGCAACCCACAAACCAAGATGAAAAACTGGTGGCAAACAGTGAAGAGACCTCAGACATGTGACAACCCTTCACTGACATACTGACCTGCATAATAGACTCATGTCTTATCCTTCACTGGCATCCTGACCTGTGTAATAAAGTCATGTCTTTTCTCAGTGAGGTGACAGCCCTTCACTGACATGCTGACCTGTATGTTAAACTCGTGTCTTTTCTCAGTGAGGTGACAGCCCTTCATTGACAAGCACACTCGTCAGCAGCCGTCAAAGGATTAGAGACATCATAAAAACAACAACAGAAAAAAAAACACCAAAAAACGAACGACCAGCCTCTCCAGGTTGGGTCTTGGGGCTCAGCCTGGTGGTAAGGCTGTACAGGGTTTGGATCTTGGTTCCTCCAACACCACAACAAAGACACAAGCCCTGGACATCCTGACCTGAGGAGCGTCAGCCAATAGGTCTTTAGTCAAACTGCACTCTGACTAACCAGGTTTCAAGGTAGTCACTACCAGCCAGTATATCATCAGTCAAACTGCACTCTGATTTACCAGGTTTCAAGGTAGCCACTACCAGCCAGTATATCATCAGTCAAAGTGCGCTCTGACTAACCAGGTTTCAAGGTAGCCATTACCAGCCAGTGTATCATCAGTCAAAGTGCGCTCTGACTTACCAGGTTTCAAGGTAGCCATTACCAGCCAGTATATCATCAAAGTGCGCTCTGACTTACCAGGTTTCAAGGTAGCCAGCACAGTTTTCCCGTTGTCCGCCACCACGTGGAGTCTGCCCCTGTTGACAATGTACATCTCCTTGCCAACCTCTCCTGCAAACACAACACATAAATACATAATTAATACAGGAATGATACACAAATAAACAAAACCATACAAATACAGGATGGTTTTACCCTCACGTTAATAGCATCATTGGTGAAGTGTTTCTTTTTGTGTTCACAATGTATATCTTCTCGCCCACCCTACCAAAAACAACACAGATATAGACACATCCACAGTAGTCTAAAGGTAATAGCGCTGAACTTCGTGAGAGTTCCGGGTTCGATTCTGGCAGCGTCTGATGGGTTTAGAATGTAAAAATGTTTTTTTCCGATCTCCAGGATAAACATATATGCCATATATGCTCGTGTGTGCACGCATGTTAGGTTGAAAGTTAAAAAAAAAAAAGCCCTATCATAACCTTTCACGGCCATCAGAGCAGTGAATTCATATTCACTCTGGTCTATGGCTCGGCATAGGAAGGCAGATCCTATCGTGTCTATGGCTCGGCATAGGAAGGCGGATCCTATCGTGTCTATGGCTCGGCATAGGAAGGCGGATCCTATCGTGTCTATGGCTCGGCATAGGAAGGCGGATCCTATCGTCTCTTTCTGACATTTTAACCTTCCCCGATCGAGATCAGGTGCCCCTTCACACCTGGATGGAGTGAGCTAAATCGGAGTAAAGAGCCTTCCCCAAGGAGACAACACCATGCCGAAAGGGGGGATCGAACCCTGGCAACGCGCAGTATACACATAGAAGATGAAATACGCACGTTAAAGATCCTATGATCCATGTCAGAGTAAGGCGAGCTATTGAAACAGACAAATGCCAAGCCACCACAACAAGATCACACAGTGGAAAAAAAAATCCAAGAAAAGAGAGAAAGGAGAAGGAAGGAAATACTGAATAAAACTAATACTTAAACTAATGCTACTAATAACAGACAGTACTTATATTGCGCAAACTCAAAACGCCTCACATGAAACGATATATTTATATACAATAGTGCATAATAACACACCTCTGCACATGAAAAAAACAAGACATATACGTGTACCTACAAACCAAGACAATACTATAAGTTGCAGCAATGAACAATCACACACACACACACACACACACACACACACACACACACACACGACAAAAGATGCTTTGCACACGCGCACACACACACTCGCGCACACACAAACACCCATCCACAGATATGCACACACACACACACACACACACACACACACACACACACACACACACACTTCATTCGCTATGCTTCACCAAACCCAAAGGCCTGTTTGAACAGGTGGGATTTCAAGTTTGTTTTGAAAGAAGACAGCGTTGGTAAGATCCTGGGGAAGAGTATTTCAGACAGAAGGTGCTTGACACTGAAAGGTCTTTTGGTCAAATGCCTTTGAAAAGACTTTAGGGACTCGAAGGAGCATTTCAGCTGAAGACCCGAATGAAGGAAGCAAGCAGGCAAAGAGGTCAGGGGACGTTTGGATCAACTCTTCCTTGCACGGGTCTTTCACGTCACGTGGTTCCGCAGCCAAGGACTGACTAAATACCGGAAACAGTTCAAAGTTTGGGTTGAACCGACACTCGTTCTGCCACATTTCCGCTACCCCTCATCCGCCCCTCCCCCCCACCTCCGGCTCCCTCCACTGCCCCCCCCCCCTTTAAACACACACACATATACACACACGGGCGCGCGCGCGCGCACACACACACACACACACACACACACACACACACACACACACACCTCCCTGTTCTATTTATCGTGATCTTCAAAACTTCGTCTGTGATTCCATTAGCATTCCGCATTCGGCTATTCTGAAATAGCCTCTTATTAATAGCATCCTTTTGACAACTCCTCACATCCTCCCCCGGTATGATTTCACGGCCCTTCTCCAACTTGCTCATGATTTCATTTGGACGTCCCCGTTGCCGCTTCCCGTCTTGTGCGTGTGATTCCATTAGTGTTTGTCTTTCGGTTTTTTTCCCTGGTTCACCTAATTACTCTGGCGTTCCTTTTGCGTGTCTTCGTGCCCGTTATTCATTTGATGTCACCTCCCCCCTCCCTTTTCCCCCTCTACCCAACATGCCAATAATTCCATTTATCCTTCCCGTTTGACTCTTGCCAATTTGTCCATACTTTCATTTGGATTCCTTTAATTCATTTATTTTGTTTTCGCCTTTTCCAAATACCCGCTCCGCTGGTGTTTTCCACTGGTGTTCTCTTGGCAAGGAGGAAGGCAGCAGAGTGGTTCCGGAGCTTATCTTCCAATACAGTGTCCGTGAAGGTCTGGGTTCGGTTCCCGGTCTCGCCCGATCTCGCCGAGAGTTTGACTGGAAAATCAAGCTGAGCAAACTGGCAACGAAAGTGTTGTCCTCTTGCAGCATTCTGCAGAAGAGACCCACTCTGCTGGGTACACAGATATACATGCGTGCACTCAAAGCCTGACTAAGCGTTTCGTGCATCTGCTTCTTCTTACTTTTGTTTTTGTTTACTGTTTTAATTTTTCCAGTTCATTAATTTAATCACTTAACTATTTATTTACTTTTGTATCTTATTTTACTTATTTCCCTCTCATTTTCCCTCAAGGCCTGACCAAAGCGCGTTGGGCTATGCCGCTGGGCAGGCATCTGCCTAGCAGATGTGGTGTAGCGTATATGGATTTGTCCGAACGCGGTGACGCCTCCTCGAAAAATCGAATCTGAAACTTGTACTTCTTTAAACTGCTGACTTCTTCTTCTTCTTCTGCGTTCACTCGTATGCACACGAGTGGGCTTTTACGTGTATGACCGTTTTTACCCCGCCATGTAGGCAGCCATACTCCGTTTTCGGGGGTGTGCATGCTGGGTATGTTCTTGTTTCCATAACCCACCGAACGCTGACATGGGTTACATGATCTTTAACGTGCGTATTTGATCTTCTGCTTGCATATACACACGAAGGGGGTTCAGGCACTAGCAGGTCTGCACATATGTTGACCTGGGAGATCGTAAAAATCTCCACCCTTTACCCACCAGGCGCCGTCACCGTGATTCGAACCCGGGACCCTCAGACTGACAGTCCAACGCTTTAACCACTCGGCTATTGCGCCCGTCAAACTGCTGACATATCTTGAGGCCCTTGTGGTCTGTGTTACTTCTTCTGTTGTTGTCCCCGTCTCCATTTCTCATATTCACTGAATTCCGTTGCTGCTGCTGCTGTTGTTGTTGTTGTCTTGTTTAATTTTTCCTCTTTCTCTTCGCGAACGTTGTTACCAGAGAACCAAAAAGATCAGTGAGAACTGTTACACTGTGTTAGCTTAAGTGATGGTTTGGTGCTACGTGGGTTGGTTAGAGCGGTTTGTTTGTCATTGTGTTTTTTGTTGTTGTTGGTTTTGTTTTACGAACACACTACAGAAAATCAATGGTGAAACAGAATCATGTATTAAAGAAACCACTAGTAACTTACAAACAGCTTCCAACTTCAAAACTGAAACAGGACAGCCCCGGAAAGTAAAATAAACAAACTATAAATAAACGATTAAACAAACAAACAAACAAACAAATACATAAATAAATAAATCGATGAATAAATATATAAATAAATTGAAGAAGGAAAGAAAGAAGAAAATAGTGACGTGTATCAACGATTAGTCTGACTGTGAAGGCGGCCACCCAAAAGCTGTAAGACAATTGCCTTAGCTGTTCCCTCTCTTATTGGGCATTGGGCAAACCTTCGCCCATGATTTATTTATGACTGGCCCACGGGAAAAAAAAGATCTCACGCCACCAGAACGATGTCAAGACTACTATGGAGGGGCGGGAAGTGGAGGGGGCGGGGAGGGGGGGGGAGGGCGACGGGGGATGGGGGCTAGGGGAGGGGGGGGGGGAGCAACTGAAAGGCGGGACAACTCCCAACTGGACCCGATCGTATCTGAAACCTTGTCTCCCTTGGATAATTAGCCGGCTAGAGTGACGTGTGCAGAGTCCTTCTTTATGCAAATGAGGTACGTGCCCAAGGGAGGCTGAAGTGAGGAGAGTGGTCGTTTGGAGTCAGCAGGAAGTCCGTGGTATGCATGGAAATCTGACTGTGCCGTGCCATGCTGAACAGGACTAATCCACTGGAGTACAATTACAGGCGATTGAGGGAATTTCTGCAGTCACAGACTTTGTCAGTCTTCAGTCTCTCTCTCTCTCTCTCTCTTATACACACACACACACACATCCTCTACCCTTTCAAATTATTGTCGCGCGCACGCGCGCGCGTGTGTGTTTGTGTACGTGCTTATGTGCGTACACACACACACTCACACTCCCTCACACATGATTATATATATATATATATATATATATCTGTGTGTGTGTGTGTGTGTGTGTGTGTGTGTGTGTGTGTGTGTGTGTGTGTGTGAGCACGCACGCACAAGCCGTTCATCTTTGGTGAGAGTCTTACAGTTCAACAACGAAACATTTAGACTTACCATTTGGCAATGCAATGAACATAGCAGTTTCCTTTCTTCCCCTCACACAATGCTCCTTTATTTCTTTCCCGAAATGCAGTCGTAGGCGTTCGTGACACACGTGACACACGGACTGTTTATGCTGAATGCCCATCCATCCCTGTCTGCACCCTACTGAACATCGCTGAATGCCCATCCATCCCTGTCTGTACCCCACTGAACATTGCTGAATGCCCATCCATTCCTTTCTGTACCCCACTGAACATCGCTGAATGCCCATCCATCCCTGTCTGCATCCCACTGAACATCGCTGAATGCCCATCTATCCCTCTCTGTACCCCACTGAACATTGCTGAATGCCCATCCATCCCTGTCTGTACCCCACTGAACATCGCTGAATGTCCATCCATTCCTTTCTGTACCCCACTGAACATCGCTGAATGCCCATCCATCCCTTTCTGTACCTCACTGAACATCGCTGAATGCCCATCCATTCCTTTCTGTACCCCACTGAACATCGCTGAATGCCCATCCATCCCTGTCTGTACCCCACTGAACATCGCTGAATGCCCATCCATCCCTGTCTGTACCCCACTGAACATTGCTGAATGCCCATCCATCCCTTTCTGCACCCCACTGAACATCGCTGAATGCCCATCCATCCCTGTCTGTACCCCACTGAACATCGCTGAATGCCCATCCATCCCTTTCTGTACCCCACTGAACATCGCTGAATGCCCATCCATCCCTGTCTGCATCCCCACTGAACATCGCTGAATGCCCATCATCCCCTTTCTGTACCCCACTGAACATCGCTGAATGCCCATCCATCCCTGTCTGTACCCCACTGAACATTGCTGAATGCCCATCCATCCCTGTCTGTACCCCACTGAACATTGCTGAATGCCCATCCATCCCTTTCTGCACCCCACTGAACATCGCTGAATGCCCATCCATCCCTGTCTGTATCCCACTGAACATCGCTGAATGCCCATCCATCCCTGTCTGTACCCCACTGAACATCGCTGAATGCCCATCCATCCCTGTCTGCACCCCACTGAACATTGCTGAATGCCCATCCATCCCTTTCTGTACCTCACTGAACATCGCTGAATGCCCATCCATTCCTTTCTGTACCCCACTGAACATTGCTGAATGCCCATCCATCCCTGTCTGTACCCCACTGAACATCGCTGAATGCCCATCCATCCCTTTCTGTACCTCACTGAACATCGGTTTTCTCCCTTTCTTCGGTCTTTGTTGTGAATGTCAGTCACTGGCACACGTTGGCTGTGTGTCAGCCGTTGTCTGTATACATGGTTCACAGACAGTTCATTCCCTAATTTACACTGTTAATCAGTATGTAAGGAAATGCTGATCCATCACCGTGAAAGCATGTATGTACATCGGCACACTGAAATGCTGAAGCATCATCTGTTGACCCTTACGTTTTGAGTTGCTGCAATGACATACCGCTCTCATTTACCCCACGTAAACCAAATTGCTGAATGACTCATGACTTTCCTTACTGTCCCAACTGTACATTGCTGAATGTCTCATCCAGTCTTCGTGTCTTCAACACCAAATTGACACATCAGTATCAGCCTGCTGATCGAATCATCTGTCTGACCATTTTGAAACAATGATGCCTCATTTTGTGTTGTTTTGTGAATGCATCCATCTTTTGTACCCTGACATTGCTATCATCATCCTGGAACAGAAATGTGAAGCAATCATCCCCGCACATGACATCGTGATGCCCAAGCATCTGGTCTCACAAGACTCGCGAAACCACCACCTTCCACTACGTTCTCCTATCCCTCTTCTCTGATCTGCACCCCACACTCGTTTCTCCCTTCCTTGGCTTTGTTGTGATTTCACCCCTCCCAACGTTGCTTTCACCGTTGTCGTTCTGTTCACAACATTCTTCTCTATCTACACTTTTTAATCTTGAGGTATGTTAATAATTGAAAAACGGTTAAAATGAATGTATCTCCATGCTCGCTTTTTTCATCGTCTCTATACGTTTCGTGTGTTGCATGAGTCCGGGTATTAATACAACACACGTAGTAATGATTTTGACTGATACTTTACGTTAATACATTGTTTTTCCTTTTCTTTGAAATGCAAAGAAGTGTTGTGTGAACAGTGTAGGAGATGGGAACTTCGTAAACAGCTGGGAGATCGGGTGGAATTGAAGACTTGTTTTGTGTGTTGTGAGCAGTTCTTAAGTTTTGTATTTAAACACATTTGAAGAACATCCCTCCGCTCATGTGTCTGGTCTACAAGCTGTAACCCTCCCTTTTCTTCTCCCTCCTCCGCCTTTCTTCGTACCCCCCCACAGCCCTGCCATTCTTCCTACATTACGTATTCCACCCTGCAACCTTATATGTACGTGCTGCGTTCTTCTCTCTCCTTATATTGAAATGAATGTTATTATATTCCCCTCTCTCTCTCTCTCTCTCTCTGATAATATTGCTCTTGTCCCGCTCACTCTGGACTACAATGGGTGATGGACTGTTACTTAATCAACATCATGATGGGGTCTAATGGTGATAAAACGTAGATATTGTTTTATCTTCTTATGAAGATAGAAGTTGGAAGATAGTAGAGGCGCAGGGCAAGCGTTCGAAGGGGTGGGAGAGGGGGGGGGAGCGTGTTTTCCACGGTGATATGAGCATGTTGCTTAAGTCATTAAACCATTTGAATCTCTCTCTCTCTCTCTCTCTCTCTCTCTCTCCCCTATCACCACCCCTTTATACTGTCTGTCCTTCAGTCTGCCTGTCATACCTACAACGTACCGCACGTGGAAACCGGTGAGTGACTGATGAAGCGTGGCTGCGGAATGTCTGGCCACCCATAAACTATGAAGATGATGATCATACTTCTACTCCTCCCCCTCCTCCTCCTCCTGCTGCTCATGATAATAATTGGCATCTGTGATGCGCTCTAACTTCTGAACACAGGGGACTAGACTGTTAATCATCAACATCATTATGGGGACAAATGGTGAAAAAATAGCATCACGTGGTACTTATCATTATCATGAGTAGTAGTAGCAGCAGCAGTAGTAGTAGTTGCAGCAGCAGCAGCAGCAGCAGCAGTAGTAGTAGTAGTAGTAGTAGTAGTAGTAGTAGTATCATTATTATGGATGGGCAGATGTTCCGAAGTCAGAAGAAAAAAAAATCAATGATAAACAAATAAATGAAATAAATCGAAAAAGAAATTGATTGCCATTCTTCAGGTCAACTGAGCTTCTGATCAATAATTTTCTAGGTATTTTGCATTCACACACTGCATTTGTATTCAATATGTAAACCACGCGGTTCTTCTCCTTGTGAAATGGGAGACGATCCTTGTCGACCATGATCGGCAGAATCGCACAACTGTGGACGATTTGGTTCCAAGCATGGGAAACAGAGGACCGAATGGTGCATCATCGCCGCAACTTTAGAATCCCTTACACCATCCTCCCCATTCCCCCTCCCCCTCCCTTCCACCACCATCAGTTTCACTGTCTGCCTGCCTTCAACCGCCATACTCCCTCCCCCCCTCACCCCCCACCTTCCCACTTCCTATTGCACGTGCAAAACGGGACGGTGACAGGTGATGAAGCGTGGATGCACAACGTCTGGCCGTCCATCATGGCCCCGTCAGCAGTACACGTTGTCATGGCAGCAGAATGGTGTGAGGGTGTGTGTGTGTGTGTGTGTGTGTGTGTGGGGGGGGGTGGGGGGGGGGAGGGCGGATGTGTAGGGGGTATGAGAGGTGGAGGTGGGGGGGGGGAGGGGCGATGCCAGACAGTCAGCATCAGGTTGTTGTTGGGGACAGATGGACACAGACAGACAGACAGACAGACTCAGAGAGGCAGACAGGGAGACACACACACACACACACACACACTTGAACGAGGGTGCAATGGTGATTTTGAAATAAAATACTTATTTCAATTTGGTTTTCCAGTTCTATGCAATTTGTTTCTCTTCTTTGGCATAGATTGATATGGATCATAAATCAGTGGGTAAGGGGTGGGGTGTGTGTGTGTGTGTGTGTGTGTGGGGGGTGTGAGAAGAGGGATGCTGATGGAGCGGAACCTGAAGAGAACCCCAACGTCAAGGAAAAGTAAAAGACACGCAAGCCGCCCGAATCCCTTCCGTGCTTTGTTCTGTCTCCCCAACGTCAGACTTTGTTCTGTCTGTCTGTCCCCAACGTCAGACTTTGTTCTGTCTGTCTGTCCCCAACGTCAGACTTTGTTCTGTCTCCCCAACGTCAGACTTTGTTCTGTCTGTCTGTCGCCAACGTCAGACTTTGTTCTGTCTGTCTGTCCCCACCGTCAGACTTTGTTCTGTCTGTCTGTCGCCAACGTCAGACTTTGTTCTGTCTGTCTGTCCCCACCGTCAGACTTTGTTCTGTCTGTCTGTCGCCAACGTCAGACTTTGTTCTGTCTGTCTGTCCCTAACGTCAGACTTTGTTCTGTCTGTCCCCACCATCAGACTTTGTTCTGTCTGTCTGCCCCCAACGTCAGGCTTTGTTCTGTCTCCTCAACGTCAGACTTTGTTCTGTCTGTCTGTCCCCACCGTCAGACTTTGTTCTGTCTCCCCAACGTCAGACTTTGTTCTGTCTGTCTGTCGCCAACGTCAGACTTTGTTCTGTCTGTCTGTCCCCACCGTCAGACTTTGTTCTGTCTGTCTGTCGCCAACGTCAGACTTTGTTCTGTCTGTCTGTCCCCACCGTCAGACTTTGTTCTGTCTGTCTGTCGCCAACGTCAGACTTTGTTCTGTCTGTCTGTCCCTAACGTCAGACTTTGTTCTGTCTGTCCCCACCATCAGACTTTGTTCTGTCTGTCTGCCCCCAACGTCAGGCTTTGTTCTGTCTCCTCAACGTCAGACTTTGTTCTGTCTGTCTGTCCCCACCGTCAGACTTTGTTCTGTCTGTCTGTCCCCAACGTCAGACTTTGTTCTGTCTGTCTGTCCCCACCGTCAGACTTTGTTCTGTCTGTCTGTCCCCAACGTCAGACTTTGTTCTGTCTGTCTGTCCCCACCGTCAGACTTTGTTCTGTCTGTCTGTCCCCACCGTCAGACTTTGTTCTGTCTGTCTGTCCCGAACGTCAGACTTCGTTCAGTCTATCTGTCCCGAAAGTCAGACTTTGTTCTGTCTGTCTGTCCCGAAAGTCAGACTTTGTTCTGTCTGTCTGTCCCCAACGTCAGACTTTGTTCTGTCTGTCTGTCCCCACCGTCAGACTTTGTTCTGTCTGTTCCCAACGTCAGACTTTGTTCTGTCTGTCTGTCCCCACCGTCAGACTTTGTTCTGTCTGTTCCCAACGTCAGACTTTATTCTGTCTGTCTGTCCCCACTGTCAGACTTTGTTCTGTCTGTCTGTCCCGAACGTCAGACTTCGTTCTGTCTGTCTGTCCCGAACGTCAGACTTTGTTCTGTCTGTCTGTCCCCAACGTCAGACTTTGTTCTGTCTGTTCCCAACGTCAGACTTTGTTCTGTCAGTCTGTCCCCACCGTCAGACTTTGTTCTGTCTCTCTATCCCGAACGTCAGACTTTGTTCTGTCTGTCTGTCCCCAACGTCAGACTTTGTTTTGTCTCCTCAACGTCAGACTTTGTTCTGTCTGTCTGTCCCCACCGTCAGACTTTGTTCTGTCCGTCTGTCCCCACCGTCAGACTTTGTTTTGTCTCCCCAACGTCAGACGTTGTTCTGTCTGTCTGTCCCCACCGTCAGACTTTGTTCTGTCCGTCTGTCCCCAACGTCAGACTTTGTTCTGTCTGTCTGTCCCCAACGTCAGACTTTGTTCTGTCTGTCTGTCCCCACCGTCAGACTTTGTTCTGTCTGTCTGTCCCCACCGTCAGACTTTGTTCTGTCTGTCTGTCCCGAACGTCAGACTTCGTTCTGTCTATCTGTCCCGAACGTCAGACATTGTTCTGTCTGTCTGTCCCGAACGTCAGACTTTGTTCTGTCTGTCTGTCCCGAACGTCAGACTTTGTTCTGTCTGTTCCCAACGTCAGACTTTGTTCTGTCTGTCTGTCCCCACCGTCAGACTTTGTTCTGTCTGTCCCCAACGTCAGACTTTGTTCTGTCTGTCTGTCCCCAACGTCAGACTTTGTTCTGTCTGTCTGTCCCCACCGTCAGACTTTGTTCTGTCTGTCCCCAACGTCAGACTTTGTTCTGTCTGTCTGTCCCCACTGTCAGACTTTGTTCTGTCTGTCTGTCCCCACCGTCAGAC
>NC_134888.1:27868330-27873330 GCF_041734735.1 Babylonia areolata | reverse complement strand
AATTATGTGTTTCTTGCTTATGTGGTGCTCATAAAAGCAGTGTGGTTATTGCATGTGGTGCTCACATAACGCTTCATCACATACTAACTTTCTATATGGACTAGAACTATCATCTGCAGATGTCAGCGATCCATTATTAATGTACGGTTGTTTCAAATCTTTGTTGAACAGTCAGTCCAGTTGGATTACTGATATAGTCGTTAGTTACTCATTCTATGGACAATGGATTATCATCTCACTGTGTGTCAACTCTTAGTGTATTTTTGTTGTGGGTTTTTTGTTCGTGAAGAAAACACCACGCAGCTATTTCCATAATGTAATAACCGAATTTATAAGTAGTAATTTCCTAAATCTGAATCACACACACACACACACACACACACACACACACACATGCGTGAACAGGAACTTTTTTTCCCTTCTCAGCAGTTTTTTTTCTCTTCTGTTCTAGTCTAACATCGCATCGGCTTCAGTGACAAGACAGACTAGAGAACGAACGAACATAAATATATTGTCCTGAAGAAGCTCAAACTCCCTGCAGAGAGCGAGCAAGCGGGAGAGAGAGAGTGAGATAGACAGACAGACAGACAGAGACAGAGACAGAGAGAGAGGAGATAGACAGACATACAGACATGCAAACAGACACACACAGAGATAGAGACAGCCAGACAGGCATACAGAGAGAGAGAGAGAGAGAGAGAGAGAGAGACAGACAGACAGACAGACAGAGACAGAGACAGAGAGACAGTGACTCTCACAGCCATCGAATTTATTCCCCCATCTCTCTGTGCGTCTCTCTCAGATTCGTTGAAGCAATGGCCCTCACACAAGAAAGCAGTCCAGAAGAAACTGGCACTAAAACCCCCATACATTTTAACAAGCTCCAGCTGCTCCGCCCAAATGGGGTTGTTTTAAATCCTGTTAAATTCTGGTCAGCGCCAGATTAAACGATGGTGATGATGACGATACGCGAGCGTGCTTGCGCGCCCTACGAGTGTGTGTGTGTTTTTGTGCGTGTCCGCGTGTGTGTTTGGGAAGGTAGTTTTGCGTGCTTGTGTTTTTTTTGAGTTTGTATGCATATGCGCGCGTGGACGTGTGCTTCACGCATTGTTGTGATGTGTATGTGGGCACATTTTATGTGTGTGTGCCAGCGAGAGAGAGAGAGAGAGAGAGAGAGAGAGAGAGAGAGAGAGACAGACAGACAGACAGACAGACAGACACTGACAGACAAACAGATGGACAGACAGACACAGACGGATGGAGACACAGGTAGGAAGTTTCAGTTTCAGTTTCAGTAGCTCAAGGAGGCGTCACTGCGTTCGGACAAATCCATATACGTTACACCACATCTGCCAAGCAGATGCCTGACCAGCAACGTAACTCAACGCGCTTAGTCAGGCCTTGAAAAAAAGAAAAGAAAAAAGGTGAATAAATAATAGATAAATACATTAAAAAAAACAAACTACTACCACTACTAATAATATGTATAAGGCGCAAAAACTTAATGAAGTCAACTATAAGCGTACATAAATTAAGTAAGTAAGTACAGGTAGAAAGACAAAGAGAAACGGAGACAGACACTGAGATGGACTTTAGTGTGTGTGTGCTACACATCATGTAACCGTTTCAGTGGCATTTGTGCGTGTGTGCTGTCTATCATGTAACCGTTTCAGTGGCATTTGTGCGTGTGTGCTGTCTATCATGTAACCGTTTCAGTGGCATTTCTCCCATGACGCTCATTCCGAGTCCCCCACACCCGGGCACGCCCGTTGCAGTCCTACCGTTGGCAGTGCACAGGGCACTATCGATATCAGGTCGCCAGGAGGCCACACACCAGAAACAGACCCTGCACTGCGTGAGTCAGAGAGCACCAAGACACTTGATTTACGGTGAACTTGGTCGCTATCCCCTGTATGTGACCACCTACTCCAAGTGTCTTAAATTTTGGCTTCGTATTGTCTTTATGGATAATGACCGTTTCCCTAAGAAAGCTTATAATATGATGTTATCATTGCAAAGTCATAATTATTGTACTTGGGCTTGCTCTGTGAGAAATGTTTTGTATAAAATTGGATTTGATGTTGTTTGGGAGGCTCAGTCAGTTGGTAATGTCAAAATGTTTATGACAGAATTTAAGCAGCGTCTAGTTGATTGCTTTACTCAAGACTGGCATTCAGCTCTCCAGTCTCACGATTTTTATGATGTGTATTCAGCTTACAACCAGTCCTTGTCACTTAAGCCTTACTTGAATAATGTCAAATTATAAATATGCGCCGTGTTTTTTCGTAGTTTAGAATGTCCAACTTGCGCTCACACTTTTTGCAGTTTAACTATGATGGGCAAAGTAGGAATTGTCCTTTTTGTGATGACACTCCGGAAACCGAAATGCATTTTCTTTTGGTCTGCCCTAAGTACTGTTCCCTGCGTTCTCAGTTTATTCCTGCTAAATTTCACAAACATCCAAGTGCATCTAAGATGCCTATGTTGTTATCTTGTGCGAGTGAGAGATTGAGTGTTAGTATATGCAAGTTTGTATTCAAAGCATTTTCATTACGAGCAAATGCTCCAGAATCGTTATCGATGCCCATGTAGTTCAATGGTTGTCCTGATATTCATTTCCCTGTATTAATTCTGTTTGTCCTTGTGAACTCCATTGTTATGGATCTGTGGTCTGACAATTAAAATATTTCGACTTCGACTTCGACTTCGACTTCGACCCTGCACTGCTGCTGAGTCACCTCGGTGGTGTTCAGTAGTGCCTGTCGTGATTTAACAAGCACAGAACACCACCTAGTAAGCCCCCTTCCGATGACAATAATAGCTCAGTCGTGGAGCCAGACAGAATAAATGCCCCCACCCACCACCCCCTCCAGAGTAGAGACCACCACCACGTCCCCCCAACGACACTAATTTTACCCTGAAATCTGCCGACATTGAAGACACGACAGGAATCATCACAAGACGGAAGTGGAGGGGGATCAAAGCTAGAGGTTACTATGAGAGCAGGGCATGAAAGGCCACAGAATTCAGGACATTATTTCCTGTGCTGATGATAAATGAGGATAATCACAAGTACAATGCTACTAGGGAGGTCCATTTTAGGTTTTTCTGAAACTACGTGACAAGGCTGTACTGTACGCTTCCTTTCATAATGGTACCCTTGGCTTTTACCAGGAACCGAAAGGTACAGACACTTGCAGCGTTGGACATGAAATTTGAGCAACACACCACGCACCAAAGACGCATCCTTGAAGTGTGTGATACTCGAGACTGCGCATTCTCACTCTTTCCAATTCAGCTCATAGCACACTCAACACTGGGTAGAAACTGGAGCCAACCCGAGAACAGCCACCTCCACTGGGAATGGAACCCACGACATCCCAGCGAAGCTGGCTTCTTTTCTTCAACACGGCCGCCAGTCAAGATATTGCTCACATTCTTTTAACTCTCTTTCTCTCCCTTTCGCACACAGGCAGGACACACACACACACACACACACACACACACACACACACACACACACACACACACACACACACACACACACACACGCACACACACACACACACACACACACAGAGTGTGAGACAGACATACAGAAACAGACAGACACATACACACAAGAATGACACACAGACGCTGACACGTCGACAAAGCACATGGCATGTCGTCAAACTTGCACACCACAAAATAATAATGCACACCCAAATAAGCACAGCTCAACAATCACATCACCAAGACCCGTTCTGTCAGTGTTATCAGGAGGAGACACGTTCCGTATTTCATCGGGAGGTGTGATTTTTTTCTCCTTCTAAATCTGATCCCCCCCCTCCCCCCCACAAAAAAACCCCCTTCCCTCAAAGCTGCAGAATCTTGTTAAAGGTGATGTGTGTTTTAGCCTCTCTTCCCTCCTCGCTGTTTTCTTCAGCCTGGGATGACTGTCCTTCATTGGATCATTGTTGTAACGAGATGGTGGACAAAAAATAAGGACGAGAGAGAGAGAGAGAGAGAGAGAGAGAGAGAGAGAGAGAGAGAGACAGACAGACAGACAGACAGACAGACAGACAGACAGACACAGAGAGAGACACAGAGAGTGAGACAGAGAGACAGAGAGAGACAGAGACAGAGAGATTCTGAAGATGAACTCAAAGTTTTTATTTCATTTTCAGCAGTTATAATTGTCGTAACACACACACACACACACACACACACACACACACACACACACACACACACACACACACAGAGTCCTAAAGAAAAGGAACTCACGTATAAGAAACAGAGAAGGAGGGATTCAGAAGTTGAGCTCAGCACGTGATTCACGTTTATTTCAATGCAAAGATGGACAAACGCCTTTAGACAGATAGACTGAGTGTGTGTGTGCGGGAGGGTGGTGGGAGGAGTGTGGAGGGGGGGTTGTGGAGGGGTGGAGGGCGGCAGAGAGAGAGAGAGAGAGAGGGGGGGGGGGGGAGCTAAATCCCCCCCTCTTGCCTCCTCCTCCCTCTGACCTTCCTCCCTGACACACTACACAGTGTGACTGGGGGAAACAGACGGGTATCTATATCTTCAGTGAACGTTTCGACGAGACGAATAACTTTTGAGGTAGCAATATAGACCTAATAGACAGCACACACACACACACACACACACACACACACACACACACACACACACACACACACACACACACACACACACACACACACACACACACACACACACACACACACACATGCATGCGCCCACTGGTCAGTATTTTTTTTTTTTAAAGGAAAATGCAAATAGCAGTTTCATGGGACGTAATCATCATCCAACCTTTTCCAGAGTACCGTCCCCTAGACAGCGATGAGCGGTCTGGAAAAGATTTGAGCAGTTTTATGTCATGAAAGTAAAGCTGAAAGAAGGCAGGGAGGGAGTATAGGATCATTATTCAAGATATAGATAGCAAAACGGGACAGGTGTGGGGTTGGGGGGAAAGAGAGAGAGAGAGAGAAAGAGAG
>NC_134888.1:27858330-27863330 GCF_041734735.1 Babylonia areolata | reverse complement strand
TTTTGTTTTTTTTGTTTTTTGTGTTGGTATCCCAATCAGTTTCGCCTAAGTTTGCTTCTGGCCTTGGGAAAAGACAGTGCGTCGTAAGGAATTTGTCAATGCATTTGTTTAAGACATTACGTTTCTGATCTGTTGCTTCCTCATGATTTTCTGCAAACACTGTGCTTATTTCTTTGTTGTATCCCTTCACCTTGGAGGCAAAGACCTTATGCCCTTTATATGAGAAATATATACGCATCACTCTCACCTTGTCCCATCCTGTCTCTCCTTCTCTGTTTCTGTCTCAGTCTCTCTCTCTCTGTGCGTCCTTTACATGCGCATCTATCCCCACCCACTCTCTGTCTCTCGGTCACTCTTTCACTAACTCAGTCAAACACTCAAACAGGCACCAGTTTCGGTCAACAAAACATTTCTGAAGGCAGAAGACCGATGACACGTGAAGAACACAGATTCGCTTTTTATGTGATTAAAAGGACTCTGAGAAAAAAAAAAAGAAAAAAAAGAGAAGAAAATACGACACTAGTTCGACGTTTCACTCTTCCTTCTCTCATTCCCTCCCGTTCCCTGGAAGCGTTGTGTGCACGAGAGGTACCCTGTGGAGTGATGGCCTAGAGGTATGCAAGGTGTGCACGAGAGGTACCCTGTGGAGTGATGGCCTAGAGGTATGCAAGGTGTGCACGAGAGGTACCCTGTGGAGTGATGGCCTAGAGGTATGGAAGGTGTGCACGATAGGTACCCTGTGGAGTGATGGCCTAGAGGTATGGAAGGTGTGCACGAGAGGTACCCTGTGGAGTGATGGCCTAGAGGTACGGAAGGTGTGCATGACAGGTACCCTGTGGAGTGATGGCCTAGAGGTATGAAAGGTGTGCACGAGAGGTACCCTGTGGAGTGATGGCCTAGAGGTATGGAAGGTGTGCACGAGAGGTACACTGTGGAGTGATGGCCTACAGGTATGGAAGGTGTGCACGAGAGGTACCCTGTGGAGTGATGGCCTAGAGGTATGGAAGGTGTGCACGATAGGTACACTGTGGAGTGATGGCCTAGAGGTATGGAAGGTGTGCACGATAGGTACACTGTGGAGTGATGGCCTAGAGGTAAAGTGTCCGCCTAGGAAGCGAGAAAATCTGAGTGCACTGGTTCGAATCCCGGCATAGTCGCCAGTATTCCCTCCCCCCCTTCACTAGACCTTGAGTGGTGGTCTGGACACTAGTCATTCCGATGAGACGATAAATCGAGGTCCCGTGTGCAGCATGCACTTAGCGCACGTAAAAGAACTCACGGCAACAAAAGGGTTGTCACTGGCAAAATTCTGTAGAAAAATCCACTTCGATAGGAAAAACAACAACCAAACAATCAAAAAACTGCACGCAGGAAAAAAAGAAAGAAAAAAAAAAGGTGTGACGCTCTCAGTGTCGCGACACGCTCTCCTTGGGGAGAGCAGCCTCGCCTGAATTTCACCCAGAGAAATCTGTTGTGACAAAAAAACAAGAGTTATACAATATACAATACTGTGAATACACATCACTACATGCCACCTGTCCAGAACGCTGACAGAATCACATTTGACAGAAACAGGGGCAGAAGGGGCAGGGGGCAGACGAAACAAAATGCAACAAAGTCAGCAGCTGAACATTGCAAGGACCCACATAGCATCAGCGTGCGCAGTCGAAAAAAACAAGAGAGGCAAGGCCTTCAAGACTCACTTGTGATAAATTAAGTCCCCTAGCATTAATTACAGAGTAATTTCCCTTTTTCACTATCTGCACCAAAACGTTTGCAAAATTAAATAACAATTCCATGCTAGCAAAAGAAGTTCCTGTTTGAACAAAAAATGATAAAGTCCCCTAGCATTAATTACAGAGTAATTTCCCTTTTTTACACCCTGCACCAAAACGTTTGCAAAATAAATAAAAATTCCATGCTTAGCAAAAGAAGTTCCTGTTTGAACAAAAAATGATAATGATGACTCCTCTTGTTGTTGTGTCAGAATAAGAGGTCAAAGTGCCAAGTTTAGAGAATACAAAAAATATAAATATAACAGTAGATGCAGTTTGCATATAATTAGGCTTCTTTTTATATTTTTTTTGTGCCCATCCCAGAGGTGCAATATTGTTTTAAACAAGATGACTAGAAAGAACTGAATTGTTCCTATTTTTATGCCAAATTTGGTGTCAACTGACAAAGTATTTGCAGAGAAAATGTCAATGTTAAAGTTTACCACGGACACACACACACACACACAGACAACCGAACACCGGGTTAAAACATAAGTGAGTCAAAAAAACAGGCAATTTTCACAAGTTTTTTTTTCTTGCTCCGAAATATCTTGATTCAATATCCGACAACAAACTATTGGTACATTGTCTACACAAGTTACTTTTTTTTTTTGATAGCAAAGTCATCGCAGCCATTGAGAACATATCAGATGAACTGCTGGTACAAAAGGTGTATAGCTATGTCACCGAAATATCCACCAGACGTGTTTTACATGACACGTGTCGTCCGAAAATTCCTCAACTGGGACTCATATCAATGGCAGAAGTTACTTCCACCGTGTTGTTCTCTCTCTTTCTCTCTCACCTCTCTCTCTCTCGTCATATATCGTGCACACTGACACACACACACACACACACACACACTATTCAGCACGAATCCTGGACACGAGATGGAAAGAAAACAGGAACAGCGACCAGTATCACGTGTCCAACCGATGCTGAGCAAACAAAACCGAATAACCATCGATATATTTAGCCCAAGCCAAACAAGGTCCATGTCACGAAAAGAAGTTACCTCCACTTCTTCGATTCATGGACAAAATTTATATGAGTCGACTGCTAACTTTTTCCACGATGAGTGCATTTTCATTTCTTAAATCATTTACGTGTTGTTGTTTTTTTTCTTTCGCTACAGTTTTTCTGGGGCAATGTTTGAGTAAGAAATATCTGCTTTCAATATCGGTGATTTGAAATAAGACAGTTCAGTTCAGTTCAGTTACTCAAGAAGGCGTCACTGCGTTCGGACAAATCAACATATAAGCAACACCACATTTGCTGAGTAGATGCCTGACCGGTAACGTAACCCAATGCGCTTAGTCAGACCTTGAGGGAATATGAAATAAAGTAAAAATGAACAGAGGTAAAATAAGGTACATGAATACATCAATCAATCAATAATTGCACAAGTAATTGAATTAATGAAAATATTAAAATGATAAAAAAAAGAGAAATGGAAATAAAATGAAATGCAATAAAAATGAATATTAAAAATAGATCAAGAAATAAAACACAATAGAATATAGAACAAAAATAATTATATGAATAATACATCGAATTTATAACAATAATGATGCCATTAGCCACTACCTACCTACTTACCTACCAACGTACTTATTCTACCTATCTACCTACCTACCAACCTACCTACCTAACTATCTGACTGACAAGCTAACGATTTAACTAACTGTAAGTAAACAAAAAAAAGACACACACACACACACACACACACACACACAGAGTGTGAGGCACACAAGTCTTGATTCAGTTGTGGGTGGTGGCAAACAGACACACGACATCACTCACTAAGACACAAAGAAAATTCAAAACAAAAAAAAAAAGGTGACAAATTGAGGAAAAGAGAATGAATGTATAAAACATCATTGTGAGGGGTTGTAATCAGTAAAAAAAAAAAAAAAAAAAAAAAAAAAAAGGGAGACGCTGGTATAATTTCACAGCGTCCACTGACAATGATAGCACTGGGTGAAATACGTCAACACTATAATTATTGTTGCTATACGACGAGATGATGTCGGAAGGACATAAATTATCATTTACCCCATATGTTTCATGACACAAACGATGTTGTTAACTTTGCCGCATCAACTGCTCTTTATGATGCTGTGTGACTATTGTTGTTGCTTGTAACAGACAGTTATCCAGTGTACAGGAACGAACAGCATACAAAAAAACAACAACAACAAAACAACAACAAAACAACAGAAGAAGGGTGTCGATTTCTTTTTCTGTTCAGTTAAATGGTTTTATCTGACCGTTATTTCTTTCACATATGCTCGGATGTACGAGTGGGCTTATGGGTGTTTGACCGTTTTTATCCCGCCATGTAGGCAGCCATACTCCGTTTTCGGGGGGTATTTCTTGATGATGTCCGAGGGGAAAAAAACGGAGAGGAGCAGGAAGAGAATGGGGAGCGGGGGTGCAGGGGTAGGGGTGGAGGTTTGTGTGTGTGTGTGGGGTGGGGGTGGGGGGGGGCAGAGGTAGGGGTGGAGGTTTGTGTGTGTGGAGAGGGGGGTGCAGGGGCAGGGGTGGAGGTTTGTGTGTGTGTGTGTGTGGGGGGGGGGGGGCAGGGGTAAGGGTGGAGGTTTGTGTGTGTGTGTGGGGGGGGGGGGGGGCAGGGGGCAGGAGTAGGGGTGGAGGTTTGTGTGTGTGTGTGTGTGGGGGGGGGGGGGCAGGGGTAAGGGTGGAGGTTTGTGTGTGTGTGTGTGTGTGTGTGGAGGGGGGGGGCAGGGGTAAGGGTGAAGGTTTGTGTGTGTGTATGTGGAGGGGGTTGCAGGGGCAGGGGTGGAGGTTTGTGTGTGTGTGTGTGGGGGGGGAGGGGGCAGGGGTAAGGGTGGAGGTTTGTGTGTGTGTGTATGTGGAGGGGGGTTGCAGGGGCAGGGGTGGAGGTTTGTGTGTGTGGAGAGGGGGGTGCAGGGGCAGGGGTGGAGGTTTGTGTGTGTGTGTGTGGGGGGGGGGGGCAGGGGTAAGGGTGGAGGTTTGTGTGTGTGTGTGTGTGGGGAGGGGGCATGGGTAAGGGTGGAGGTTTGTGTGTGTGTGTGTGGGAGGGGGGCAGGGGTAAGGGTGGAGGTTTGTGTGTGTGTGTGTGGGGGGGGGGGGGGGCAGGGGTAAGGGTGGAGGTTTGTGTGTGTGTGTGGGGGGGGGGGGGCAGGGGTAAGTGTGGAGGTTTGTGTGTGTGTGTGTGTGGGGGGGGGCAGGGGTAAGGGTGGA
>NC_134888.1:27845830-27853330 GCF_041734735.1 Babylonia areolata | reverse complement strand
GACAGAGAAAGAGGAGAGAGACAGAGAGAGAGGAGAGAGACAGAGAGAAGAAAGACAAAGAAAGAGACAGAGGCAGAGAGAGGGAGAGGTTGGAGGCAAGGCAAAGCAAGGAGTTTATTTCGTGTGGCCCCCCTGGAGGCATTGAAACATTACATACATTCATCCCTTACACATATCCAGTCAATACAAAAAAAGAGTCCTGTCCAAAAACAAGAAGAAGGCTCATTCGTTCAATCACTTAATATACACATTGACAAGTGCTATTTCACTCATAATTCAAACAAACAAAAAACAACAATAAACCAATTAAAAAAATCGGAGGGAATGTTTAAACTGGAAGAAAAGAAAAGAAGAACAAAGGAGAACGGTACATACACACATCGTTGTTACAAAAAAAGAAAGAAAAAAAAAAAAAAAAAAAAAAGAAAAACCCCCAAAAAGACCCCCCCCCAAAAAAAACAAAAACAAAACAAAAACAACAACAACAAAAAAAACAAAACACAAAAAAAACAACAAAACAAACAAACAACAACAACAAAAAACAAAAACAAAACAACAACAAAAAAAAAAAAAAAACAGCAACCAAAAAACAACAACCCAGAATTGTTATAAACGGAGATGGGGATTTAAACAGAAAACAAAATGCTGACCAGCTTTGAAACGTATTTCCTGGCGTTTTTATCTCCCTTTTTTTAACGAACAAATTGACTATTCAGGATATAAATCAATGGATCAACTGACAGTTTCTTTACAACATGCCCTCACAGACAAAAATAACAACAAAAAAAAAAAAAGAAGAAGAAAAAACAAGAAAAAACAGAAAAACATACACATGCAAACAAAACACACACACAAAAAAAAAACACCAACAAATAATCACGATAAAGAATGGGGGGAAAAAAAAAAGAAAAAAAAAAAAAAGAAATCGACGGGTGTGGTGACCGAGTGGCTCAAACGCTGGATTCTTCCCTAGGTTTCCTGAGTTCGATCCCCGCTTTGGTCACACACCTGGTGGGTGAAGGGTGTAGTATTTTCTCATTATCTTGGGTCTATCTATGAGCAGACCTGCCAGTGCCTGACCCCCACCTCCCCCCATCCCCCCAGGGTGTGTGTTCCATTTCTGCTCCCGTTCCTTCTCCCAAGTTTCCCCGGAAAATCAAAATGAGCGTCTATTCGTTCGGAGGAGACGCTACTCCCTCCCTACTAATTACCTGATATCAAGTAATGACAGACGAGAGCGTTCCCCACTGATTACCGCTATACACGTTCTGACATTCACGACATGACATCACCCCAGATATATCCATCACATCATGCCGAGAACATGACATCACCCCAGATGTATCCATCACATCATACCACGACATGACATCACCCCAGATGTATCCATCACATCATGCCGAGGACATGACATCACCCCAGATGTATCCACCACATCATGCCATATGACATCACCCCAGATGTATCCATCACATCATACCACGACATGACATCACCCCAGATGTATCCATCACATCATACCACGACATGACATCACCCCAGATGTATCCATCACATCATACCACGACATGACATAACCCCAGATGTATCCACCACATCATGCCATATGACATCACCCCAGATGTATCCATCACATCATACCACGACATGACATCACCCCAGATGTATCCATCACATCATACCACGACATGACATCACCCCAGATGTATCCATCACATCATACCACGACAGGACATCACCCCAGATGTATCCACCACATCATACCACGACATGACATCACCCCAGATGTATCCATCACATCATGCCACGACAGGACATCACCCCAGATGTATCCACCACATCATACCACGACAGGACATCACCCCAGATGTATCCACCACATCATACCACGACATGACACCACCCCAGATGTATCCATCACATCATACCACGACAGGACATCACCCCAGATGTATCCACCACATCATACCACGACATGACATCACCCCAGATGTATCCATCACATCATACCGAGGACATGACATCACCCCAGATGTATCCAACACATCATACCACGACATGACATCACCCCAGATGTATCCATCACATCATACCGAGGACATGACATCACCCCAGATGTATCCATCACATCATACCACGACATAACATCACCCCAGATGTATCCATCACATCATACCGAGGACATGACATCACCCCAGATGTATCCATCACATCATACCACATGACACCACCCCAGATGTATCCATCACATCATGCCACATGACATCACCCCAGATGTATCCATCACATCATACCGAGGACATGACATCACCCCAGATGTATCCATCACATCATACCGAGGACATGATATCACCCCAGATGTATCCATCACATCATACCACATGACACCACCCCAGATGTATCCATCACATCATGCCACATGACATCACCCCAGATGTATCCATCACATCATACCGAGGACATGACATCACCCCAGATGTATCCATCACATCATGCCGAGGACAGGACATCATCCCAGATGTATTCATCACATCATGCCACATGACACCACCCCAGATGTATCCACCACATCATAGCACGACATGACATCACCCCAGATATATCCATCACATCATACCGAGGACATGACATCACCCCAGATGTATCCACCACATCATAGCACGACATGACATCACCCCAGATGTATCCATCATACCATGCCACATGACACCACCCCAGATGTATCCACCACATCATACCACGACAGGACATCACCCCAGATGTATCCATCACATCATACCGAGGACATGACATCACCCCAGATGTATCCATCACATCATACCGAGGACATGACACCACCCCAGATGTATCCATCACATCATGCCACATGACACCACCCCAGATGTATCCATCACATCATGCCGAGGACATGACACCACCCCAGATGTATCCATCACATCATACCGAGAACATGACATCACCCCAGATGTATCCATCACATCATACCGAGGACATGACATCACCCCAGATGTATCCATCACATCATACCGAGGACATGACATCACCCCAGATGTATCCATCACATCATGCCACATGACACCACCCCAGATGTATCCATTACATCATAGCACGCCATGACACCACCCAAGATCACACCACGACATGACATCACCCCAGATGTATCCACCACATCATGCCACGACATGACATCACCCCAGATGTATCCATCACATCATACCGAGGACATGACATCACCCCAGATGTATCCATCACATCATACCACGACATGACATCACCCCAGATGTATCCATCACATCATACCACGACATGACATCACCCCAGATGTATCCATCACATCATGCCACATGACACCACCCCAGATGTATCCATCACATCATACCACGACATGACATCACCCCAGATGTATCCATCACATCATGCCGAGGACATGACACCACCCCAGATGTATCCATCACATCATACCACGACATGACATCACCCCAGATGTATCCATCACATCATGCCGAGGACATGACATCACCCCAGATGTATCCATCACATCATACCACGACAGGACATCACCCCAGATGTATCCATCACATCATGCCGAGGACATGACATCACCCCAGATGTATCCATCACATCATACCACATGACATCACCCCAGATGTATCCATCACATCATAGCACGACATGACATCACCCCAGATGTATCCATCACATCATAGCACGACATGACATCACCCCAGATGTAACCACCACATCATACCACGACATGACATCACCCCAGATGTATCCATCACATCATAGCACGACAGGACATCACCCCAGATGTATCCATCACATCATACCACGACATGACATCACCCCAGATGTATCCATCACATCATGCCACATGACACCACCCCAGATGTATCCATCACATCATAGCACGACATGCCATCACCCCAGATATATCCATCACATCATACCGAGGACATGACATCACCCCAGATGTATCCACCACATCATAGCACGACATGACATCACCCCAGATGTATCCATCACATCATGCCACGACATGACATCACCCCAGATGTATCCATCACATCATGCCACATGACACCACCCCAGATGTATCCATTACATCATGCTGAGGACATGACATCACCCCAGATGTATCCATTACATCATACCACGACATGACATCACCCCAGATGTATCCACCACATCATGCTGAGGACATGACATCACCCCAGATGTATCCATCACATCATACCACGACATGACATCACCCCAGATATATCCACCACATCATGCTGAGGACATGACATCACCCCAGATGTATCCATCACATCATACCGATGACATGACATCACCCCAGATGTATCCATCACATCATGCTGAGGACATGACATCACCCCAGATGTATCCATCACACCATAGCACGACATGACATCACCCCAGATGTATCCATCACATCATGCCGAGGATATGACATGATCGATCTCCGTCCTTGTTTCCTGATCAATCATGACATCGCCGTCGGCTCCAATTCGCCTGACAGAGCGGCTAAGGCGTGATGTTGCAAATTGAGAGAGAGAGAGAGAGAGAGAGAGAGAGAGAGAGAGAGAGACAGAGACAGAGACAGAGACAGAGAGAGAGAGAGAAGGTGGCTAGAATTGCAGTGAATTCGATTGACTTCTTACACCAAGGGCCCGACCTTTAAGTTGCTAGTTAGAAGCTAAATCAAAGAGATTATTATTGAATTTTCTAAATAAAAAAAATAAAAAAGATAAAAAAAGAAGAAAAAAGATCAAGTTGAGATAGAGTTCGTCAGAAAGAAGAGGATTGGGGAGAAGGCGGAGACTGCGGATGAGGAGGATGGTGTGTGTGTGTGTGTGTGTGTGTGTGTGTGTGTGTGTGTGTGTGTGTGTGTGTGTGTGTGTTGGTATGTGTGTGTGTGTGTGTGTGTGTGTGTGTGTGTGTGTGTGTTTTGACGTGTGTGTTTGTGTGTGTGTGTGTGTGTGTGTGTGTGTGTGTGTGTGTGTGTGTGTGTGTGTGTGTGTGTGTGTGTGTGTGTGTGTGTGTGTGTGTGTGTGTGTTGGTATGTGTGTGTTTTGACGTGTGTGTGTGTGTGTGTGTGTGTGTGTGTGTGTGTGTGTGTGTTTTGGTGTGTATGTGTGTTGGTATGTGTGTGTGTGTGTGTGTGTGTTGGTATGTGTGTGTGTGTGTGTTCTTTTATACACTTTCTACTACAATTTCTTTAACAGAAGTTCTGATCAAATTCAGTTTTTTACTGTGTCGTGTTGCTATAAAAATAAAGGGTGGGTGGGGGTGGGTGGGGGGTTTGGGGGGGGGTGGGGGGCTACAATACTTTTCTTTTGGTCGCTGCACTTAAAGATCGCAGCATTCAGCTTTTATATTCAAAAATATTGTAACATAACTCTGTGTGGAGAATGTCCTAAAGAACCCATACATAGCAGTGAGCGTAACCACTGGCAGTGGGAAATTGAATGCTTTTCGTAGAAATGAAAAGAACTACAAGTCACGATACAAAATAAAACCATAAAAAACCACGTGTAAAAGATAATAAAAGAATGCCGCGTGCATTCAAAAAGAACTCTCAAGTTATGTACAAAAAAAAGGAACACAAGTCCCTTGGCAAAGGAAAACTGCTCAACCTTTTATGTTAACTTGGGATTGAACGAGGTAAGATGAGAACACCAACACTGTCATGTCTAGACAGGGAATTGTAAAGGAGCTCGGCACGACGACAAGTTATTCACCCAAACCCTCAACAGGCTGAAAGTTTCTGCCGCCCCCCCCCCAACCCCCCCTACCCCCCCCCCAACCCACCTCTCCTTTCCGCACTCTCCTTCTCCTCCATTTCTTTTCACTGTCCAAGGTACCGGTCTATTATGGATCACAGCTGTGGTCTTGTGCAGTGACATTCATCCAGCGCAGGTTGAAGAACCCATGCGGTAACGAACACACTGCCACTGGTGAAGTTCTGCATTTCAATGCACTTTACTGTGCAGCTGAATTGGGTTGCGCTGCGCTGTGTTGCTTTGTTTGTGTGTGTAGTGTAGTGTAGTGTAGTGTAGTGTAGTGCAGTGTAGTGTAGTGTAGTGTAGTGTAGTGTAGTGTAGTGTAGTGCAGTGCAGTGTAGTGTAGTGTAGTGTAGTGTAGTGCAGTGCAGTGCAGTGCAGTGCAGTGTAGTGTAGTGTAGTGTAGTGTAGTGTGGGAACATGAATATAGCAGTGTAGTGCAGTGCAGTGCAGTGCAGTGTAGTGTAGTGTAGTGTAGTGTAGTGTAGTGTAGTGTGGGAACATGAATATAGCAGCTGAATAGATTGCAGCACTTTGAAATGTAAGTGCAAAAAAAACTTGGCCGAGTCTCGACTGTATCAGCAAAGAGACGCTGCACCAAAACAGAAAAAAAAGAAACCCATCGGACTCAATAACACAGCATTGTTCTGTTGGAATGACCATCAAGAGTTCTTTATGATCTTTTGGTGTGTGTGTGTGTGTGTGTGTGTGTGTGTGTGTGTGTGTGTGTGTGTGTGTGCGTGCGTGTATGTGTGTGTGTGTGTGTGTGGTGTGTGTGTGTGTGTGTGTGTGTGTGTGTGTGTGTGTGTGTGCTGTCTGACATTCCGTGCGTCTGTTCAGAGCGTTTCAAAACAGGTGGACGCCACACCGGAACCATCACCACCACCACCATCACTCCCACTACTAATACTACTGCTGCTGCTGCTGCTACCATTGCTACAACTGCAGCTACTAATGCTACTGTTCTTTTGTGGATGCAACCACTTCTCTATATACAACTACTGTAGCATCATCGTATCATTATTACCATTATCATTATTATCAGTAGTAGCAGTATTACTACTACTACTACTACTACTAGTTGTATCATCGTCATCATCATCGTCACCACCATCATCATCATCGTCACGTTTTAAACAGTTATAAAAGATAGTTAACAAGCTAGGTTCATCATCACCATCATCACGATCACTATCATCATCATTCTTCTTCTTTTTATTATTATATGTTATTATTTAGTTGCAAAGACAGAAGCAGGGGCTAAATTGATCGGGTCTAAAAATAGCTTCATCCAATGAACATCAGGTTTACCTTTACTTAGAATTATCTCCCCCCTCCCCCTCCCCCGCCCCCACCAAACAAAAAGCCAAACGTCTCCTTAATCTTTCTTTATTTGTCCTTTATTCTGGTCTATCTTTGTTTCTTTCTTTCTATCAACCCTTTCTTTCCTTTCTCCTTTACTTTCAGTCTCTTTAGTTTTCCTTCCTTCCAACGATGTTGATTTTCGCTGGACGAAGCTGGAAAGTAAATCAATCGAGATAAGTCAAAATCACAAGAGTTTGTTTTTCTTTTTTTCTTTTGTCTGCAATCTTGTACAAAAGAGTCACGTGTTTCATATGAAACACTTCTGCTTGGCGATCATCTTTAACAGTGACTGGAAATACCCATGTTTTTATTTTATGAAAAAAAGAAAAGCAGCAAAAGCTGACCT
>NC_134888.1:27813330-27835830 GCF_041734735.1 Babylonia areolata | reverse complement strand
TGTGTGTGTGTGTGTGTGTGTGTGTGTGCACGCACGCGCGCATGTGTGTGTGTGCACGCACGCACGTGTGTGTGTGTGTGTGTGTGTGTGTGTGCACGCACGCACGCACGTGTGCGCGTGTGCGCGGGACCTAGGTTGTTTTGTCAGTTCAACAGGATGACTGAGAGTGTCAGTGTGACTGACTGTCGAAGAGAACATGCATAGCAAGAAGACTCGAGGTCTCTGTCTGATGCAAAGGATTTACATGGGGATGTACGGACAGTATTTCTTTGTTTGTGTGTTCATTTGTTGGGGGTTTTTTGGTGTTTTTTTTGTGTGTGTTTTATTGGACAGTATTTGTTTGTGTGTTCATTTGTGTTTTGTGTTTTATTGGACAGTATTTCTTTGTTTGTGTTCATTTGTGTTTTGTGTTTTATTGGACAGTATTTCTTTGTCTGTGTGTTCATTTGTGTTTGGTGTTTTATTGGACAGTATTTCTTTGTCTGTGTGTTCATTTGTTGTTGTTTTTTGTTTTGTTTTTTGGTGTTTTATTGGACATTATTTCTTTGTTTGTATGTTCATTTGTGTTTTGTGCTTTATTGGACAGTATTTCTTTGTCTGTGTGTTCATTTGTGTTTTGTGTTTTATTGGACAGTATTTCTTTGTTTGTGTGTTCATTTGTGTTTTGTGTTTTATTTCACCTTTGATAGCAAGCTATACAGCTGTGACTTTCCATCACGTCAAATCAGATCAAATGCAAATCAATTAACTATGAAAACGACAGCCCCCCCCCCACCCCCCGCCCCAACCCCCTCTCCTAAAAACACGTTCATTTGACATCAGATCAAATGACACACTCCGTGCACAAAATAGTGCTGAGTATGCCCACACAAACAGAGAAAGAAACAAACAAGCAATTAAGAGCTCCGGTGACATTTAGCATGGTCAACAGAACTACATAATACAGTAGAGTGACATTTGCTCTCCCGTATGGCACCATACGATGGAGTGACATTTGCATGGTGACATTTTGCACTGTCTCCGCTCTGTTGCCAAGTTGGCGGCTCCAGTCATGCACAGTCGTCGCAGCAGCGTTACTCTGACGGCTGAAGTAACAGAAGCAGTGTTACCATTATTATTGTGTTCTTTTTTTGTTGTTGTACGCTTTTTAATGTGTCACACACGCACGCACACATAATTAGGATGCGGATAAATTTATTCAAGAAAAGCCCAAACAAAGAACAGACAGGGAATACGGATACGGATAATTTACGGATACGGATGATTTATCCAAGAAAAGCCCAAACAAAACAGACAGGAAATACGGATACGGATAATTTACGGATACGGATGATTTATCCAAGAAAAGCCCAAACAAAACAGACAGGAAATACGGATACGGATAATTTACGGATACGGATGATTTACTCAAGAAAAGCCCAAACAAAACAGACAAGAAATACGGATACGGATAATTTATCCAAGAAAAGCCATGGTCCCCTTTTGAAGAAGGAGAAAGAAACAAAGAGTCACACACACACACACACACACACACACACACACACACACACACACACACACACACACACACACACAGAGAAGAAGAAGAAGTGCAAGTCAGCGAGACGTGAGTGTGGCAAAGGCGGAAGGATCGGTGACAGCTTTCAAGCAGCTTTGGAAGTCCCCCTGCAATTAACTGTCACCCTGTCGGCCGATCAATGGTCTTGCCCGGGAGAGAACAGCCTCAAACCTAGCATCCAACCTCCCCCCCCCCCCCACCATCACCACCACCTCCTCCCCTGGTGCGTTCTTACCCCGGTGTCATTCTGAACAAGCCGGGATTATTTGTGGTTAGTCAAGAACGACTTTCTCCCCACCCACCCCCATCTAATCGGAAAATACTCCACTTTTGATGGTTTAATTAATCAGACTATCGAAACGAGAGGTTGCTATTCTCTCCGTAAATTATAAAACACGTAATCACTCTATTACAGGGTGACCCAACTATAAGTTGTCTTGAAAATATACTGTTCTGGACTGCACAAGATTACGTAAGACAGTCACAAAGATTCAAAGTTATTTAACGCCTGTGACTCAAGATACACACCATGAAATATTTTCTGGAGTAACATATACTATAGAAAATTTGATATGATGAATGGCCCCGGAATGTCTCTGTCTCTGTGTGTCTCTCTCTCTCCTAATACGTAAGGTGATGTTCACTTTTCAGTGTATTATCATTCTTTGTCTTCTTCTTCTTCTTCTTCTTCTTCTTCTTATCACTATTATCATTATCATTATAACTGTTATTTGTTTTGGATTTCAACTTTTCTTTTTAATATCAAATGGTGTGTGCATCTTTCGCCAGTGCGTTTGTTTGTTTGTGTCTCATACTTCTTGTTGTTCAGGTTTTATTTCTTCTTTAATGAACGCCGGCGTATTTTGTCTTGTTTCTTGAGACCAAAAACGTTTAAACCAAAGGGAGGTCTTTCTGGTTCAGGGACAGCCTTTGCTGACTCCCACCTCCACTAGAACTTAACGGATTCAAACAAACGTTGAAGAGTTCCGCTTAGCTTGTATTGATTCTTAACTCATTCACCGCCAAGTTTCCGTGTGAAAAACGCTCCCCAGCGCCAAATATTTTAGACACGATGCCCTCAGTCACAGGCTTTGGGTTCATGTCAAAACAACACACAGGACTTGTGTACTTAAACTGGGTATGGGAACAAAGGCTAGTCATTGTTCTATTGGAAGGAAACTGGCTAAAGCTGTCAAACTTTGTTACATTGTGAAAAACCGTCCTTTTCACATGACCCCCTGGATGTCATTCGCATGAGACGATAAACCGAGGTCCAGTGTGCAGCATGTACTTAGCGCACGTAAAAGAAACCACGGCGACAAAAGGGTTGTCCGTTGCAAAATTCTGTGTCCTGATGGGATTCTGGTGTGCCTGGTAGCCTCCGCTCAGGGTGACCACAGGAGGGTCAACCTCCAACCACTGGATCAGACGTCCAACACCTTACTGATTCCCACCGGGCCAAATTTACCCCCGGGGTTCATTTCAAGCCAGCCTAGAATGGTTCCCCGACCCCACCCTCTTATCCATGACCAAGGTCGTTGGAGGTGGGAGCGGGTTAAAATCCAGTCAGGGATGGGTTGTTTATTGTAGGTCCCCACATGAACCTCTTTTCAAAAAACAATCTACAGAAGTAGTGCTTACAATATATATATATATATATTTTTTTTTTTTTGTGTGTGTGTGTCCTAATCCCGCTTCTCCCGTCCCGCCTCTCACGGCACACATACCCTTCCAATATTATGTTTTTTTTATTTCTCCAATCAATGACACTCACCCTCTCCATTTCAGATTTTGTACTATATCTTTTCCACATCCTGTTCTCTCTGTCTGTCTGTCTGTCTCTCTTCCTTTCTTAGTCCCCTCCCCCTTGCCCCCCTTCCCCCACCTCAACCGCCCCCCTTTTCATTCGAATATACAGAAATGTCGATTTCTAATTAATACTAACAATCATCATTATGATAGGAATGATAATAACCCAAATAATAATAATAATAATATCATTTATTTTCAGTCTAATGTCATCATCTTAGATGAACAGACTATAAATAAATAAACGAACGAACGAACGAACGACAACCAAAAGGGAAGGTATGAACAGAAAGCGAAACCAGGTTAAAAGCAGCCCCTGGCCCCCCTCACCCACCCGCCCACCCGAACCTCCTGCTCACCCCACGCACTCCCTCTCCTTCTCCCCCCCTACCCCCCCCGCCCCCCCCCATGGTGGCTGGGTGATGGACTTATGACAACCAACACTGGTCAACAGATAAGGACCCACCACCTTCCCTCTATCAACCCACCTCCCCCCCACTCCTCCTCGCCCAGCCTCTGCTGTGTCATGGTCCATGTATGGGTGTGGAGACAAAATGATCTTTGTCCCCGGGGTCAAAGGGACGTCGGGGATGGAGCGAAGAGTGTTCAACACCTCCTCAGTGCTGAGGGCAATTGCTTGCAGTGCAGTTTTACGTGTGACGTGTGGGTAGAGGGAATTGTTTTCCCTCTGTGTGTGTGTGTGTGTGTGTGCGTGCGCGCGCGGTTATTGTGCATTAATTGTGTGTGTGTGTGCGTGTGTGTGTGTGTGTGTGTGTGTGTGTGCATAAATTGAGTGTGTGTGTGTGTCGGGGGTAACGGTAATGGTGCATGGGTTGTGTGTGTGTGTGGGGGGGGGGGGGGGAGGGGGCACGGTTATTGTGCATAGGTTGTGTGTGTATGTGTGTGTGTGTGTGTGTGGGGGGGGGGTCGGGGGGAGGGGGGGTACGGTTATGGTGTACGGTTATGGTGCACAGGTGGTCTCCGCTGGAGGTCGATTCTTCACTTTCGATGAAGTGAACCTCACAGTTTATGACTTATGCTCAGCTGTTGTCTGGCTGAATCGTTTGAAGAGCAGGCGTTTTGCGACAGGTGTGTGTGTGTGTGTGTGTGTGTGTGTGTGTGTGTGTGTGTGTGTGTGTGTGTGTGTGTGTGTGTGTGTGTGTGTGTGCAATTGGTGTGTGTGTGTGTGTGTGTGTGTGTGTGTGTGTGTGTGTGTGTGCGTGTAATTGGTGTGTATGTGTGTGTGTGTGTGTGTGTGTGTGTGTGTGTGTGTGTGCGCGTGCAATTGTTGTGTGTGTGTGTGTGTGTGTGTGTGTGTGTGTGTACCGTAGGTTTGTGTGTGTGTGTGTGTGTGTGCAATTGTTGTGTGTGTGTGTGTGTGTGTGTGTGCGTGCAATTGATGTGTGTGTGTGTGTGTGTGTGTGTGTGTGTGTGTGTGTGTACCTTAGGTGTGTATGTGCGTGTTTGTGTGTGCGTGCGTGCGTACGTGCGTGCATGTGTGTGTGTGTGTATGTGTGCGCGCGCGCGAGCGTACGCTCCTGTATATGCCAATATCTGAGAAATGATAAGAATGGGGGAAGGGGAGGAGAGGGAGTGCATGTGCAGTTGTTGAAATGTATCCAGAAATATCCAGTTTTTTTGTCCCTGAAGACGGAATGAGCAGTGTTCACAACAAGGCGTGGTCCTGTCACTCCGTCAGTCACACAGAGGACAACAGACCACCGCCACGTCGGACTTTAACTAACTCACTCAATACGGCCAGTCCTCTCTTCTCCTCTACATAGACCCCTCGGTTGTCTAGTGGGTGTCTGAATGACCCAACCTTTAGCTTCCGTCGTCAGAACTGTGGTATTCTTTGTCAACATTCACGTCTTCAGTATAAGAGCCTTCCGCTTGCAATATTTTGATGATGGTAATTGGGGTGAAACGCTGTTAACGTCTTCTCTTTCGCCGTTCGTATGGAGAGAGTTAAAACACCGGACTACTGCCACGTCGGACTGATGATCGTGGGACTGATGACAAGTCATACCGTTGACATGTCAGACTATCGAGATGACACCACACAGAGGGGTGGAGGGGAAGAAATGTGGCTATAACAATGAAGCCATGTATAATCTGCTGGTATCTAAAATACGTGTTTATCATATTCATTGTGCACTTGTGGTTATTGAAGTGATTCAAGCGCATTTTTTTTTTTACTTCTATCTTCAACCTCCTCTTTCTTCTTCTTTCGTATCTGCCCGCCTTCATCAAGTTGAAGATTCTGGCATTATAGAAGGGTTACGGTTTGCTGTTGTGTTGTGGGGTTTGTTTGGGTAGTCAGTGCCTAACTAAAGGGACTGGACAAGGGGGCTGGGGCCACCCACCTCTTTTCCAGACCTCCAGATAGTGTTGGTAGGCCGTACTTTGTTGTGGGTGGGAAGGAGTTGGGGAGTGTGTGTGTGTGTGTGTGGGGGGGGGGGGGGGGGGGGGGTGGGGGGGGGGATGGGGGGGGGAGGGGACGGGGTTTAGGGGGGGCTTTCCTCCGAGGCTGATATTGCCTCAGGCGGGAGCTTGTTGTACTCCCTGGTTGTGCGGGGAAATAAGGAAAATTTCCTGTAGTCCCTGTATTTCCTGTAGTCCCTCCAGTGGGAGGCGTTGGATCCATTGTTCAGTGGTCCGAGTTCAAGGCCCAGTTTCGGCATGGTGTGTTCGTCAGGAGGACACTTTACTCCGATGGTTCGTCCGATTGTGTGTGAGTGAGTTGGATACCCGATTTCGACCCGGGGTAGGTCAATCAAAACGGTGGAAGGACAGCACTGGGCCCCGTCTTCCTGTGCCCAGTCCTGGACACAGCTGATATGAGTTCAGTGCCTCCGGTGGCCCTAAAACAGGCTACGAGACGTTTACCTTTTAACGACTTCACCCTTGATTGAGTTTTGTCGTAGAAGTAAAGCTTGCCTTACGTTGCGTGGAGATGGGTCAAATAAAGTGCAACCCTCTCCACCTCCCCTCCCTCTCCTCCACACCTCCCCTCCCCCCCCTCCCCTCCCACCTCCCCTTCCTTCCTCCCCCACACCTCCCCTCCTCTCCACCCCCACACCCCCTCCCCTCCACCCCCACCTCCCCTCCCTTCCTCCCCCATACATCCCCTACCCTTCTCCCCCTACCTCCCCTCCTCCCCCCACTTCCCCTCCCTTCCTCCCCCCTCACCTCCCCTCCTCTCCTCCCCCCACCTCTCCTCCCTCTCCCCCACACCTCCCCTCCCCTCCTCCCCCACACTTCCCCTCCGCTCCTCCCCCCTCCGCTCCCCTCCTCTCCTCCCCCCCACCTCTCCTCCCTCTCCCCCACACCTCCCCTACCCTCCTCCCCCACACTTCCCCTCCGCTCCTCCCCCACACCTCCCCTACCCTTCTCCCCCCCACTTCCACTACCCTCCACCCCCACACCTCCCCTCCCCTCCTTCCCCACACTCCGTTGCGCTGAATCAATGGTGGTTTATAGAAACAACACTGACAGTTCTGATGTGCTTGAACGGTTGGTTAAGTCAGGTACGATCCATTCATACGTGTTGGTTATTTCATGTTCAGTTCTAAGATAATGGGTATTTCTCTTCAGCTTACAGCATTTGATTAAAGCCACAGTTACAAGAACAACGACAACAGCAGCAGTAACAGCAATAGATACAGGAAAATACAAAACAACAACAACAGCAACAAAACACGGGAAAAGAAACAAACACACGAACGGAGAGATAGAGAGATAAGAGGGAGATAGTGACAGACATACAGACACGGAGAGAGAGAGAGAGAGAGAGAGAGACACACACACACACACACACACACACACACACACACACACACAGACAGAATGAGGGTGGTGAAGGGTGAGACAGTGTTTGTTTTGATAAGAAAATCAAGCCAACAAACAGTACAGACTGAAGCAAAGAAGGAGAGAAACAGATCAAACGGAAGCCAACAAATACACCTTTAGAAAACTCATCTGCAATTCTTATCACATCTTTTTACAGAAAGCGAAACAAACCTTGCGGAGGGAACCAAATAAACACAATAATTACAAGAGTGTTGACAAAGAAAAAAAGGAAAAAAAAAAAAAAGAAAAAAAAGGAAAGAAGAGAAAAAAATAGAAAAAAAAGGAAAGAAAAAAAAAAGAAAAAAAAAGAAGAACCAAATGCATATCGAAATTAATTTCAATTATTTTTTTCTCCATTATTCTTCCTTGTTTAAACCTCGAAATTGCATCTTGAAAATGCAAATTGAAGACGTTATATATATATATATAATTTATTTATTTATTTTTTGTTGGTATAGTTACTGTTTTGTTTTTCTCTCTCTTTCTTTTTAAACCAACCTGAACGGTATACATATGATATGTTATCATTTAGAACATTTCTTGTTGCGCAAAGCTAAGAGCAAAATACCTGAAATAGATTAATAAGTATGGAGATAAATACAGTCTCAAATTATGAGCGAAAACTCTCATCAAGAAGAAAAAACAAACCACCAGGTCAGTTTAATATGCTGATTCCAATACCGTGCTAATTTGACAACGAAACTATTTTAACAGGCTGTCTACAGAAAATTTATCTTCAATACCCGAAGTACAAATGTTAAATGTTTAGTTGTGGCAGTTGCAGTTCTGTGTGTGTGTGTGTGTGTGTGTGATAGAGAGAGAGAGAGAGAGAGAGAGAGAGAGTGTGTGTGTGTGTGTGTGAGGGAGAACACTGAACACTGAATACTGAACACTGAAATGTTTAATGTAATTAGCTGTAAAGCTCTAGTGACATAGTAGGTACAAATCAGAATAAAAATGGCGCAAAACAAATAAAATGGAACAGAGAAGAAAAACATAATCAAAGTAAACTAAACTACTGAGGGATAAGCGGCACTATAGTATTTGCTTAAAAGTTCATGTGGCAGGCGGGTACTGTGCCTCCACCCCTATCCCCCCTCCCCCCGCAGTCGTTCGTCTCCATGGTTTCAACAGTATACAGGAAACAAAGTATATATAATCCGTATAATAATTATTTAAACCTGTGACATAGGACACACATCATATCAATATGAACACATAACAAAGTACATATAAAACATATAATGATTATTTAAGCATGTAACACCGAGACACGTCATATCAATACGAACACATCATAAAAATACATTATCGAAATTGACCATCCAAATGTAACCCTTCTTTTTTGTCTATGCCTTTTTTCCCCCTCAAAGAACCTATACTAAGTTTTTAATTGATAAATTAGTACTTGGACCGATAGTAGACGTTTTACGTATATTTACTGCCTCGGACACATATTTTGCTAGTGAGAGTATCATATCTTCATTTTCTGTCATCAGTATGCCGAACAAATCTTTTCTCTGCATTGGAGCTGTATTGAAAAGGGTACAGTTATTTTTCGCAGTTCTTCGTATCTTTTGCAGTTTAATATGAAATGGGTTTCATCTTCTGGGCTTTCGCCACACACATGGGCAAGGGGATGTTGCTACGTCTGAATCAAACCATATTCTGTTGGCATTCAGTCCAAGTGCTCTCAATCTGAGCCTCGCAAAACAGATTCTATGCCATTTGTTTGTTACAATCTTGATATATTTCTCTGTTTGAAAAATTGATTTAAATGAATAGAACCATTTATACCTATCATTACTCTCAGTTTCCTCGTGTCAGTTTTGTTTGTAACATGCTATAAGTTTATCTTTAAATTCATATACAAAGCCGCTCTCGTGCCCTACTCCTTGGCACATCCAGACCAGACCGAATCCATGTTCCGTTAGTTTTTTTCTTGATGTGGAATACCCAGTTCTGTTTGCATTTCTCCTCTTGCAGCAGCAGCATCTCGTATGCTTGCCTTCATAATCGTGATGTTGGCAGTCTAGTAAGTTTAGTCAATATTTCAGGCATTTTACAATTGATTCAATATGCAATGGGTACCAGCCGGTTTCGCCATTCATTATTGTGTTTGATTAATGTAATGAGACACCAAGAAAGCGCTTCATTGCAAAAGTATGTGCTCTTTCAATTTGATTATTTGTCACGAGTCCCCATATTTCCGCTCCATAGTTCAAGACTGGTTCAATTTGTGTGTCGAAAAGTTTCCAGAAAAGCTATGCATCAGTCGACCGCAGTCTCCTGAGTGATTTTATAATTTGGATTACACCTTTTTTCCCTTTTCTGTTTGCTTCATTCCACGCAGACGTCAAATTCAATTCAGTTGTGAATAACATTCCTAAATATTTTGTATGAATTGGTTACTTTTATTTCTCTATCACCATAGCACCATTTTTCATGAGTCGAAAGATGACCTCCTTTGCGGAAGACTATAATATTGGTCTTATCGAGATTTACTGTTAATTGTAGTCACACACACACACACACACACACACACACACACACACATACACACACACACACAGAATGACAATGACAATCTTTTTATTGGCAAATAGCGTTTTACAGCTCTGGTGCCAAGGGGGATGATTCAGCTTATTTTAGTAAACGACGAAAAGAAAAAGTAAAACGAAAAATAAGGGGAAATAACAAGCAAACAGGTACACATTCATAAACACATAAACACTCATACATTCACACCCACAACATTAAAACAACATATTCCATATTACTCATGCATAATACTAAGTAATTAATTCGAACATATGACCATCCAACTTTGCAGCCGAGCCTCTTTTTGGTTATTTACCAATCTAAAGAGAGAGAGAGAGAGAGAGAGAGAGAGAGAGAGTTGGTCTGTCGGTCTTGGAATGTGGCAGAATGGTTGAGACACTTGTCTGCCAAAGCAGTGTCCGTGAAGGTGTGGGTTCGATTCCTGGTCTCGGCCTTGGCCGAATGGTTAAAGCGTTGAATTTTCGAATTGAGGGTCCCGGGTTCGAATCACGGTGACGGCGCCTAGTGGGTAAAGGGTGGAGATTTTTATGATCTCCCAGGTCAACATATGTGTAGACCTGCCAGTGCCTGAACCCCCTTCGTGTGTATTCGCAAGCATAAGATCAAATACGCACGTTAAAGATCCTGTAATCCATGTCAGCGTTCGGTGGGTTATGGAAACAAGAACATACCCAGCATGCACACCCCTGAAAGTGGACTATGGCTGCGTACATGGCGGGGTAAAAACGGTCATACACGTAAAAAGCCCACTCGCGTATACGAATGAACGTGGGAGTTGAAGCCCACGAACGCAGAAGAAGAAGAAGAAGAAGAAGAAGAAGAAGAAGAAGAAGAAGAAAATTCCTGGCCCCGCCCTTTGTCCCAAGTTTGACCGGAACATCAAACTGAGCGGTAAAGTCTTTCGCATGGGACGATAAACCGAGGTCCCGTCTGCAGCAGGCACTTGGCGCACTGACAAAGAACACATGGCATCAAAATGAGTCCTTCAGAGCAACATCGTCATCATCATTATCGTCATCGTCCTCCTCCTCCTTCATCGTCATCAATATAAACAAAATAGTCTCAAAGTCTGTGTGGCCTTTCATGCCCTGCTCTCATGGTGACCTCAGTTTCGATGCCCCTCCACTTCCGTGCTTGGGGTGAGTCCTGTTAATGTCGTCAGTGTCGGTCAGATTCATGGGGGGGCTGTTGTTTGAGGGGCGTGGTGGCGGTCTCTACTCTGGGAGGGACGCTCACTCAGTCTAGCTCCGCGACTAAGCCATTATTGTCGTTAGTAGGGGGGTTAGTAGGTGGTGTCCTAATTACGTTAAAACAGAACAGGCACCACTGAACACCACCGAAGTGACTCAGCAGCAGTGCAGGGTCTCCTCTGGTGTGTGGCATCCTGGCGACCTAACATCGATGGTTCCCTGTGGACTGCCTACGCTGGAACTGCGACGGACGAACCCGGGTGTGGCCGTGTATGGGGGAATCGAAATGAGCGGCGTGGGAGTAATGCCACTGAAACGGTGCAGATGATGGGGCAGCAAACCGAGGTCCTGTCTACAACAGGCACTTAGCGCGCTGACAAAGAACACATGGCATCAAAATGAGTCTTCCCGCAAACCTCTGCAGAAGACATCCACTCATGGCCTGACTAAGCGCGCTGGGTTATGCCGCTGTCAGACATCTGACTAGCAGATGCGGTGTAGCGTATAGGTTTCAAGTTTCAAGTTTTAATTATCCTTTCACTCCTACTGGAGTATGGAGGATTACTGCAAAATAATCTTTTCATGCCCAGAACAAACATTTCCAAATACACAACAATGTCACATAAAAGTTGAGAAAACACAGATGTCTTTTAACTCCAAAAGTATAGCTGGGCAACATTTGCAAATCTAATCATCTATTTTTAGCTATTGTTAGCTATTTTTAGCTTATGATTACTACTTCGAAATCTGAAGAAGCTGATAACGTAATTATCAGGCATTTGACTTATATATATATATATATATATATATATATATATATATATATATATATATACGGATTTGTGCGAACGCAAAGGCGCATCTTTAAGACTGGAACTGAAAGGGAGGAACCGCACTGCAAATGTTCTTCCCACTTGTAACAAGAGGAGTTCATTTGAATTCGAGACAGTGTAGGCTTGTGTCCCGGAATTATTTTAGCCACGGGGATAGAGGTTTGTGTGGAATTATACTTGTCCCTGGTTCCTGGGGACGGCTTTTGTAGGACAGCTATCGGGCGCTGCTTTTCTTTCCTGGTTTGTGGGTTAGTTTTTTGTTGTGTTTTTCCTTGTAATTAACTTTACTTTTCCGTTTCCTGTCTTGTAATTAAATTCACAGCATGTTTCTTTTCTCTCTCTTTTTTTTTTTTTATCTTGGCATTGGGTGGCGTTAAGTTTCCACCTTGTTTTTCATGCCCCTCTCTCATTTTTTGACTCACTTGTGTGTGTGTGTGTGTGTGTGTGTGTGTGTGTGTGTGTGTGTGTGTGTGTGTGTGTGTGTGTGTGTGTGTGTGTCTGTGTGTCCGTGGTAAACTTTAACATTGACATTTTCTCTGCAAATATTTTGTCAGTTGACACCAAATTTGGCATAAAAATAGGAAAAAATTCAGTTCTTTCCAGTCATCTTGTTTAAAACAATACTGCACCTCTGGGATGGGCACACACACACACAAAAAAAAAATAAATAAAAAAAGAAGAAGCCTAATTATATGCAAACTGCATTTACTGTTATATTTATATTTTTTGTATTCTCTAAACTTGGGACTTTGATCTGATATCCTGACCCAACAACAAGAGCAGTCATTATTATCATTTTCTGTTCAAACAGGAACTTCTTTTGCTAAGCATGGAAGTTTTATTTATTTTGCAAACGTTTTTGGTGCAGATAGTAAAAAAGGGAAATTACTCTGTAATTAATGCTAGGGGACTTAATTTGCTTTAAACTGATCTTTCTTATCTTAAACAGTACATTTTGAAATTATATTCAATACATAAAAAGCTTGGATTTTAAAAAAAAAAAGTGTATCACAAGTGAGTCTTGAAGGCCTTGCCTCTCTTGTTTTTGTTGGTTTTGTTCGCTGTCTTCTTCGTTCCTTGGTTTATGTTGATTGTGCTTTTTTTTTTTTTTTTTTTTTCTTTCTGTCAGCTTTACTTCTTTGTTTCTGTCGGCTTTACTTCTTTGTTTCTGTCGGCTTTACTTCTTTGTTTCTGTCAGCTTTACTTCTTTGTTTCTGTCAGCTTTACTTCTTTGTTTCTGTCGGCTTTTCTTCTTTGTTTCTGTCATCTTTACTTTACTTCCTTGTTGCTGTCAGCTTTACGCCTTTGTTTCTGTCGGCTTTACTTCTTTGTTTCTGTCAGCTTTTCTTCCGTGTTTGTTTCTTTCAACTTTACTTCCTTCTTTGTTTCTGTCAGCTTTACTTCTTTGTTTCTGTCAGCTTTACTTCCTTGTTTCTGTCAGCTTTACTTCTTTGTTTCTGTCAGCTTTACTTCTTTGTTTCTTTCGGCTTTACTTCCTTGTTTCTGTCAGCTTTACTTCTTTGTTTCTGTCAGCTTTACTTCCTTGTTTCTGTCAGCTTTACTTCCTTGTTTCTGTCAGCTTTACTTCTTTGTTTCTGTCAGCTTTACTTCCTTCTTTGTTTCTTTCGGCTTTACTTCTTTGTTTCTGTCAGCTTTACTTCTCTCTTTCTGTCAGCTTTACTTCCTTGTTTCTGTCAGCTTTACTTCTTTGTTTCTGTCAGCTTTACTTCTTTGTTTCTTTCAGCTTTACTTCCTTCTTTGTTTCTGTCAGCTTTACTTCTTTGTTTCTTTCAGCTTTACTTCCTTGTTTCTGTCAGCTTTACTTCCTTGTTTCTGTCAGCTTTACTTCCTTGTTTCTGTCAGCTTTACTTCCGTGTTTCTTTCACCTTTACTTCCTTGTTTCTGTCAGCTTTACGTCTTTGTTTCTTTCAGATTTACTTTACTTCTTTGTTTCTTTCTGCTTTACTTCTTTGTCTCTTTCAGCTTTACTTCTTTCTTTCGGTCAGCTTTACTTCTTTGTTTCTGTCAGATTTACTTCCTTGTTTCTGTCAGCTTTACTTCCTTGTTTGTTTTTTCAGTTTTAAGTTGCTTCTTTGTTTTTTTCGGCTTTACTTCTTTGTTTCTGTCAGCTTTACTTCCGTGTTTTTGTCAGCTTTACTTCTTTGTTTCTTTCAGCTTTACTTCCTTGTTTCTGTCAGCTTTACTTCTTTGTTTCTGTCAGCTTTACTTCTTTGTTTCTGTCAGCTTTACTTCTTTGTTTCTTTCAGCTTTACTTCCTTGTTTGTTTCTTTCAGCTTTACTTCTTTGCTTCTTTCGGCTTTACTTCTTTGTTTCTGTCAGCTTTACTTCCTCTTTTCTGTCAGCTTTAGGTCTTTGTTTCGGTCAGCTTTACTTCTTTGTTTCTTTCGACTTTACTTCTTTGTTTCTTTCAGCTTTACTTCTTTGTTTCTTACAGCTTTACTTCTTTGTTTCTTTCAGCTTTACTTCTTTGTTTCTTTCGGCTTTACTTCTTTGTTTCTTTCAGCTTTACTTCTTTGTTTCGGTGAGCTTTACTTCCTTGTTTCTGTCAGCTTTAATTCTTTGTTTCTGTCAGCTTTACTTCCTTGTTTCTGTCAGCTTTAATTCTTTGTTTCTTTCAGGTTTACTTCCTTGTTTCTATCAGCTTTACTTCCTTGTTTCTGTCAGCTTTACTTCCCTGTTTCTGTCAGCTTTACTTCCTTGTTTCTATCAGCTTTACTTCCCTGTTTCTGTCAGCTTTACTTCCTTGTTTCTTTCAGCTTTACTTCCTTGTTTCTGTCAGCTTTACTTCTTTGTTTCTTTCAGCTTTACTTCTTTGTTTCTTTCAGCTTTACTTCTTTGTTTCTTTCAGCTTTACTTCCTTCTTTTGTTGTTTGCATTTTTGTCTTTTTTTTCCAGGTGTTCTTTTCCTGTCGGTCTGTGTCTCTTTCTTTTTCTTTTCTTTCTGTCTTTCTTTTCTTTCTTTCTGTCTTTCTTCTTTCTATCCTTTTCTTTTCTTGAAGATTACGTTCCTTTCTTCTTTCCTTGTTTTTTTTTCTTTCCTTCCTTCCTTCCTTCCTTCTTTCCTTATTTGTCCTTTGCTTCAATCTTGCATTTTTGTTTTCGTTGCTTCCTTCTCTCTTTCAGTATTCTTTCCTCTCTTCCTTCCTTCTTGCAGCTGACTGTCCGCCGTTATTCCCTTGTTTTTTTTTTTTCCTTCCTTTCTTCTTTCCTTTCTTTTAGTTCTTTTCGTCTGCCCTACCCTGTTCCTTTCCTTCTCCTTTCCTTTTCTTCCTTTCTTTCTTTCTTTCTATCCTCCCTTTCTTTCTTTCACTTGCCTTCTTTGCTGCCTCCTTTAATTTCCTCTTCCCTATTTCGATGGTTTGATGTTGATGTTTGATGTTGGAGCGATGTAACATGTCTTGCCCTAACCTCTCACACTTTTCACCCTGTCTTCAAAGTGAAGAAGATCGGCATAGTGGAAAGAATAATTATAGGGACAACAACAACAAAAAATATGGAGGTGACCGTGACTCTATAAGAAAAAGAAGAAAAAATAACCACAAAAACCATCATTTTGGGGAGCGTTCTCTCTCTCTCTCTCTCTCTCTCTCTCTCTCTCTCTCTCTCTCTCTCTCACTCACTCTATAATCAGGCAATGACCGCTTGCACAGCAAGAAGATAGCTTTCTCTCCACGATTCCTGCGAGCAATCGGCGAAAGGAAAATGAAAGAAAATAAATAAATGAATAATTACATAAATAAGCCAATAAAGAAATAGATACATAATTATGGGGAAGGGAGGGACGGAGAAAGATGGACAGATTGACAGATAGGAGAATAGATAGATAGATATATAGATAGATAGGGACGAAGAGAGAGAGACAGACAGACAGACAGAGAGATAGAGAGAGAGACAGAGACAGACAGACAGACAGACAGACACACACACACACAGACAGACAGACAGACAGACAGACAGACAGACAGACACACACACACACACACACACACACACACACACACACACACACACACACACACACACACACACAGATTGTCTGACTGGCAATTTATTGACAATTCCGTCTGCAGCTGTCATGCCATGGAGAGGGGAGGAGGGGATGCATTTTCTGTAAATGAAATATCGAATAATCGGCAAAAAGAAAATAATATCGAGAGAGAGAGAGAGAGAGAGAGAGAGAGAGACAGACAGACAGACAGACAGACAGACAGACAGACAGACAAGAGAATGAGACTGGAGTGTGTTATGTAAATGATTAAGATTTATCTTCAGTACCCAAAGTACAAATATTAAATGTTTAGTTGTGGCAGTTGCAGTTCTCTCTCTCTCTCTCTCTCTCTCTCTCTCTCTCTCTCTGTGTGTGTGTGTGACAGAGAGAGAGAGAGAGAGAGAGAGAGAGAGAGAGAGAGAGAGAGAGAGAGAGAGAGAGATTGACACTGACAACGTATTACTGCACTTCGCAACATGGCAATACACAATAAACAGTACAACAGAAATACATCAGCAATCATATCAATTTCATAAGTTATTGTCATGGGTATATCAATGAACGATTTTGTTCTGGAAGCTGTGCATGGTTAATTTTGCGTGTGTGTGAATCTGAAAACAAAGAAGTTTGTTATCTTGTATAGGTCTTATCGTACGGCACAGAATGTATATATATATATGATAGTCAGTCGTGTCCGACTGTGACCATCAGAACAACAGAGGAGGCAACTGCTGTTCCGACTATTTGGGCTAGAATTTGATTATAGTAGAGAGTGTCTTGCCCAAGTACATCCCCACTCTCTCGGCCAAGAGGGTTTTAGGACAGTCGGCGTTGGGATGGTTCCCAAAGGCCAGCTAGCCCACAAGGCTGCAGCACTAAGCGCCAGTGCAATTTTGCCTCCTAGTTTGAGAGTCATAGTCCTTCACAAAAAGACTAAGCTGTAAATGGTTTCCCATTGACTGGTGAAACCATTGATAATACAGCTCTCACTTTGCTGTTGGCCCAAATGTAAACTTATGTCAATCTGTCGGGATAAAAAATAAAAAAAAGACAGAAAAGAAAAAGAAACGCTTTTTGATTTGTTTCTAATCAGATGATGCGGGTGAGGGCTTGTGACAGACGACAACAGGCAGTGAGTTTCAGGTTTGGACAGCTACAAGTTTCAGTTTCAGTTTCAGTAGCTCAAGGAGGCGTCATTGCGTTCGGACAAATCCATATGCGCTACACTACATCTGCCAAGCAGATGCCTGATCAGCAGCATAACCCAACGCGCTTAGTCAGGCCTTGAGAAAAAAAAGAAAAAAAAGAGTTAATAAATAATAGATAAATACATAAAAAAGAACTACTACTACTACTAATAATAATCATGTACAAGGCGCAAAAACCTGATGAAGTCAACTATAAGCGTAAAAAAAAAAAAAAAAAAAAAAAAATCAGCTCAAGACCAAACGGCTCTATCAACGTATTTCTTCGTGACGAAATTGCTAACTCAGACAATTCTAAGAAAGGGAGCACTGTAGAATGACCATGGAGGAAGACTGTTACTAAATTTAGATACGGACGTGGTTTTGAGGTGACTGTTTTGTTTGAAAAGGAGACTGAGTTAATTAAGAAAAACAAGTTTTCCGTTTCAAAAAGGAAAAGAAGAAAATTGAATGTGACTGTTTTGTTTGAAGAGAAAATTGAGTAAAGAAAACTGTTTTCGTTTCTAAAGAAAAGGACAAAAATGGATGTGACTGCTTTGTTTGAAAAAGAAACTGAGTTAACTCTCTCTATACGAACGGCGAAAGAGACGACATTAACAGCGTTTCACCCCAATTATCACCATCAAAATATTGCAAGCGGAAGACTCTTATACTGAAGAGGTGAATGTTGACAAACAATACCACAAGTCTGACGACGGAAGCTAAAGGTTGGGTCATTCAGACACCCACTGGACATCCGAGGGGTCTGTGTAGAGGAGAAGATAGGACTGGCCGTACTGAGTGAGTTAAGAAAAAAACAAACGTCTTTCGCTTCTAAAAGGAAAAAAAAAAAAAAAAAAAAATTGAGGTGACTCTTTTGTTTGAAAAAGGAAACTGAATTTAGAAAAAAAAGTTTTTCGCTTCTAAAAGGACAACAAAAAATATGGAGGTGACCGTGACTCTATAAGAAAAAGAAGGAAAAATAATCACAAAAACCATCATTTTGGGGAGCGTTCTCTCACTCACTCACTCACTCTATAACTAGGCAATGACCGCTTGCACAGCAAGAAGATAGCTTTCTCTTCACGATTCCTGCGAGCAATCGGCGAAAGGAAAATGACAGAAAACAAATAAATGAATAATTACATAAATAAGCCAATAAAGAAATAGATCAATAAATAGATAAATAATCAATAAGATGAAAAGATGTCACAATGTAGGTGAAAATATATGACAAAGAGCAGAAAGAATGCGGAATGTAATGTACACATGCGATGTTGAGTGTTTGTGTCTTCCAGACTTCCACAACAACACCAATTAAAATGTCTAAAGAGAACGAAAGTTCAGTTTCAGTAGCTCAAGGAGGCGTCACTGCGTTCGGACAAATCCATATACGCTACACCACATCTGCCAAGCAGATGCCTGACAAGCGAGGTAGCCCAAACGCGCTTAGTCAGGCCTTGAAGGAAAGCAATGTTGTTGCTGTTTTATGTTCATATCTTTGACTTTGACTTTGACGTTACAAGATTCGGGTCCTTATTCATAGGACCATGTTTAGGTTCTCAAAACTGAAACTGATTGGCCTGGGTGGTTTGAAGATGGTGCCAATCAGATCACTTATCATAACAATTTAGCCTAGGCATTCTGGGTCGTACACTGAAGGTGATGTCATGTTTAATGTTTAAGTGATTAGCAACTGTCTACGTTGTTGTTGTTCTTGCTGCTGCTGCTGCTGTTGTTGTTGTTGTTGTTGTCTTTTGCCGTACCTGGTGTGATTTCTCGTTATGAGATGATGATAACGTTATTCTTAGATTATCTTAAACGGTCTGGTAAAAAAAAAAAAATAACAGGCTGGAAAATTCTCTTGAACTCAGTCGGTGGTAGCATACCGGTATGTGTCGTATGAAGGTCGGATGCTTGCTGGGTACCATGGGCCTCAAGGGACTGAGAGAATGCTCCTTAAAAAAAAAGAAAAAAAAAAGAAAAAAAAGAGGGGTATGGTGGTGGAGGGTGGGCGGTGGGGGGTGGGTGGTGGGGGAGCCATGCGTGTGCGCGCGTGTGTGTATGTGCGTGCGTGCGTGCGTGCGTGTGTGTGTGTGTGTGTGTGTGTGTGTGTGTGTGTGTGTGTGTCTGTACTTGTGTGTATAATGTGCGTGCATGTGTGTATGTTTTGTTTTGTGTGTGCGTGTCTGAGCTGAGCGCGCGCGCGCGTGTGTGTAAATATATTTGAATGCATGCTTTTGCGTAAGTGTATGTTCGTGGGTGCATGTGTGTGTGTGTGTGTGTGTGTGTGTGTGTGTGTGTGTGTGTGTGTGTGTGTGTGTGTGTGTATGTGTGTGTATGTGTGTGTGTGTGTGTGTGTATGTGTGTGTGTGTGTGTGTGTGAGCGAGAGAGAGAGAGAGAGAGAGAGAGAGAGAGAGAGAGAGAGAGAGAGTTATTTTTGCCGGCGGAGTTAAATCTCTGGAGTACGTGTTCTTCAGCTTAGGATTGGGAAAAAAAACAACAACAAAAAAAAACCCCAACTAAAACCCTAAAAACAAGATATAAAAAAAAAGCCCTTTCTCCTTTAAAATTGGATTGTCCAAGTGTGTGTTCTTTCTCTGGGGGAGCGGTCTGCATTCGGATCGGAAAGAAATTTCATGTTCCCTGTAGGCTCTCCGGGAAGATAACATGATCCCCGTACTTCTTCCTCTTCTTCTTCTTCTTCCTCTTCAAATTATACACACATATATATTTTTTTGTTTGTTCACTTTAAATTTGTCAAGTGTCCATAGGAACCGAGGAATCTAACATCCTGTCGCTGTTTTACTTCTGTTATTCTGATGTACAGATAGACAGACAGACAGACAGACAGAACAGACAGGCAGAGAAACACACACACACACACACACACACACACACACACACACACACACACACACACACAGAGGCATACTAACAGACAGGCAGGCAGACTGACTGTTATGCAGACAGACCGACCGACGGAAAAACAGACCGACAGACAAACAGACAGACAGACAGACTTAATTAATTCTTTCCCTACCCTTTTCTCCAATCCTTTCCGCTTCGCTTCCATCCACCCTCCACCCCAATCCCTCCGCAATTCCCCCTCCTACCCACCCTCCACGTCCCCCCTCCTTCCCCCCACGTCCACGTCCCCCCTCCTTCCCCCCACGTCCACGTCCCCCCTCCTTCCCCCCACGTCCACGTCCCCCCTCCTTTCCCCCACGTCCACGTCCCCCCTCCACGTCCACGTCCCCCCTCTTTTCCCCCACGTCCACCTCCCCCCTCCTTCCTCCCTCCTTTCCCCCCACGTCCACGTCCCCCCTCCTTCCCCCCACGTCCTCCCTCCTCCCTGCTCCACTCCAGCTGCACTATCAACTCTACGCTGACGCCTGACCAGTTGCAGCATAACCACCACGCGCTTTGTTAGGCCTTTAACTCACTCAGTACGGCCAGTCCTCTCTTCTCCTCTACACAGACCCCTCGGATGTCCAGTGGGTGTCTCAATGACCCAGCCTTTAGCTTCCGTCGTCAGAATTGTGGTATTCTTTGTCAACATTCACCTCTTCAGTATAAGAGCCTTCCGCTTGCAATATTTTGATGGTGGTAACTGGGGTGAAACGCTGTTAACGTCGTCTCTTTCGCCGTTCGTATGGAGAGAGTTAAATTAATACATGCACTTCTATGTTGGTGTACCTAACAGACTGGATGTCTTTCAACAACAACAAACCCACACATACAAGCCTTGCATTCGAACAACAACAACAACAACAACTATAACAACGTCAACAACTACAACCCCACACATACAACCCTAGCATTCGAACAACAACATCATCAACAACAATAACAACATCAACCCCACAAATAACCCTTGCATTCGAACAACAACATCAACAACCACCACCACACACACATCCCCTTGCATTAGACAAAAACACCACCACTACCACTCCATCCACACCCCCATCGGCCTCCCCGACCGTCCCCCCCCCCCCCCCCCCCCCCCCCGCACCCCTCCCCCCCCCCTGCCCCAGCGCCGAGTGAAGGTCCAGCTTGGCAAAGCCAGGCCTGAAACGTGATGACACACAAAGAGGTTCATTAGCCAGGAATCACTTATGATTATTCCCCCTACGTGCCTCACTCTGACGGCTAATAGCTGGCCATGTTATTTCTGGAACACTGGCGGCAGTCTGGACACGCCAAGAAAAATTTGTTGGGGAGAAGGGGTGTGTGTGTGTGTGTGTGTGTGTGTGTGTGTGTGTGTGTGTGTGTGTGTGTGTGTGTGTGTGTGTGTGTGTGTGTGTGTGTGCGTGTGTGTGTATGTAGGTGTGTGTAACAGTGTGTGCGTGTATGTATGTGTGTGATGTTGGGGGAGAGGTAGGCGGATTGGGAGAGTGGGGGGTCGACGTGGGGCCGGGAGGGGGGGGGGGAGGGAATGAACGGGGGAAAGATGGGGTGGGGTGGGGTGTAATGAACCTGACTGCACTGGACTGGGCGATATTTTCAAGTCATTTGTAGGCTAGCTAAATCGTTCTTGTGTCTTTTCCAATTCTTTTCTGTTGTCCTTTTTTTCCCCCGTTGTCAATTTGCTAACCCCTTTTTTTATTTGTCTTGTTCATCGTCTTTTTTTAAGCACCCTATTTAAACAACAACAACAAACAAAAATGGAGAGGATATTCGCACCACTTGAGCTCCTGGTTGCACAGCTATCTACCAGATTTCAGATATTTGATTTAACTTGATTTAATGACACCTCGTTTTATTCCCCCTTCCCCCTCGCTCCCTTCTCCACCCCCCGCCCCACCCGCACGCCCACGCCCGACACACACCTCTCCCCATAACATCTTTTCCCTCCTTCCCTGTGACACGTACTTTGTTTCCGCTCATGGTCCAGTTTTGCGTGGTAATGCAATGTGCAGTACAATCTAACGCAGCGCGGTTTGTTGCAATGCAATCATTCGCATTGCAAGGGCTGTTTACATGCTACAGCGACCACACAGCCCCGGGCAAGGGCTCCGTCAGGCCGGCCAGATATTGGTGAGGGTAACCGACGGGTCTGAAACCCTCAGTCAACAAGGCACTGTCTCCTGGGCGGATGACACCACCAGTGAGGTCCAACGGTCGGAAAGGCTGCTCGCAGCATGAGCTATGGCGCGCCAAGAGCAGTTTCAGTTTCAGTTTCAGTAGCTCAAGGAGGCGTCACTGCGTTCGGACAAATCCATCTACGCTACACCACATCTGCCAAGCAGATGCCTGACTGACCAGCAGCCTAACCCAACGCGCTTAGTCAGGCCTTGAGAAAAAAAAAGTAAATAAATAATAGATAAATACATAAAAAAAGAACTACTACTACTAATAATAATATGTATAAGGCGCAAAAACCTGATGAAGTCATCTATAAGCGTACAAAAAAAAAAAAAAAAAAAAATATATATATATATATATATATATATATATATATATATAGAGAGAGAGAGAGAGAGAGAGAGAGAGCAC
>NC_134888.1:27803330-27808330 GCF_041734735.1 Babylonia areolata | reverse complement strand
ACACTCACCTCTCGCCCATCCACTCCTCCACCGCTCCCACCCACCCCTGCCCCACAACACAGACAAGATCCAGGATCAAACACCACACCACAGCACAGCACAGCACAGCACACCATTCCACAACACACCACAGCACACCACAACACACCACAGCACACCACAACACACCACAACACACCACACCACAACACACCACAGCAATCCACAACACACCACAACACACCACAGCAATCCACAACACACCACAGCACACCACAACACACCACACCATAGCACACCACAACACACCACAGCACATCACAACACACCACACCATAGCACACCACAACACACCACAACACACCACAGCACAGCACAACACACCACAGCACACCACAGCACAACACACCACACCATAGCACACCACAACACACCACAACACACCACAGCAATCCACAACACACCACACCACACCACAACACACCACACCACAACACACCACAGCAATCCACAACACACCACAGCACACCACAGCACACCACAACACACCACAGCACATCACAACACACCACGCCATAGCACACCACAACACACCACAGCACACCACAACACACCACAGCACACCACAACACACCACAACACACCACAACACACCACAACACACCACAACACACCACAACACACCACAGCACACCACAACACACCACAACACACCACAACACATCACAGCACACCACAACACAGCACAACACAGCACAACACACCACACCATAGCACACCACAACACACCACAGCACACCACAGCACAACACACCACACCACAGCACACCACAACACACCACAACACACCACAGCACACCACAACACACCACAGCACACCACAACACACCACAACACACCACAGCACACCACAACACAACACACCACAACACACCACAGCACATCACAACACACCACAACACACCACACCACAACACACCACAACACACCACACCACAACACACCACAACACACCACACCACACCACACCACAACACACCACACCACAACACACCATAGCACACCACAACACACCACAACACACCACACCACACCACACCACAACACACCACAGCATAGCACACCACAACACACCACAGCACACCACAGCACACCACAGCACACCACAACACACCACAGCACACCACAACACACCACACCATAGCACACCACAACACACCACAGCACATCACAACACACCACACCACAACACACCACAACACACCACAGCACATCACAACACACCACGCCATAGCACACCACAACACACCACAGCACAACACACCACAGCACACCACAGCACACCACAGCACACCACACCACAACACACCACACCACAGCACACCACAACACACCACAGCACACCACAACACACCACACCACACCACACCACAACACACCACAGCACACCACAGCACACCACAACACACCACAGCAATCCACAACACACCACACCACACCACAACACACCACACCACACCACAACACACCACACCACACCACACCACAACACGCCACAAACCCAAACTGACCGTTCCGACAGATGTAGTCCCCAGGCGAGAACAGCACGGGGCGGAGCCGCAGCACCAGCTCGCACAGGAAGCCCGCCTCCGTGCTCTGGAAGATCTCCACGCGCTTCAGGGTGTCCAGGTGGACGTGGATGGCGATCTCCGCCTTGAGCTTATCAGGCAGGAGACTCAGGGCCTTCTCCTCGTCGCTGGACTTGTTGCACATCCACAGGTAGTCGAACCACTTGATGACCCGGTCCTGCAGTTTGAGCGGCACACGGCGGAGGTTCATGTAGGTCTTCACGCCGTCCAGACGAGCTGGAGAAGAGACATACACAGGTTTCCAGTTTGTAATTATGATTATCCTTTCACTCCTGTTGGAGCATGGAGGATTACCACAAAGCTGTAGAAACATACACAGGTTTCAAGTTTGTAATTATGATTATCCTTTCAATCCTGTTGGAGCATGGAGGATTACCAAAAAGCTGTAGAAACATACACAGGTTTCAAGTTTGTAATTATGATTATCCTTTCAATCCTGTTGGAGCATGGAGGATTACCAAAAAGCTGTAGAAACATACACAGGTTTCAAGTTTGTAATTATGATTATCCTTTCAATCCTGTTGGAGCATGGAGGATTACCAAAAAGCTGTAGAAACATACACAGGTTTCAAGTTTGTAATTATGATTATCCTTTCAATCCTGTTGGAGCATGGAGGATTACCACAAAGCTGTAGAAACATACACAGGTTTCAAGTTTGTAATTATGATTATCCTTTCAATCCTGTTGGAGCATGGAGGATTACCAAAAAGCTGTAGAAACATACACAGGTTTCAAGTTTGTAATTATGATTATCCTTTCAATCCTGTTGGAGCATGGAGGATTACCAAAAAGCTGTAGAAACATACACAGGTTTCAAGTTTGTAATTATGATTATCCTTTCACTCCTGTTGGAGCATGGAGGATTACCACAAAACTGTAGAAACATACACAGGTTTCAAGTTTGTAATTATGATTATCCTTTCATCCCTGTTGGAGCATGGAGGATTACCACAAAGCTGGAGAAACACACAGGTTTCCAGTTTTAATTACCCTTCTTTCCAATAAATTGGAGTGTGGAGGATTACCACAAGCTGGAATGGAGGAACAACACGCAGGTTTCCAGTTTTTGATTTTTCCTTTCACTCCCATTGGAGTATGGAGGATTACTAGAGAATAACAATTTCGTACCCAGATTAAACATTACCAAATGCACACACACACACACACACACACACACACACACACACACACACACACACACACACACACATATATATATATATATATATATATATATATATATATATATTATATACTGTATCTTTTGCCGATTGAATCCGTGTGTCCGCGAGCTTATCATTTATGGCGTCACTATCCGCAGCATGGACTGCGCCACTTCAGTCCGCACTGTCAGCATCAGCAGTTTCTACAAAGGCAGCAGCTTTTTCCTTTTCCCACTTTCGTATTGCATCATTGTGACCTGGTAGAGTTGATGTGTCATATTCTTCATGACACGGTGTGACACCAGTATCAGGATGATCTTTATGGATCTATGAGTGACATTTATTTATTTATTCATTATAATAATTATTATTTTTTAAAAATTATTTTATTTATATATTTTTTTTTATATAATCATTTCTATTTCTATTTTTTCTCAAGGCCTGACTAAGCGCGTTGGGTTATGCTGCTGGTCAGGCATCTGCTTGGCAGATGTGGTGTAGCGTATATGGATATGACCGAACGCAGTGACGCCCCCTTGAGCTACTGATACTGATACTGTGCGACATTTGGTATCCAGAAACAAAGTCTATACAAACACACACACACACACACACACACACACACACACACACACACACACACACACACACACTGTCACTGAACATGCCAGTGAGGAAGGTGGCAGAACGGTTTTCAGACGTACATCAGTCAGTTCAGTGTTGGTGGCTCAGGTCTAGGTTCAGTTAGTGATTATACTCTGTTCACACAACGCCAAACCCCTCATAGCCGACAGAGTGGGGACGTAACTTGGGCAAGACACTTTCTACTAATGATTACCATTCCAGCCCAGATAGTCGGGACACCAGCTGCCTCCTCTGCTGTTCCGGTGGTCAGAGTCGGACAAGACTATCATATAATTTTTGGTCCGATATTTGATGTCTATTGCCTTATTGTGTCTATTGCATATGTTTTCTTTTTAATCCCTTCTCCTCTGATCTATACATATTGCATTATTATGTAGGATTGTGATTATGTGATGATGGCGTCAGCTTGGCATTTCAACGATTCACGCCTTTTGTGTATTTATACTGAATGACTGTGAATATCCTACGTTGTCAATGTAACATACATTATCCTTTTGGGGGTAATGAATAAAACATTCTGGAGGTTGTGTAATTACAATAAACACTGAAATAACATTTACAGCAGTAGCAGCATTCAGAAGAAGAAGAAGAACCAGAAGCAGCATCGCCTCTCTAAGCACTATGTCAGGGGCAATAAGTCTGTTGCAGAGTTCAGAAACAGAACAGAGTCAGGGGTCAGGGGTGGTGAGTATAGCTAGTCCTTCCAGCGTGACCACACGAGTGAGATGACAGTCGTGTGTGTGTGGGGGGGTGGTCTGGCGGTAAGGCGCCCAACCAGGAAACAACTGTCGCCGTGTTCCAGTCCCATCAAAGAGCCGACCGGAATGTTTAGTCCCTATCCTCCACCACACCTTGAGTGGTGGTCCGGGTGCTAGACTTTCCGATGCGATAACAAACCGAAATCCCGTATGCAGAATGCAATTAAAGGACATAACAGAACTCATGGCAACAAAAAGGGGTTGTCCCTTTGCAAAAATTCTGTAGTAAAAAACAACTTTGTTAGCAAAACAAATATACTTGTAAACGGGAAAACAAAGGTGGCACTGTACTGTGGCTACGCTGTCTCCTCGGGGATGCTGGCCCGAGTTTTACACAGGAAAAATCTGTTGTGGAAAAAAAACAACAACACAACACGACATAAAAATGCAACACAATGCAATACAACATAATAATAATGGATACTTATATAGCACACTATCCAGAAATCTGCTCTAGGTGCTTTACAAAAACGCTTTTGTTAACATAAAACATCATATCTATGTTACATACACACACCAAAATGTGACTACACACACACACACACGCACACACACACACACACACACACACACACACACACACACACACACGCTGCATACATACATTTTAACATACATGTGTATCTAACAGCTACCCTAACACATACGCACACATAGGCAGGCACAAACTTAGATAGACACACGCACACGCAATACACATTCATATACATGCATGCAGTTATGTACACATACATATGTATGCACACATAGTCAAGCACAGCTGGGGCAAAAGAAGTGGACCTGCCACAATTGAACTTATTGCTGA
>NC_134888.1:27793330-27798330 GCF_041734735.1 Babylonia areolata | reverse complement strand
TGCCCATCCTCCCATTGCCCATCCCATTGCCCATCCCCCATTGCCCATCCCATTGCCCATCCCTGAATTGCCCATCCCATTGCCCATCCCCCCATTACCCATCCCATTGCCCATTCCCCCACTGCCCATCCCATTGCCCATCCCCCATTGCCCATCCCCCCATTGCCCATCCCCCCAATGCCCATCCCCCCATTGCCCATCACATTGCCCATCCCATTGCCCATCCCATTGTCCATCCCCCCATTGCCCATCCCCCCATTGCCCATCCCATTGCCCATCCCATTGCCCATCCCATAGCCCATCCCATTGCCCATCCCCCCATTGCCCATCCCATTGCCTATCCCCCCATTGCCCATCCCATTGCCCATCCCCCCATTGCCCATCCCCCCATTGCCCATCCCATTGCCCATCCCATAGCCCATCCCATTGCCCATCCCATAGCCCATCCCATTGCCCATCCCATTGCCCATCCCCCATTGCCCATCCCATTGCCCACCCCATTGCCCATCCCATTGCCCATCCCATTGTCCATCCCCCCATTGCCCATTCCATTGCCCATGCCCCATTGCCCATCCCATAGCCCATCCCCCATTGCCCATCCCATTGCCCATTCCCCCATTGCCCATCCCATTGCCCATCCCCCCATTGCCCATCCCATTGCCCATCCCCCATTGCCCATCCCCCCATTGCCCATCCCATTGCCCATCCCCCCATTGCCCATCCCCCATTGCCCATCCCCCCCATTGCCCATCCCATTGCCCATCCCCCATTGCCCATCCCCCATTGCCCATCCCCCCATTGCCCACCCCCCATTGGCCATCCCATTGCCCATCCCCCATTGCCCATCCACCCATTGCCCATCCCCCCATTGCCCATCCCCCAATTGCCCATCCCCCCATTGTCCATCCCCCCATTGCCCATCCCCCCATTGCCCATCCCATTGCCCATCCCCCCACTGCCCATCCCATTGCCCATCCCCCCATTGCCCATCCCATTGCCCATCCCCCCATTGCCCATCCCATTGCCCATCCCATTGTCCATCCCCCCATTGTCCATCCCCCCATTGCCCATCCCCCATTGTCCATCCCCCCATTGCCCATCCTCCCATTGCCCATCCCATTGCCCATCCCCCCATTGCCCATCCCCCATTGCCCATCCCCCCATTGCCCATCCCATTGCCCATCCCATTGCCCATCCTCCCATTGCCCATCCCATTGCCCATCCCCCCATTGCCCATCCCATTGCCCATCCCCCATTGCCCATCCTCCAATTTCCCATCCCATTGCCCATCCCATTGTCCATCCTCCCATTGCCCATCCTCCAATTTCCCATCCCATTGCCCATCCCATAGCCCATCCCATTGCCCATCCCATAGCCCATCCCATTGCCCATCCCATAGCCCATCCCCCATTGCCCATCCCATTGCCCATCCCATAGCCCATCCCCCAATTGCCCATCCCATTGCCCATCCCATAGCCCATTCCCCCAATTACCCATCCCCCATTGCCCACTGCTGATCAACATCATCATTTTCCCCTGGAAGCCCCGCGCTGTGCGCGTTACAACAGGAACACTGAGGGCAGGCCGGGTGGTGCGTCCCATGCAGAGCTGTCTGGATCACAACTGGGGGTGACGGGGGTGGGGGAGTGGGGGGGGGGGGTGGAGATCATCATTCAAAACAGGGGAGGGCGGGGAGGGAGGGGGGGAGAGAGAGAAAGACAAAAAACGCAGAAGGAGAGAGAAGAGCAAGTGGGAAGGGGGAGTGGGGGGGGGGAGGGCAGATTTTTTTTTTTTAAAGCATGCATTAATGTAAAAACATAAGAAATATGATGTATCCAACCCCGCTCCCCCCACCCGCCCCCTCCCATCTCCACCAACACTCCTCCTCCCCCTCCCCTCCCCCTACAAAAAAACAAGAAACAGGAAAACATCTCGAAGCAGAGCCACCGTCCCTGTCCCAGGAGTGGTGGTATCACTGGAACATCAATACCCACCAGTTTTCCCTCAACACGGAATGAGCAGTGTCCACAACAAGGCGTGGACGTTCACTCACTCCGTCAGTCACACAGAGGAGTGGGGGACATGAAATGAAATGAAATGACGGTGCTTAGAGCCTCGCCGACCACTAAGGCCATCTCAAGGCTATCGCCGCGTCAATAACTACTACAAGGATAAAAAAAACAAAAAAACAATTAAAACGAGTCACCACTTCAAACTTTCCACTCCAAAGTTAAAAAAAACAAAAAAACTTCCATAGTTTAAAACCTTCAAATCTGGTTTAAAATGTTCACTTCTTTTAAGAAGTCCATCAGCGCCCACGGAGGGACATCACGAAACAAAGTCTTCAAAGAAACCGCCGTGTAATGTCTGTGTCTAACGTCATGCAGATCCCAACAGTCAAGGAGCACGTGTTTCACGGTGAGGAGTGGGGGGGGGGGGGGCGTGTGTGTGTGTGTGTGTGTGTGTGTGAAGGGGGACGGGGGGGGGGGGGGACGTGGATATCCTCCACGCCCCCACACCCCTCCCCAAATATCCATCCCAACCCTCCCCCCTCCCAAAAAACACTCCCCCTCCCCCCTCGCTCCCCCTCCCCCCACTTAAACCCAACCCCACTCCTCCTCCCCTGTCTTTGCATCGCCTGTTCCTCGAGTCTCCTCCCTCCCCTCAGACAGTGGATCAGTCAGTTGTTTTATCACAGATGCTCTTCATTGTACTGAAAGCACGTTCACTGAAAGGAAGTGCAAAATGCATGGCGTGATTCTGTCATTCTATTTTATCAGCCGTTGGAAAAAAAAAAGAAAAAAAAAAGAAGAAGAAGAAGAAGAAAAAAAGAAGTTTCGATCGGGAAATGTGAGCATCGCCTCACCTGTTAGCGAAATCAACACAAATACTTTGGCGAAACTTTGTGATTTTGTGCACGTGAAACGACCCTGTTCATACCATAACGCAAAAAAGAAGGGGTAGGGTGGGGTGGGGGGTGGGTGAGGCTGGGGGATCGGCTTTGGTGGAGAAGAAAGCACAGGCGAAATGCACGCATGCAAGTGAAACGCACCAGCTTTCCAGTGACAAAGCCTCAGCCGGATGTTATCTCATGCCCGGGGTAGAGCTGACAGACGGGGTGATTGTCGCGCAGTGCGCAATGAAAAATGCGTTCTGGAATGTCTTCTCCAGGACTTGGGGGTCTCTATGCTGGCACAAGGTCGTCGTCGTTGAACCGCCCTCCCCCCCCTCCCCTCCCCCGCCCCCCTACCTCCCGCCCCGCCCACAGTCCCTGTCTCTCTCTGCACACTGCTTATGGACACGTCTTGGAATTCTCTCGCTTCTGTCTGTCTGTCTGTCTGCCTGTTCTTCAGCCATTCCCCGCCTCTCCCTGTCTCTGTGCATTTGTCTCTTTCTCAATTCTTTCTTTCTTCCCTTCCTCTGTCTCTCTCTCTCTCTCTCTGTTGCTGTGTCTGCTCTCTCTTTTCTCAGTGGCTCTATAAATGGACTGTGTGTGTGTGTGTGCGTGTGTGCGTGCGTGCGTGAGAGTGAGAGATAGATAGATAGAGAGAGAGAGAGAGAGAGAGAGAGAGAGAGAGAGAGAGAGAGAGAGAGAGAGAGAGAGAGATCGTGTGTAGCAATAATCGCACCTGCCCAGATTGAAATAAAAGTAAATCACGAAATGAGTTCATCCCCCCCCTTCCCCCCTCTCCCCCCCTCTCTCTCTCAATTGCAGCTACTCACATTGATTTTTTTTCTCTCACTCTGTCTCTCTATCCTTGTCTCTATTAATTGCAGCTTCTGACATTGTTTTAACGTGAATCACGTGAGATGTCCATCTGAAGCTATCAACACCTTCCACCGCACAAACATATGCACACACACACACACACACACACACACACACACACATTTCTTCCAATTTTTCCTGCACACATTGAAATAAGTGACTCTCTCTCTATGGATTGGCCCCTGTTCACACTGAGATAAACGTTAATCAGTGCTGAATTATTGTTCTGAAAAGATGCCCCCCCCCCCTCTCTCTCTCTCTCTCTGTGGACTGGTCACTGCTCACACAGAAATAAACGTTAATCACGTGCTGGGTTGACACTGAATTGAAGTGAATCACGTGCTGATTTATTGTTTTGAATCTCTCTCTCTCTCTCCCCTTCTCTCTGTCTCTGTCTCTCTCTCTCTGTTTCTCTCTTCCCCTCCAACTTCCTTTGTTCAGTTCAGTTCATTTACTCAAGGAGGCGTCAATGCTTTCGAACAAATCCATATACACTACACCACATCCGCAAAGCAGATGCCGGACCAGCAGCGTAAACCAATGCGCCTTGACTTCTTTAAAGAAAAGAAATATGAATCACACACACACACACACACACACACACACACACACACACACACACACACACACACACACATATATATATATATATATATATATATATATATATATATATATATACATATATACATATGTATACCTTCCTTTCTTCCCCTTCTTCCAAGTATGTCTTTCGTTTGCCCCGAGAACCCATGGATTCAGAAGAATGAGAAGATTTTATTTTCCTCAAGAGTCCTGGGCTACGCTCCCCGAGCATTCCCCCTCTCCCCCACTCCCCCACCTGAAAAGTAAAAAAAACAACAACAACGAAACAACCAAAAAGAAAACGACAGCGAAAAACGGATACACAGTGGCGTGGCAGTCCTGAAGGGAACAGCATATTGTCCATGTATGTCTTTGTGCTTGTGCTTGATCATAAAAAAAGAGAACACCCATCCCCCCTCTCCTCCCCCCCCCCCGCCCCCCACCGCTCCACCCCCCCCCCCCCACCCAAAGGCTTTTTGTTGCCAGATGTGTCCCGTGTCTCGTTATGCGTGCCCTTTACCCAATGGGGGTTGATTACATGGTTGGTAATGTTAGAGAGAGAGAGAGACAGAGACAGAGACAGAGAGAGAGAGACAGACATACCAAGAGAGACAAAGAGAAAGAAGCAGTTGGTGTGTGGAGAGAC
>NC_134888.1:27783330-27788330 GCF_041734735.1 Babylonia areolata | reverse complement strand
CTATCAGTGGACGTTGTCAAAGCATAAAAAACATCCCTATCAGTGGACGTTGTCAAAGCATAAAAAAACATCCCTATCAGTGGACGTTGTCAAAGCATTAAAAAAAATCCCTATCAGTGGACGTTGTCAAAGCATAAAAAACATCCCTATCAGAGGACGTTGTCAAAGCATAAAAACATCCCTATCAGAGGACGTTGTCAAAGTATAAAAAACATCTCTATCAGAGGACGTTGTCAAATCATAAAAAAAAACATCCCCATCAGTGGGCGTTGTCAAAGCATAAAAAAAAAACCATCTCTAGCAGTGGGCGCTGTCAAAGCATAAAAAAACATCTCTAGCAGTGGGCGTTGTCAAAGCATAAAAAAAATCCCTATCAGTGGACGTTGTCAAAGCATTAAAAAAATCCCTATCAGTGGACGTTGTCAAAGCATTAAAAAAAATCCCTATCAGTGGACGTTGTCAAATCATAAAAAAAACATCCCTATCAGTGGACGTTGTCAAAGCAGTAAAAAAACATCCCTTTCAATGGACGTTGTCAAAACATAAAAAAAACATCCCTATCAGTGGACGTTGTCAAAGCATAAAAAAACCATCCCTATCAGTGGACGTTGTCAAAGCATAAAAAAACATCCCTATCAGTGGACGTTGTCAAAGCATAAAAAAACATCCCTATCAGTGGACGTTGTCAAAGCATAAAAAAACATCCCTATCAGTGGACGTTGTCAAAGCATAAAAAACATCCCCATCAGTGGACGTTGTCAAAGCATAAAAAAACATCCCTATCAGTGGACGTTGTCAAAGCATAAAAAAACATCCCTATCAGTGGACGTTGTCAAAGCATAAAAAAACATCCCTATCAGTGGACGTTGTCAAAGCAGGGAAAAACAACAACACAAAACGAGGAAGAGAAAAAAGAAGTTAGATCACTGTGAAGGTCATTCACGTATGGATCGAAAGCTTATGTGCTTTTTTCTTTCAACTTGGCCTGAGTAAGTGACGCCCAGTGTACACAGTTCAAATCAGAATGTGTGTGTGGGGTGGGGGGTGGGGGGTGGGGGGGAGTGTGTGTGTGTGCGTGTGTGTACGTATGTGTGTGTGTGCGTGTGAAAGAGAGAGAGCGAGTTAGAGAGGGTGAGAGAAAGAGATACAGGGAAGTGTTAGAGAGAGAGAGAGAGAGAGAGAGAGGGGGGGGGGGGGTGCTCATGAGTACAGAAACGGGACAAACAGTAAGACAGACAAACCACACACACACACACACACACACACGGACATACACACACACACACACACACACACACACGCACACACGGACACACACACACACTCCAGACCGAGTTTGATAACCTCACAGACTACAGCATGCTTGAGTCACTGTTCACGTGAGTCACCGTCCATGCCTCTGATGGGTCGCGTGACGGACTCATTTCCAACTGTTCCAGCTTCCGGTACCGGTACAGCGTCAGTAATGCTCAACAGTCGGACGACCCCAGACGTGTACCTACTTGCAGAAGTATACCCCAGAGCATACTTTGTTTTTAAGCTTGTTTAGTTGAATGTTAGGTCATATAGTGTGAGACCACATCCAACTACCTGTTTCACGATATTTTAAGAAAAAAGTACATACACGGGTGAAAAAAAAGGGTGGTGGTGATGGAAGCGAATACATATATAAGTGGGAAAAGAAGAGAAGAAATATTGGTTAATCGATTGATTTGCATACGAGTGGGACTCAATTTACTTTGAAATGAAATACAAACTATGGATATACAAGACACCATTGCCAATGAGACTTACCGTGTCAGGTTTCAAGGATAATTTTTATAACACGGTAATTGTGGACGCATTTCATTTTCATGTTTTGAGCACATGAATTTAATATGTGGAAAAAACAATTGGTGCAACAATTATTCACGTAGCAGACGAGAAGAACGAAGTTACTCTAAGAGCATAGGCTTATATGGTGTCCATGTATTCTCAAAATGAGAATTTCTTGAGTTTATCCGTGCTGTGTATTCTTCTATTTTGTACCTATGCTAAAGTTTACAGAGGAATACGTTGAGAAGAGGATTATATTTGTTCATTTTACACTGGTACAAATACTGTTATACCCCAGCATACTTAAGTTGTGATATTTCTTTTTTTTGTGATCGCACAATTTTGCAATGTTGCTACTGCTGGTGCTGGTACTGCTTCCAGACAGCCAAATTTCCAACATCAGTATTGAACACGACTCATTGTCACACACACACACACACACACACACACACACACACACACACACACACACACACACACAAACACCCACAAACACGAGATAGAAAGAGAGTGAGATAAGGAGAGAGAGAGAGACTGAGAGAGAGAGATGCAGACAGACAGACACAGACAGACACACACATATAGAGACACAGACACAGAATCAGACAGGGAATTACGCTCACGTGAACAGATGCACAAACAGCCAGACAGACAGACAGACCAGACACAGATATGCACAGAGAAAATGACACATACTGCAGACCAAGTCTGATGACCATGGAAAAAGACTGAGACACAGATCCAGAGATACACAGAGACAAACAAACAGAGAGATGAGAGACAGGAGAGAGACAGACAGAGAGACAGACAGAGAAAGGAGAAAGAGAAGAGAGAGAGAGGAGACAAAAAGAGGAGAGAGAGAACAGAGAGCAGAAACAGAGAGAGGAGAAAGAGAAGATAGAGAGAGAGAGAGAGAGAGAGGAGACAAAAAGAGGAGAGAGAGGACAGAGAGCAGAAACAGAGAGAGGAGAAAGAGAAGAAAGAGAGAGAGAGAGAGAGAGAGAGAGAGAGAGAGAGAGGAGACAAAAAGAGGAGAGAGAGGAGAGCAGAAACAGAGAGAAAAAGGAGAGAGAGGAGAGAGAAGAGAGAGAGAGGGAGAGGAGAGAGAGGAAAGAGAGAGAGGAGAGGGGAGAGAGAGAGTAGAGGGAGAGGAGACAGGAGAAAGAGGAGAGAGGGGAGAGAGAGAGAGAGAGGAGAGAGAGAAAAGGGGAGAGAGAGAGAGAGAGGAGAGAGAGAAAAGGGGAGAGAGAGAGAGAGAGAGAGAGAGAGGAGAGAGAGAAAAGGGGGAGAGAGAGAGGGAGAGAGAGAGAGAGGGGGAGAGGAGAGCGAGGAAAGAGAGAGAGGAGAGAGAGGGGAGAGAGAGAGAGGAGAGAGAGTGTAGAGGGAGAGGAGACAGGAGAATGAGGAGAGAGAGAGAGAGAGAGAGAGAGAGAGAGAAGGGGGAGAGGGAGAGAGAGAGAGTAGGGCAGAGTACAAAAACTTGGCAGCCAGTAAGACAGATCAAACAGACCCCCCCCCCCCCCCCCCCCCACACACACACACACAGAGCTAGAGAGAGCAACAAAACGACTCACATATAAGCCTGACCCCAGACTAATAATCATAGGATTCAATGTTCACGTGAGTCACCCTCCTTGCCTCCTATGGTGCGCGTGGCATGAAGACAGGAATCATTTCCAAATGTCCCAGCTTCCAACAGCTCTGTTCAGCGTGAGTATTGCTCAATAGTCTGCTGGCCTCAGACGTTTGATTTCGTGCAGAAGTGTGTCCCAACATACTTAAGTCTGTACGTGAGCACACAATATTGCTATGTTGTTACTGCTGGTACTGCTGCTGCTTCTAGACAACCACCTTTCCAACATCAGTATTGAACACGACTCATTCTCAGACACACACAGACACACACACACACACACACACACACACACACACGAGATAGAAAGAGAGAGATAAGGAGAGAGAGAGAGAGAGAGAGAGAGAGAGAGAGAGAGAGAGAGAGAGAGAGAGATGCAGACAGACAGACACAGACATACACACATATAGAGACACAGAATCAGACAGGGAAATATGCTCTCGTGAACAGATTCACAAACAGCCAGAAAGACAGACAGACAGACAGACAGACAGACACAGACATACACACATATAGAGACACAGAATCAGACAGGGAAATATGCTCTCGTGAACAGATTCACAAACAGCCAGAAAGACAGACAGACAGACAGACCAGACACAGACATGCACACACAAAAATGACAACATACTTCGGATCAAGTTTGATAATAATAACCACAGAAAGAGACTGAGACCCAGACCCAGAGATACACAGAGACAAACAAAGAGACAGGCAGAGAGAGAGGAGAGAGAGAAGAGAAAGAGGACAGAGGAGAGAGTGAGGAGAGAAAGGGGTGAGAGAGAGAGAAGAGGGAGAGAAAGAGGGGAGAAAGAGACAGAGGGGAGAGAAGAGAGAGCGGCAAGAAAGGAGGGGGAGAAGAGAGAAGAGAGAGAGAGAGAACGAGGAGAGAAAGGAGAGAGAGAGAGAGAGAACGAGGAGAGAAAGGAGAGAGAGAGAGAGAACGAGGAGAGAAAGGAGAGAGAGAGAGAGAGAGAGAGGAGAGAAAGGAGAGAGAGAGAGAGAACGAGGAGAGAAAGGAGAGAGAGAGAGAGAGAGAGAGAACGAGGAGAGAAAGGAGAGAGAGAGAGAGAGAGAGAGAGAGAGAGAGAGAGAGAGAGAGAGAGAGAGGAGAGAAAGGAGAGAGAGAGAGAGGAGGGAGAGGGGAGAATGTGAATGCGAATGTTTTATTCATAATACCGAATCAATCGTACATCACATTTAACACTTAATTCAACAAACAGAATTACAATACGCATTACTCACTACAGATAGAACGAATCTGAAACGCCTAAAACAAATATATTGCAAAATGTTTGACAACATTCTCATTCACAGATGCTAATAGCAGTGCAAGTTTGAAAACAGAAGGGGAGAGGGGAGAGAGAGAGATAGAGAGGAGAGAGAGAGGAGAGAGAGAGAGAGGAGAGAGAGGAGGGAGAGAGGAGAGAAGAGAGAGAGAGAATGAGGAGAGAGAGAGGAGGGAGAGGGGAGAGAGAGAGGAGGGAGAGAGAGAGGAGGGAGAGGGGAGAGAGACAGAGAGAGAGGAGGGGGAGAGGAGAGAAGAGAACGA
>NC_134888.1:27758330-27780830 GCF_041734735.1 Babylonia areolata | reverse complement strand
GAACTTTTGCCGCTAGGAATCTATCGATCAGTCAGGGTTCCTTTCTTCTTCTGATGGGAGGGAACATTTCTCGGGTTTTTCCCCTCAATGGCTGGCAATGGCAGCGGCATGTTGAAGAGCTCGCCTGAAGGCATGTCCGGGCCGGGCCATGCTGAATGCTGAGGCTTGCTGAGCCACAGGAGTGGAGTGGGGTCGCCCGTGTGTGGTTGGTTGTAATGTCAGGGTGTACGACGACAGAAAAATGAGAAGAGAAGAGGATGCTGAACAGCTTATTATTACGTGTGTGTGTGTGTGTGTGTGTGTGTGTGTGTGTGTGTGTGTGTGTGTGTGTGTGTGTGTGTGTGTGTGTGTGTGTGAGTGGAATAGAATAGAATAGATTTTATTGTCATGAAACCGGAAGGTTTATAAGACACAATTGCAATGGTAAATGAATGAACGAATGAAAAACACACAATTTATCAATCAGTTAATGCGGTAAATTGCAGCAGCATTCATACACAAATTTTCCTAATCTTGTTTGTATATATTCATCATCTGTTAGCATCACCTGACTGGGAATATGTCCTGTGTTATTCGAATTTTGAATATCCTTTAAAAATTGTTGCCTTAAGGTTTCATATTTAATACAATGATCAAGAAGATGGATTTCGTCTTCCATGATGTTACATTTGTTGCACAATCTGTCTTCTTGTGGAATATTTAAATATCTACCTTTCTCAATCTTTAGGTCATGCGCGCTTATTCTGAGTTTCGTTAAAGCTTGTCTGTGTTTTGTATCTGATATATTTAAAAGGTAGGTTTCAGTTTTGTATTCTGCTACAATCGTATTGTAAAATTTTAGCTTTAATGTTTTTTCTCTTTTCTCTTTCCAGTATTTGATATATTCATTTTCTAATTTTTTATACACGACGTATTTCAGTCTATGTACGTTGAATGTGAATTGATTTTTCCAAATGTGATCAAGGCCTATAATTTCGAGTATCTTTTTAACAAAAATCAACCATGGGGAAGTTGTATTTTCTTGTTGGTACATGGACTTATATATTTTGTTGATGAGGGAAGTTTCTGGTAATTGAATAATGTGAATCCAATATGTAATAATTTGGCACATTATCTTTAAACTTATTGGGAATCTGCCCAGTTCACCTAACACAGGAAGCACCATAGCTTTTTTGTGTACTCCAAGTAATTGCTTACAGAATTTAATGTGTAATTTTTCATGTGGAAACTTATTCGATAAGCAGTCGTCAAAAAGATGTGCTAAATCGAAAGAATCATCCGGTTTGACTTGGTAAGGTAACCATACCTCCGCCCCATAAATCGATATTGGCGTTATCAAAGTATCATATAGTTTAGATATGGTACCTGGATTGATGTTGATAGCTTTGAATGTTCTTCGTAAAGTATGCAATGCTTTGTTTGCTTGTTTAGTTAGGTGTTCCTGTGCTCTTATCAGACTTCCACTTTTGTGGAATATAACTCCTAAATATTTATATTCTTCTGCTGTTTGTATTATATCTTCCCCACAGTAGAAATATATTGGTACTTTTGGGTCAGATCTTGTAAAGATTACCACTTTCGTTTTTTCTCTATTAATTTTTAATCCCCAACTATGGCAATATGTGTTCAAATTATGTAATTTTTGTTGTAATCCTTTTCTTGTTAAAGACAGAATAACCAGATCATCAGCATAAAGTAAACATGGTACATTGGTGGGTGAAACAGCATTGAATTTTGGAGAATCGTTACTTTCCATAGATTTTACAATATCATCTATGAAAATATTAAATAAAGTTGGGCTTAGTGTATTGCCCTGTTGTACACCCTTCTGTACAGTTATTTCTGTGCTGAGACCTCCGTATGAATTTATTTGAATTTTGGAATTATCATACATGTCTTTAATTATATCAAAGCATTTTCCAGTTATGCCCATTCTCTTCAACTTTAGGAACAGGGCATCGTGCCAAACATTATCAAAGGCTTTTTCAAAATCTACAAAACAACCGTATAATCTACCATTTTTTACTTTTATTACTTCATTAATGATCTTTTTTAGAATGAAGGTTTGATCAGTTGTTCTGTAGTGTTTCCGAAATCCAATTTGTTCCTTTGTTAGGCGTTCACCTTGTTCTAGGTACTCAGTTATTCGATTATTTAATATTGTGCAGAATACTTTTCCCAAGGTATTGGTTAATGTTATTCCCCGATAATTATTTGGATCTCCCGGGTTCCCATTTTTATACAATGGAATGTTTAAACCATTTTTCCAACATTCTGGATATATACCTTGAGTGAAAATAATGTTAAACATTTTTTGAATGATATTGATAGTTATTGGAAGACTTGTTTTGACCATTTCGTTTGTAATGCCGTCCAATCCTGGTGATTTATTATTTTTTTGATGCTTGCACGCTTTCTTGATTTCTCTGTTTGATATTGTTAAGTTGATATTTGAAAGCAGACTCTCATCTGTTAGACTGTTTTTAAGTTCGTTTCTGATTTTTTGCCTTTGTTTTTCTTCTACATTCACCTCTTTGCCAATGAGCTTATCCAGATGTGAAATCCATATGGATGTATTCAACTGATATTTGCGTGTGGCATTCTCGCCTGCAGTTTGTAAACTTTTTAATGTTTTCCAAGCAGTGTTTGGATCTTTATAAAGGACGTCGCTGATTTTATTCGCAAGATCGTTTGTGTACATTGTTTTCTTTCGTCTTAACAGTCTGTTATAGATCTTACGTTTGGAAAAATATTTTTTGCATAGGGATTTATTATATGGATGCCTGTTTATGGCATTCAGTATCGATCTAAGATCTTTCCTGTGTTCATAACATTCACAATCAAACCATTTTTTAATGTTTTTTCTTTTGCGCTTACGAACGTTTGTTTTCTTCCTAAGACTTACATTAGCCGCAAATTTCATCATTTGTGTAAAATCATTAATAGTATTGTTTAGTGCTAGTTTAGAAATCCCGGTATCATTTTCAATATACGTATCTAATCTTTGTTCTATTTGAACAAGTTGGGTTTTTATCCATGGCATGTTGAAAGCTCTTAAATATTTCTCGTCTGAGAAGGCATCCCATAAGTATCGGTGTGTGACGTCTTCAGCTTTAAATGTTTCTTTTCGTGACGTTTTAACTGATACTGAATTCCTTTCTGATTTTATCGAAAATCCAGTTACGAAAAAACTTAATTCCATCGGACAGTGATCTGTGTGTGTGTGTGTGTGTGTATGTGTGTGTGTGTGTGTGTGTGTGTGTGTGTGTGTGTGTGTGTGTGTGTGAGTGTGTGTGTGTGCGCGTGTGGTTGGTTGTAATGTCAGGGTGTACGACGACAGAAAATGAGAAGAGAAGAGGATGCTGAACAGCTTATTACGTGTGTGTGTGTGTGTTTGTGTGTGTGTGTGTGTGTGTGTGTGTGCGTGTGTGTGTGTGTGTGTGTGTGTGTGTGTGTGTGTGTGTGTGTGTGTGTTGTTTAATTTTTTGTCTCTTATTTTTTTACGCGCATGAATAAATGAATGTATGTAATCTGCTTCCGTTTTGCCTTCTCGGCAATGTTTGTCAAGATAAGAAGTTATGATTCTCTCTCTCTCTCTCTCTCTCTGTATCTGTCTGTCTATGTGTGTCTGTGTCTCCGTGTGAGCACGTACGTCTGAAAGAGAAAGAGAGAGAGAGAGAAACAGAGACAGAGAGAGACAGAGACAAAAGGCAGACAGAAAGACAGACAGACACATAAATAGAGAGAGAAAAGAGAGCGATGGAGCCGGAGAGATAGAGAGAAAGAGAGACAGACAGACAGAGGAAGCAAAGATAATCAGTTATTTCCTGAGGGAGGGGAGGGGGGTTGAGGAGGTGGGGGGTCCAAGAAGCAAATGATAAGAATACCAATAAAACTAACACGAACACCTTAAACACAGACTGCCAACAACTCTCGTCACGGGAAGTAAGGAAACACAAACCCCTTCCTTTCGCATGGATTACGTCACCCTTGCTCTCGCTACTTTCTCCTTTCTTGTTTCTTTCGCTTCTTCTCCGCGTGTTTTTTTTTTTTTTTTTTTCTCTCCTGGAAGAAGCATGAGTCTTGGCTCAGCGAAGCTCTAGTAGTGTGGAGTTTTCGGTCTCATTGTATTCAGATTTGTTTTGGTCATTCTTTTTTTGTGTATTATTTAAAAGCACGCGACTAAACCCATTTACAATATTTCGCATGTTCAAGAAGATGGACAAAAAGCGCGGATACAGAATGTTATACTAATGTGAATGGAGTCATCTGGAGAGAGAGAGAGAGAGAGAGAGAGAGAGAGAGAGAGAGAGAGAGAGAGAGAGGGAGAGGGGGGAGAGAGAGAGAGGGAGGGAAAGAAATGGAAGAGAGAGAGAGAGAGAGAGAGAGAGAGAGAGAGGAAAGGGGACAGAAAGAGAGAGAGGGAGAGAAATGGAAGAGAGAGAGAGAGAGAGAGAGAGAGAGAGAGAGAGAGAGAGAGAGAGAGATTAGACACAGCTTGAGTTTCAAGGTGGATGTAAAAGCGTGTAAGCAGATCCATATACGTTACACCACACCAGCTCAGTTTAAAAAACAAAAACAACAACAAAAAAAACAAAAACAAAAACAACAACAAACAAACAAACAAACAAAAAACAACAACAAAAAACGCTTTTAAAGCCTAATACACCTGTCAGACCTTGGAAGTCCACCATGGTCCCCATGGGACATTAAGAAAACAAAAAGAAAAAATATATAAATATAACAGTAAATTCAGTTTGCATATAATTTGGCTTCTTTTTTTTAATTATTTTTTTTTGTGCCCATCCCAGAGGTGCAATATTATTTTAAACAAGATGACTGGAAAGAACTGAATTTTTCCTATTTTTATGCCAAATTTAGTGTCAACTGACAAAGTATTTGCAGAGAAAATGGCAAAGTTAAAGTTTGCCACGGACACACAGACAACCGAACACTGGGTTAAAACATAGACTCACTTTATTTTTACACAAGTGAGTCAAAAAGAAAAAAAGAAAACATACACTGCACACCGCATTCTGTTTATTTCCTGTCATCCCATTTCATTTCATTTAATTCATATAACATTCTTCAAGTTTAGTGGTTATTTCATGTTTCAGAATAACAATCGTGACAGCTGTTTCCAAGCGTGTGAGACCTACTAGCGGACCTACTTTCAAAGTTATTGTCTTTGTTTCAGTTTCAGTTTCAGTTTCAAGGAGGTGTCAAAGTGTGTGGTTTCAGTTTCAGTTTCAGTAGCTCAAGGAGGCGTCACTGCGTTCGGACAAATCCATATACGCTACACCACATCTGCCAAGCAGATGCCTGACCAGCAGCGTAACCCAACGCGCTTAGTAAGGCCTTGAGAAAAAAAGAAAAAAAAAGGTGAATAAATAACAGATAAGCTTACATAAATAAATAAATAATAATTATAATATAAAAAAGGTAGTAGTAGTAATAAAAATAAATAAATAAAAAAATAATAAATAAACAAGACAACAATGATGATAAATAAGCAAATAAATGTAAAACATGAATGAAATGTGTGGACTGATCCATTATACGCTACACAAAATGTGCTGACTTCACATAAACCCAACGCTTTGATCAGGCCTTGAAGTGTGTGTAAAACATAGAATAGAAAAAAAACACATAGAATAGAAAAAAGTCTAACTGTAATGAAATATAGTAATGTTAAACACACACACACACACACACACACACACACACACACACATATATATATATATATATATATATATATATATATATATATATATATACACAGACAGACAGACAGACACGCACACACCACACACAGACAGACAGACAGACATACAGACAGACAGACAGACACACACACACACACACACACCACCACCACCACCACCACCAAAAAACGAAGAGTGCAATAGGATAGATATGATAGAAAAACAACGAACTATTGATACATCAGCTTTGACGGTGTTTGAAACAGTATATCGGACTATGATCGATACCATATCAATAGCAGAAGGTTCGGTTGATTCAGCCATTTATCGAACTCCACTAAGGGTAAAAGAATCTTAAACCGATACCAGTAGTTTCAGTTTCAAGGTGTCAAAGCATGCGAAATTATCTGCTTCACCACATGTTTAACTCACTCAGTACGGCCAGTCCTCTTTTCTCCTCTACACAGACCCCTCATATGTCCAGTGGGTGTCTGAATGACCCAACCTTTAGCTTCCGTCGTCAGAATTGTGGTATTCTTTGTCAACATTCACGTCTTCAGTATAAGAGCCTTCCGCTTGCAATATTTTGATGATGGTAATTGGGGTGAAACGCTGTTAACGTCGTCTCTTTCGCCGTTCGTATGGAGAGAGTTAAACAAAATCAAAGAAAGAGCAGACGCTTGTTTTGTGCCTTGGCAATGAGTCAGACCAGATCAGCTCAGTTCAGTTCAGTTACTCAAGGAGGCGTCACTGCGTTGGGACAAATCCACAAACGCTATACCACATCTGCTAAGCAGATGCCTGACCAGCAGCGTAACTCATGTCAGACCCAGTCACACAAGTCGACTCCAAACCAGTGAACCTCTCGGTGAGAGAGACAGCACAAGGCCCAGTGCAGACAGATCTCACTCACAAGAGGCCATGGCCATTCACCGATGTCGCTCTACCTTTGTGGATCGTTTTACAGCGAGCGGGTGTCATTATTGATACTTATGTAGCGGCTATCCTCCTTCAGAGACCACGCTCTTAGCGCTTCACAAAACACGGGGTCCTTCGCACAACAGGGCTGCCTACCTGGCCAGAGGCGACTGACAGCTACCTTTGGGAGCTGATCATTCGTTTTTCTGTGTAATTCAGTCAGCCTTTAGTCACGCGTACATGCATACATACTCACACACACACACACACACACACACACACACACACACACACACACACACACACACACACACACACACACACACACACAGAATTTTACTACAATTCATTTTGTTGCCGAAGGTTCTTGAACGTGCGCTAAGTGCACGCTGGGACACGGGACCGCGGAACAATCGTCTCCTCCGAAATGACAGTCGTCACGTCTTTCGGACACACAGACAGACAGACAGACAGACGACATGGGTGACAGCCAGCCAACAAAATGCAAAGAGAGAAGACGTCTGGGGTCAATGGCGCCAGTCTCTTACACCCTCCTCCCGCCCACCCTCCTCTCCCTCCCTCCTCCTCCTCTCCCTCTTCCTCCTCTTCTTCCTCCTCCTCCTCCCGCCGCTTCATTACCAACACCCTGCCTTGTTGTCCGTATTGATTTCCATTGAGGCTATGTGCGCCCAGGGACGCAACAAGACGCCAGGCTTTGCAGAGCAGGCTGGAGGGGTGAGGGTGGTGGTGGTGCGCGGGGGGGTGGGGGTGGGGGTGGGGGGGTGGGGGGGGGGTCGGGGGGGGGGGGGGATGAGGGGACATGACACTGGCCTCTCAGCATGTCACAGCAGCCAGTGCCCGCCACCTTTCTTTCTTTCTTTCTTTCTCTCTTTCCACTTCAACTGTTCAAGAGGACTCGTCAGCAGGCACTGACCTTTACTGCTGCTGCTGCTGTTGATGCTGATGTTGATGTTGATGTTGATGTTGACGATGTTCAGGATGGTGATGATGATGTTATGTTGTTGTTGATGATGATGCTGATGTTGTTCAGGATGATGATGATGATGATGATGATGTTATGTTGTTGATGCCCATGATGATGTTGTTGATGATGCTAATGATGTTGTTGTTGATGATGATGATTGTGATGTTGATGATATTGTTGTTGATGATGATGATGATGATGATGATGATGATGATGTTGATGTTGATGATGATGATGATGATGATGATGATGATACTGATGATGATGATGATGATGTTGATGATGATGATGATGATGATGATACTGATGTTAATGATGATGATGATGTTGATGATGATGATGATGATGTTGATGATGATGATATCTGCCGGGCGCGTCGTTTTATTCTTGATGTATTACTAGTGTTACATACAGCAACAGATGCAGAAGATTTAGATTAGAGGATGTGTGTGTGTGTGTGTGTGTGTGTGTGTGTGTGTGTGTGTGTGTGTGTGTGTGTGTGTGTGTGTGTGTGTGTGTGTGTAATCATATGAGAGAGAAGATAAATGGATCCAAATTGCGGTGTTTGACGTTTTTCATTTTACAAAAAATTTCCCTTATTAAATGTTTGCACATTAAAAAAAAAAACACCACACCAACATAATAAGGGAAGGGTTGTTCAGTTGGTTCCCACACTCATTTCCTCCGCTATTATGTTGTGCACAAAACAAAAGTGTAAGGGACTTTGTCAGGCCCTGATGGAAAATAGAAGAGGATAAAATGAAATGCGATAAATAAATAATTATTGAAACAGACACATAAATAAATACATTAGGAATAAATAATGATGAAAAAAAAACAAAAACGAATAAAAGAAAAGAAAAGGAGAAAAGAAAAAAAAATAATATGAATAATCATAATGATATTATGATGATATCATGAATAAAGAAAACATAAACACACACACACACACACACACACACACACACACACACACACACACACACACACACACACACACACACACACACACACACAAACCCTCCGCACACGCTTACATATAAACATCTCAAAAGGTGATCGTCCTTTAAAGTTTTTTACTCTCAGTTCTCGATCCACCCACCACCACTAGTAGTACTCCCCGAGACTGGGGTCCACAAGACAAAGTGTCTAAACACGAAGGTCAACATCCACGACTGAATGGACAGGTCTGAGAAGAAGCGTCTGGCCCCAAAGTCTTGAGTGGAAAGTAACAACTTACCAGTAGCCTGAGGTATGCCTCACTTGTCGGCAATGTTGACAGACTAAGTCCTGCTTCCACACCCTCCTCCCCCCCCCCAGCCCATCGCCCACCCCTATCAACCCCCCCCCCCCCTCGTCCTCTTCCCCCCCCCCCCAATCTTCTGCCACTACAATTTTCTCTTTCCAGACCTTTAGTTTGCAGACACTATCTTCACGCGCCAGAACTTTTAAAACGGAAATCAATACTGTGGACAAGGGGAGTGAGTGAGTGAGTGAGTGAGTGTGTGTGTGTGTGTGTGTGTGTGTGTGTGTGTGTGTGTGTGTGTGTGTGCGTGTGTGTGTGTGTGTGTGTGTGTGTGTGTGTGTGTGTGAGGGAGATGGGGTGGGAGAGGGGTCTGGGGCAAGGTAAGTACGATCTGGTGGACAAAAGGAGACAGACTGAAGGTATTGACCACCCTACGTCTGCTTCGTGGGGAGAGAGAGAGAGAGAGAGAGAGAGAGAGAGAGAGAGAGAGAGAGAGAGAGAGAGAGAGAGAGAGAATTGGCATATATATATATATATATATATATATATATATAGAGAGAGAGAGAGAGAGAGAGAGAGAGAGACAGTGACAGAGACAGAGAGAGAGACCGAGAGACAGAGACAGAGAGACAGATAGATAGCTAGATAATCATTCTTGGGCATCTTTTCATCCAAACCCCTGATTTATCGTCATACTACATAACCATGTAAAACAAAACCGAGAGAGAGAGAGAGAGGGGGAGAGACACTGGACACTGGACACTGGAATTATTTATTGTCATTGCCAAGAAAGGTCTTTTGACAAGGGGGCAACAACATAAATGCATATATTTTAGCTTCAAAACAACAACAACAACAAAAAACTATATTTTTTCTCTGAATCCTTCAGTCAGTTTAAACCAAGAAAATATGCAATACTTGGAAACACTTAAGTCACATCCTGACAAAAACTCAACGAAACGGAACTAAAGAAAAACAACAATGTAATGATAATAAAATACCAAAATGAATGGGGACTGACTCGACCATCCATTCAAAAATACATCAAACCAATACATACTGCCTCAACAATACACTTAAGTATGCAATGTTATGTTTTCTGTTTTGTCCAAATAAAATAGCAACTTCTGTACTAACTGTAATTAAGTGTCTTCTATGTTGTTGATACTATTCTGACTTATGTACCTTTGTCTCACTGTTTGAGCTTCTGCAATGAATTTAGCAACCGATCTAATTATGATTTCATTATCACATGACAAGACAGTAACAACATCATGGCTTTTAGCCATCTCTGTTTTAAAGAATATACATTTTTCTCGCACAGTATTATACATTTCACACTGAAAAAAAAAATGTTTTACATCATCCACTTGGTATCCACAGAGAGGACATGGTGACTGTATAGAAGTCCCAGGTTCAAACCATCTTCTGTTTGCATTAAACCCCAGAGTTCTTAACCTAAATCTCGCATAATTTATTCTGTGCCATTTGTCTGTAATGATTCTGAGATATGTTTCTGGTTGAAATATACTTTTAAAAGAAAAGAACCAACTATATTTTTCTTTACTTTCCATGTCAGAATGCCAGTTTTGTTTGAAGGAACAAATGAGTCTGTCTCTGAATTCTGCAATAAACTGCTGTTCGTTTCCTACACCCTGGGACAACCACACAATTCCAAAACCATGTTCAGTCAGAACCTTATTCACTTTGTAACACCAGTTTTCTTTACCTAACTCCATCTGCAAAAGCATCATGTCATAGGCCTGTTTGCTCAGACGTGTTTGTGGAAGCTTTAACAATTTTAACCAATACCTAATACATTTGACAAAAGTTCTTATATACAAAGGATATCTTCCAGTTTCCCCATATAAAACCGTATTGGATGAATGAGTTGGAACATGCAGAAAACGTTTAATTGCATAAGTATGTATTCTCTGAGAGAGAGAGAGAGAGAGAGAGAGAGAGAGAGAGAGAGCGAGGGAGATATTGTATTGTATTGTATTGTGCTACTGTTTTGTGACAACAGATTTCTCTCTGTGAAATTCGGGCTGCTGTTCCCAGAGCACGTCGCATACAGCGCAGCGCTACTTTTCTTCTCTTTTTGTTTTCTTTGTTTTTTTTGGTCTGCAGTCATTTTTCTTTCGGGCTTGCAGAATTTTGCAATGGGCATCAGGTTTGTAACTGTAACTGCACTCGGGACCTCGGTGTATCGGTCTCTCCGAAAGACTGGCACCCACACCACATGTGAAGGTCCAGTGGCGGGGAAAGGGGGGTCGGGGGGGGGGGGGGGGGAGGAAGGGGGTACAAATTTCCTTGAATTCCTCCTTTCTGCTGTTCTCACGATTGTGGTCGTCTTTCGACTTTTTGTTTCTTCCCCCCACCCCCACCCCCCCTACTCTTTCCTTGTAATCCTCTCCCTTATTCCTTCTTCATTTCTCTTTTTGTCTTCAACCTCCTCTTCCACCACCTATAATTTTTCTATTCCTTTTTTTCTCGCCGTCGCTATCTGTATCTTGTTATCCTCTCTCTCTGTCTATTCCTGCTGGTTTATGTAAACAGCAGACTTTGCCGCCCCCCACGCCCCTGCGCCCCCTCCCACCACCCCCCACCTCACACACACACACACACACACACACACACACACACACACACACACACACACACTTTTTCTTTTCTTTCTTGCAAATATAGGACCTAAGTAAGCTGAGGTTGGAATTTCAGACCATGAAGCGTACTGTTGATGGCAGCGTTATAAAAGCAAACAGAACACGCGAGTTACTTTTAGACAGATAGACAGAAAGATAGACAGACAGAAAGATAGACAGACAGACAGGAAGATATACAGACAGAAAGATAGACAAAGGAAAGGAAGCAGACAGAAGAAAGCAATTTGTTCAGAAGAAATTAAAAAAAAAACAACAGTCCTGATTTCTATCAAAGTGTTAATGCTATGTTGACACACCCAAGTCAAAGCCACTCCCAGCACCCCCCCCCCCCCCCCCCCCCCGCCTTTTTTTCAGCAAGAAAAGGAGGACTGTAAGAAAGGGTTGTCTCACCTTCCCTTGCCTCATTCAACTATCAGACAACGCCTCCGCCCTCCCCCCCACCCCCACCCCCGTCACCTCCCCCCCACCCCACCCCCCCCCCATCCCAAACACACACACCCCCAACTCCCCAAAAACAGAGGTGTTCCCGAATGCAATCAGGATGGGAATCAAGACCTGCTATTCTTCTGGCAGGAACAAGAAGAAGAAGAAGAAGAAGAAGTGATTGTTTTTTTCCCCCAGTCTTTGGTGTGTGTTTCACAAAGCAGCACTGGCCCCGGGCCCCATGTACATTGACTGCTTGGGGGGTGAGGGAGGAGGGGGCGGGGTGAAGTGTGTGTGTGGGGGGGGAGGAGGGGGGGTGAAATGGGATCACACAGGGATTGACTGAGGGGGGGGGGGGGTAGAGGATGAGGTATGTGAGTGAATGCATGCCTACACTGTGGGAGCAAAAGGATAATTATTGGAACGTGCGGGTGTGTATATATATCTTTGTATATATGTGTGTGGGGTTGGGGGTGGGGGATATGGGCGTATGTGTGTGTGTGCTTGTACAAGTAAGTGTTCATCTGTGCGTGTGTGTGTGTGTGTGTGTGTGTTTGTGTGTGTGTGTGTGTGTGAATGTGTGTCTTCATGTTTTACATTTATTTGCTTATTTATCATCATTGTTGTCTTATTTATTATTATTATTATTATTATTATTATTATCATCATCATTATTACAACCTTTTTATATTATAATTATTATTCATTTATTTATTTACTTATTTATGTACGCTTATCTATTATTTATTCACCTTTTTTTTTCAAGGCCTGACTAAGCGCGTTGGGTTACGCTGCTGGTCAGGCATCTGCTTGGCAGATGTGGTGTAGCGTATATGGATTTGTCCGAACGCAGTGACGCCTCCTTGAGCTACTGAAACTGAAACTGACAGTAACGGGTCGGAGAAACGGACTTCAGCCTTGTACGCCCCCCACTCCCCCCCGCCCCCCCCCCCCCCCCCCCCCCCCCCCCCCCGACACACACAGCCCCTCTCTTTCATTGTGTCTTTGATTTTCTTCAATACTTTCTTTCATTCGGGCTCCTTCCCCCCTGAAAATTAGAGTGAATCGATCGCTCTAAAGGAAAAAGTGACACAAATAATACTGGTAACCTTAGAGGCATTTCTCTATCTTATATCGGTAGTTATTGTTCAGGACAAGTATCAATCATACACTTCAGGGTATGTAGAACATAACAATATGACAAGCAAATGTCAGTCTGGCTCTAAAGAAAGGTATTCAAGAATTGATGACATGATTACTCTGTTCACTTTCATTCAGAAACACTTTTGTTTTAAAATTTGGAAATAAAAGTTACGTAGTGTTTATTGATTTTGCAAAAGGTGTTTGCTTCCATAACATAATTTCATAATGACTTATTCTTGCAATACATGGCCTGATAGGAAAGCTTTTCAGTGTGTTGAGGAAAATGAACAGTGTTGTTGAAAGAAGAATTAGGTCTGGTAATAAATAGCAGTTATATCAATTGTGCAAGGGGAGAGAATACAGGGAAATGTTTATAGTACCAGTGTGTTCTCATTTTCACAAATACATTAGCATTAGCACGCACACACATGTGCACATACATGCACAAAAACGCTTTCACACACACACACACACACACACACACACACACACACACACACACACACACACACACACACACACACACACACACACACACACACTCACTCACTCACTCACACTCACGTGCACACGCAGTTATACACATAACCTCAAAATGTTCCAGACACGCAATACATACACACATACACAAACACGATGTCTCAGACATAGCACAGAACTCCGTCCTTGTTCACAGAGCTCAGGCAGTGGACGGTCCATTGTAATTGCCACGTCCATCACTTCAGCTGAGTGATTTGACAGCTGTGCAGTTTACCGCGTGGAAAGTGTGTCTTTGGCCAGACCACCTCTCCGCCACAGTTTGTGCTTCACACGTTAAAAAAAAGACAAGGTCTTTGGGCAAGAACGTCAAGAATATGCATCATGCAAAACACTATGGCCTTGAGTCACTGGGCGTGGGCATTGAGTCAAGACAGGACTATTTCTGTAGTGGTTGAGACGAGAGGAAGGATGTGAAGGGATGTGGTTTCCAGTTCAGGTAAGTAAAGCTGCCACCCAGCACGTCTAGACAAGTAAGATCATGGGGTATATTCATAAGGGTGAGGGAAACAGAGACAGACAGACAGGTCGACAGAGACAGACAGACACAGACTGAGACAGATAGACACATACTGAGACAGATCAGGCATTGACAGTGACAGGAAGAGACTGAGAGAGACGAAGAAAGAGAGAGAGAGAGAGAGATTTCAAGACACCATGACAATCTGCCGACACAAAGGACTAACATTAAGTAGTGTCATACACAGTAACCTCTACAGATCACATACTGGTAGGATTATCACAACAGTTAAGCGTTTTGTTAAGGGTTGTGATATATAAAAAAAACAACACCAAAAACATCTGTTTTGCGCTTGACCTGTGGCTCAAAGCGCATTTAACAATACATATGGCATGAAGAGTGCACAGATGTGTGCTTATGAATTCGCTAAAATAATGCTGTTTCAAAAACAAAGCAACATTATTAACAGCTCACACTCATACCTCTCTCACCTCACCACCACCCCTCCCTCACTCACTCACTCACATACACACACACTCGACACACACACATGCGCAAAGACTGTCGGGAAGCATGGAAGGGGAAAGTGACAGAAGTACAGTTCAAAATAGTTTGAAAAAAAATCAAGATTAGATTGTAAATTTAATATTTATTAGTGTTATATTTAACAGTGTCTAATAATCTGTGGTAGAAAATTCCATATCTTTTGGAGAATAGTGCACAGATGTTTGGAAACCATTGGACTTGAGCCTGTAACATGGGATTTCAAACATCTGACCGTCAGATGAAGGACGCAGCTCTGATTAATCAACAATTACTTTGATGTAATGAAGTCAGAAAAAAAACAAACATACACAGCACACAGACACACAGACACACACACACACAACAAAAAATACAAACAAAAAAACAAAAAACGAAAGCAAACGTCTGCAGTTCTTATCTCGTAAGAATTCCAAAATGGTGCTGCGTAAACAACAGGCAACTAGCCCACATTGGTTACTACGTTCGTGTAAGTGGGTGAGTCTGCCTGATGTGTTTTTCTACCAGTAGTGGATGAGTCTGCCTGACGTGTGTTCTACCAGTAGTGGATGAGTCTGCCTGACGTGTGTTCTACCAGTAGTGGATGAGTCTGCCTGATGTGTGTTCTACCAGTAGTGGGTCAGTCTGCCTGACGTGTGTTCTACCAGTAGTGGGTGTGTCTGCCTGATGTGTGTTCTACCAGTAGTGGGTCAGTCTGCCTGACGTGTGTTCTACCAGTAGTGGGTGTGTCTGCCTGATGTGTGTTCTACCAGTAGTGGGTCAGTCTGCCTGACGTGTGTTCTACCAGTAGTGGGTGTGTCTGCCTGATGTGTGTTCTACCAGTAGTGGGTCAGTCTGCCTGATGTGTGTTCTACCAGTAGTGGGTGAGTCTGCCTGACGTGTGTTCTACCAGTAGTGGGTCAGTCTGCCTGACGTGTGTTCTACCAGTAGTGGGTGAGTCTGCCTGATGTGTTTTTCTACCAGTAGTGGATGAGTCTGCCTGATGTGTGTTCTACCAGTAGTGGATGAGTCTGCCTGATGTGTGTTCTACCAGTAGTGGGTGTGTCTGCCTGATGTGTGTTCTACCAGTAGTGGGTGTGTCTGCCTGATGTGTGTTCTACCAGTAGTGGGTGTGTCTGCCTGATGTGTGTTCTACCAGTAGTGGGTGTGTCTGCCTGATGTGTGTTCTACCAGTAGTGGGTGTGTCTGCCTGATGTGTGTTCTACCAGTAGTGGATGAGTCTGCCTGACGTGTGTTCTACCAGTAGTGGATGAGTCTGCCTGACGTGTGTTCTACCAGTAGTGGGTCAGTCTGCCTGATGTGTGTTCTACCAGTAGTGGGTCAGTCTGCCTGATGTGTGTTCTACCAGTAGTGGATGAGTCTGCCTGATGTGTGTTCTACCAGTAGTGGATGAGTCTGCCTGATGTGTGTTCTACCAGTAGTGGGTGTGTCTGCCTGACGTGTGTTCTACCAGTAGTGGGTCAGTCTGCCTGATGTGTGTTCTACCAGTAGTGGATGAGTCTGCCTGATGTGTTTTTCTACCAGTAGTGGATGAGTCTGCCTGATGTGTGTTCTACCAGTAGTGGGTCAGTCTGCCTGATGTGTGTTCTACCAGTAGTGGGTGTGTCTACCTGATGTGTGTTCTACCAGTAGTGGGTGTGTCTGCCTGACGTGTGTTCTACCAGTAGTGGGTCAGTCTGCCTGACGTGTGTTCTACCAGTAGTGGATGAGTCTGCCTGATGTGTTTTTCTACCAGTAGTGGGTCAGTCTGCCTGATGTGTGTTCTACCAGTAGTGGGTGTGTCTGCCTGATGTGTGTTCTACCAGTAGTGGATGAGTCTGCCTGATGTGTGTTCTACCAGTAGTGGATGAGTCTGCCTGACGTGTGTTCTACCAGTAGTGGGTGTGTCTGCCTGATGTGTGTTCTACCAGTAGTGGGTCAGTCTGCCTGACGTGTGTTCTACCAGTAGTGGGTGTGTCTGCCTGATGTGTGTTCTACCAGTAGTGGGTGTGTCTGCCTGATGTGTGTTCTACCAGTAGTGGGTGTGTCTGCCTGATGTGTGTTCTACCAGTAGTGGATGAGTCTGCCTGATGTGTGTTCTACCAGTAGTGGGTGTGTCTGCCTGATGTGTGTTCTACCAGTAGTGGGTGTGTCTGCCTGATGTGTGTTCTACCAGTAGTGGATGAGTCTGCCTGACGTGTGTTCTACCAGTAGTGGATGAGTCTGCCTGAGTTTCAGTTTCAGTTTCAGTAGCTCAAGGAGGCGTCACTGCGTTCGGACAAATCCATACACGCTGCACCACATCTGCCCAGCAGATGCCTGACCAGCAGCGTAACTCAACGCGCTTAGTCAGGCCTTGAGAAAAACAAAGAAAAAAAAGGGTGAAGTTTCAAGTTTAATTATCCTTTCACTCCTATTGGAGTATGGAGGATTACTGCAAAATAATCTTTTCGTGCCCAGAACAAACATTTCCAAATACACAACAATGTCACATAAAAGTTAAGAAAACACATATGTCTTTTAACTCCAAAAGTATAACTAGGCAACATTTGCAAATGTAATCATCTTACTTACAGCTAAAATGACTTTTTTTGCCTCCTTTGAGCATATTACAAAAATTAAAAACCGATTTTGGAGACAAATATTTTTTTAGGAACATACCTATTTCGTAACTGATCATAACTGGGACATTCCATTATAAAATGAAACTCATCACCAATCACAGACATGTTACAAACCTTACAAAGCCGTAACTCTCGTGGTATGCCTTTGTGTCTCCCTGTTTCTGTTTCCAGCTTATGATCACTACTTCGAAATCCGAAGAAGCTGATAACATAATTATCAGGAATTTGACTGATATATTTTTCTCTACGAAATCCACTTTTGAAATTTCGATAAAACAAACATTTACTACTCGCCTCTAGAGCATGTCTCCATAGATTTTGAAAGATATAGAAATAAAGACAGAGACAGAGAGACAGAGACAGACAAAGACAAAGATAGACAGAGAAAGACACACACACACACACACACACACACACACACACACACACACACACACACACACACACACACACACACACGAAGAGAGAGAGAGATAGGGAGAGAGAGATAGACAGAGAGAGACAGAGAGAGAGAGAGAGAGAGAGACAGAGACAGAGACAGAGAGAGAGAGAGAGAGAGAGAGAGAGAGAGCAGCCTAAAAATCCATGGACTTTTTTGTTTGTTTGTTTTTGTTTCACTCTCAGTTTCGATCTACCACACCGCCCATGGCTGGAAACAAGTAGTTAGAAAAGAACAGCCAGATTCTTTACACGTGTCCAGTCAGTGTAGTAAGGAGGGGGACAGCGGCATCTTCTCCGTGTGGTCCTTGAGGGATACCTCACTTCTCTGTGTGGTCCTTGAGGGATGCCTCACTTCTCCGTGTGGTCCTTGAGGGATGCCTCACTTCTCCGTGTGGTCCTTGAGGGATGCCTCACTTCTCCATGTGGTCCTTGAGGGATACCTCACTTCTCTGTGTGGTCCTTGAGGGATGCCTCACTTCTCCCTGTGGTCCTTGAGGGATGCCTTACTTCTCCATGTGGTCCTTGAGGGATACCTCACTTCTCTGTGTGGTCCTTGAGGGATACCTCACTTCTCCCTGTGGTCCTTGAGGGATACCTCACTTCTCCGTGTGGTCCTTGAGGGATGCCTCACTTCTCTGTGTGGTCCTTGAGGGATGCCTCACTTCTCTGTGTGATCCTGAGGGATGCCTCACTTCTCCGTGTGGTCCTTGAGGGATGCCTCACTTCTCCATGTGGTCCTTGAGGGATGCCTCACTTCTCCCTGTGGTCCTTGAGGGATGCCTCACTTCTCCGTGTGGTCCTTGTGGGATTCCTCACTTCTCCGTGTGGTCCTTGAGGGATGCCTCACTTCTCCGTGTGGTCCTTGAGGGATGCCTCACTTCCCCGTGTGGTCCTTGAGGGATGCCTTACTTCTCCGTGTGGTCCTGATGCCTCACTTCTCTGTGTGGTCCTTGAGGGATGCCTCACTTCTCTGTGTGGTCCTTGTGGGATGCCTCACTTCTCCATGTGGTCCTTGAGGGATGCCTCACTTCTCTGTGTGGTCCTTGAAGGATGCCTCACTTCTCCATGTGGTCCTTGAGGGATGCCTCACTTCTCTGTGTGGTCCTTGAGGGATGCCTCACTTCTCCGTGTGGTCCTGGAGGGATGCCTCACTTCTCTGTGTGGTCCTTGAGGGATGCCTCACTTCTCCGTGTGGTCCTTGAGGGATGCCTCACTTCTCCGTGTGGTCCTTGAGGGATGCCTCACTTCTCCGTGTGGTCCTTGAGGTATGCCTCACTTCTCTGTGTGGTCCTTGAGGGATGCCTCACTTCTCCGTGTGGTCCTTGAGGTATGCCTCACTTCTCTGTGTGGTCCTTGAGGTATGCCTCACTTCTCCATGTGGTCCTTGAGGGATGCCTCACTTCTCCGTGTCTTGAGGTATGCCTCACTTCTCTGTGTGGTCCTTGAGGGATGCCTCACTTCTCTGTGTGGTCCTTGAGGGATGCCTCACTTCTCTGTGTGGTCCTTGAGGTATGCCTCACTTCTCTGTGTGGTCCTTGAGGGATGCCTCAATTCTCCGTGTGGTCCTTGAGGTATGCCTCACTTCTCCGTGTGGTCCTGGAGGGATGCCTCACTTCTCTGTGTGGTCCTTGAGGGATGCCTCACTTCTCTGTGTGGTCCTTGAGGGATGCCTCACTTCCCCGTGTGGTCCTTGAGGGATGCCTCACTTCTCTGTGTGGTCCTTGAGGGATGCCTTACTTCTCCGTGTGGTCCTTGAGGGATGCCTTACTTCTCCATGTGGTCCTTGAGGGATGCCTCACTTCTCCGTGTGGTCCTTGAGGGATGCCTCACTTCTCCGTGTGGTCCTTGAGGGATGCCTTACTTCTCCATGTGGTCCTTGAGGGATGCCTTACTTCTCCGTGTGGTCCTTGAGGGATGCCTCACTTCTCCGTGTGGTCCTGGAGGGATGCCTCACTTCTCCGTGTGGTCCTTGAGGGATGCCTCACTTCTCCGTGTGGTCCTTGAGGGATGCCTCACTTCTCCGTGTGGTCCTTGAGGGATGCCTCACTTCTCCGTGTGGTCCTTGAGGGATGCCTCACTTCTCCGTGTGGTCCTTGAAGGATGCCTCACTTGTCCCTGATGCTGACAGGCCAAAGCCTTGTCGCAGCCCTTTTTCCACTCCCATCCCTTGCCCCCCCTTTACCCCTAACACTCCCTCTCCCTACAATTACTACTCACTCAGCAGACCTTACTTTGCAGACAAATCTCCACTCACAAAGAATCAATACTGTGCTTTTGAGAAGGGCTGATGAAGGGTTTGTTGTACTTTTTTTGGGGGGTGGGTGGGTGGGGGGGTGGGGGTGGGGGGAGGTGGGGGTAGGGGGTGATGATGGTAGAGGAAAGAGGGTGGACAACAGGAGATTATCAGTGTTCACTGCCCACTCACCGTCTGTCTGTCTGTCTGTCTGCCTCAAGGAAAGAGCTGGTTGTTATTAATGGTGGGTGGTTGTGATAATGTGTGTATCTCTAATGGTTCAATTGAAATCATTTTCAACTCCTCTGCTGGTGAGATTGTTAACAAGACGGCGAGAGCGTAAAAAGACTGGAGGCGAGTGAATGAAGGATATGAAATCATCAATGAAGATCTCACAAAAAAACAGCAACAACAATGTAAATTGAAAGTTTGAAATTCTCTCTCTCTGTGTGAATCTCTCTCTCTCTCTCTCTCTCTCTCTCTCTCTCTCTATATATATATATATGTGTGTGTGTGTGTGTGTGTGTGTGTGTGTGTGTGTGTGTGTGTGTGTGTGTGTGTGTGTGTGTGTGTGTGTGTGCAGGAATGCATGTCCATCTTGTGATTCTTTATTTATTCATTTATTTTGACTGCCTTGAACTCTGAATAATTGCTTGATGACATCAAATTTAGCCTGTATCCTACTTGAACAACGACAATAGATCACTTTTGCTGATTCCAGTTCATTCCCCCTGACAAATTCAAGTGACCAAAACAAACAAACAAACAAACAAGGAAGCAGGTAGTAAAACAAAATACACAACGAGATTAGGAAAACTGATGCATGAACTGGTATCCCCTTCACTGTAGAATTAATTGTAAAACCACAGCATTCGGTCGTTCTGTGTTTCGTCGTTTAGCTAACGTCATTGTGTGTGAGTGTGGTGCTTTTCTTCCAGGACAGTGGCTGGAGAGAAAGAGGGAAGAAAGGGAAAGAGGGTGGTATGGGAGGGGCAGGGGGCAGGGGGGGTGGGGGGTGTTGGGGTGGCAGAAAGATGGCGACATAGCTTCCATGGAATCAACAGTGTTCACGCACGTGCATTAATTGGTTACGTTAATGACATGCAGTGTGCAATAGGATTGACTGGATTGTTGCAGACTTGCAACATCTGTTGGTACATCTGTCTGTCTGTCTGTCTGTCTGTTTGTTTCAGACTTGCAACAACATCTGTTTGTCTGTCTGTACTCATGGTCTCTCTAACTTCCATGTGGTGAAGTTGACGTCTGTGGAGATGTGGTTTGAAAATGTGTGATTGCGCTTTTTTTTTTTCTTTTTCATCTCTCTTCTTCTTTATTGTCTGTGAATTGGCTCATGAGTTTATTGATCTCCTCCTCTGCCTGTCTGTCTCTTTGTTTCTCTGTATAGCTACATCAGAGGGAAGCGGATTGAAGGGAAACCTTAAAATGCATTTATGCCTGATATGCAGGTATTTATTAAGTGTTTTTCTCCTTTGAAATTACACACACACACACACACACACACACACACACACATCAATGGTTCAGCCAGCTACTTGTACAGTCCGTCAGACACTGTATCCCATGCAGACACTCCCCCCCCCCTTTCCCCAAACAACCTTCCCCCCCCCCCACCACCCAGTCCCTTACACACCACAAACCGCATCATCGTGTGGTTGGTCGCCGCTCAGTTACACATCAATGGAAAACTCGTCAGGCATATAACGGTCACTGTCAGTCAGCTGTGTCAAGCTGTTGCCAATCTTTCTGCTGGCCGCCTGAAAGAGAGAGGGAGAGATAGGGAGAGAAAGAGAGAGAGAGAGAGAGAGAGAGAGACAGAGAGAGAGAGACATAGACAGAGAGACAGAAACTGACAGGCAGAGAGACACAGATAGACAAGAACAAGAACAAGAACAAGATAGAGACAGAGAGAGACAGACAGAGAAACACAGAGAGATATAGAGGTGTTGAGAAGGGAGGGAGTGAGACATAGAGAGAGGGTGGCAGGGAGAGAGAGAGAGAGAGAGAGAGAGAGAGAGAGAGAGACAGAGAGAGAGACAGACAGACAGACAGACAGACAGATCAAGAGACAGAGACACAGGTAGCGACAAAGAGACACAAAGAGATAGAGAAGTCTTGGGAAAGGAGGGAGGGAGGGAGACAGAGAGAGGGGGACAGGGTGAGAGAGAGAGAGACAGCAAGAGAGAGAGAAAGAGAGAGCAGACAGACAGACACTGATAGACAGACTGACGGACAGACAGACAGTGACAGAGACAGACAGACAGACAGACAGACACAGAGTTTGCATGTTAGCTGCTGATTTCTAAAGACGTTGACACTTACGTACCCAGCCATCACAGTCCTTGACGCCTACACTAAAATGGTTTCAGTTTCAGTTTCAGTTTCAGTAGCTCAAGGAGGCGTCACAGCGTTCGGACAAATCCATATACGCTACACCACATCTGCCAAGCAGATGCCTGACCAGCGGCGTAACCCAACGGGCTTAGTCAGGCCTTGAAAACAAACAAAAAACAAAACTACTACTAAAATGGACCATAGAACAATGACTAACGAGGAATGAGGACGCCAACAATTAC
>NC_134888.1:27743330-27755830 GCF_041734735.1 Babylonia areolata | reverse complement strand
ACAGACACCTCGCAACACAACACAGTCCAACACAGACACCTCACAACACAACACAGTCCAACACAACAGACACCTCACAACACAACACAGTCCAACACAGACACCTCACAACATAACACAGTCCAACACAACAGACACCTCACAACACAACACGGTCCAACACAGACACCTCACAACACAACACAACACAGTCCAACACAACAGACACCTCACAACACAACACTGTCCAACACAGACACCTCACAACATAACACGGTCCAACACAGACACCGTCCAACACAGACACCTCACAACATAACACAGTCCAACACAACAGACACCTCACAACACAACACGGTCCAGCACAGACACCTCACAACATAACACAGTCCAACACAACAGACACCTCACAACACAACACGGTCCAGCACAGACACCTCACAACACAACGCAGTCCAACACAGCCACCTCACAACACAACACGGTCCAACACAGACACCTCACAACACAACACGGTCCAACACAGACACCTCACAACACAACACAGTCCAACACAGACACCTCACAACACAACACAGTCCAACACAGCCACCTCACAACACAACACGGTCCAACACAGACACCGTCCAACACAGCCACCTCACAACACAACACGGTCCAACACAGACACCTCACAACACAACACGGTCCAACACAGACATCTCACAACACAACACAGTCCAACACAGCCACCTCACAACACAACACGGTCCAACACAGACACCGTCCAACACAACACGGTCCAACACAGACACCGTCCAACACAGCCACCTCACAACACAACACAGTCCAACACAGACACCTCACAACACAACACGGTCCAACACAGACACCTCACAGCACAACACAGTCCAACACAGACACCTCACAGCACAACACTGTCCAACACAGACACCTCACAACACAACACGGTCCAACACAGACACCATCCAACACAGCCACCTCACAACACAACACAGTCCAACACAGACACCTCACAACACAACACGGTCCAACACAGACACCTCACAGCACAACACAGTCCAACACAACAGACACCTCACAACACAACAGAGTCCAACACAGACATCTCACAACAGAACACGGTCCAACACAGACATCTCACAACACAACACAGTCTAACACATACACCTCACAACACAACACAGTCCAACACAGACACCTCACAACACAACACAGTCCAACACAACAGACACCTCACAACACAACACGGTCCAACACAGACACCTCACAACACAACACGGTCCAACACAACAGACACCTCACAACACAACACGGTCCAACACAGACACCTCACAACACAACACAGTCCAACACAGACACCTCCCAACACAACACAGTCCAACACAGACACCTCACAACACAACACAGTCCAACACAGACACATCACAGCACAACATAGTCCAACACAACAGACACATCCCAACACAACACGGTCCAACACACACACCTCACAACACAACACAGTCCAACACAGACACCTCACAACACAACACTGTCCAACACAGACACATCACAACACAACACAGTCCAACACAGACACCTCACAACACAACACTGTCCAACACAACAGACACCTCACAAAACAACACTGTCCAACACAACAGACACCTCACAACACAACACAGTCCAACACAACAGACACCTCACAAAACAACACGGTCCAACACAACAGACACGACACATCACAACACTACACACTCCAACCCAACAGACACCTCACAACACAACACTGTCCAACACAGACACCTCACAGCACAACACAGTCCAACACAACAGACACCTCACAACACAACACAGACACCTCACAACACAACACTGTCCAACACAACAGACACCTCACAAAACAACACGGTCCACCACAGACACCTCACAACACAACACAGTCCAACACAGACACCTCACAACACAACACAGTCCAACACAACAGACACCTCACAACACAACACAGTCCAACACAGACACCTCACAACACAACACAGTCCAACACAGACACCTCACAACACAACACGGTCCAACACAGACACCTCACAACACAACACACACCTCACAACACAACACAGTCCAACACAGACACCTCACAACACAACACACACCTCACAACACAACACAGTCCAACACAGACACCTCACAACACAACACAGTCCAACACAGACACCTCACAACACAACACAGTCCAACACAACAGACACCTCACAACACAACACAGTCCAACACAACAGACACCTCACAACGCAACACAGTCCAACACAACAGACACCTCACAACACAACACAGTCCAACACAACAGACACCTCACAACACAACACAGTCCAACACAACAGACACATCACAACACAACACAGTCCAACACAACAGACACCTCACAACACAACACGGTCCAACACAGACACCTCACAACGCAACACGGTCCAACACAACAGACACCTCACAACACAACACAGTCCAACACAACAGACACATCACAACACAACACAGTCCAACACAACAGACACCTCACAACACAACACGGACCAACACAGACACCTCACAACGCAACACAGTCCAACACAACAGACACCTCACAACACAACACAACACAGTCCAACACAGACACCTCACAACACAACAAGGTCCAACACAACAGACACCTCACAACACAACACAGTCCAACACAACAGACACCTCACAACACAACACAGTCCAACACAGACACCTCACAACACAACACAGTCCAACACAGACACCTCACAACACAACAAAGTCCAACACAGACACCTCACAACACAACACTGTCCAACACAGACACCTCACAACACAACACACACCTCACAACACAACACAGTCCAACACAGACACCTCACAACACAACACACACCTCACAACACAACACAGTCCAACACAGACAACTCCCAACACAACACAGTCCAACACAGACACCTCCCAACACAACACAGTCCAACACAGACATCTCACAACACAACACAGTCCAACACAGACACCTCCCAACACAACACAGTCCAACACAGACATCTCACAACACAACACAGTCCAACACAGACACCTCACAACACAACACAGTCCAACACAGACACCTCACAACACAACAGACACCTCACAACACAACACTGTCCAACACAGACACCCCACAACACAACACAGTCCAACACAACAGACACCTCACAACACAACACAGTCCAACACAACAGACACCTCACAACGCAACACAGTCCAACACAACAGACACCTCACAACACAACACTGTCCAACAAAACAGACACATCACAACACAACACAGTCCAACACAACAGACACCTCACAACACAACACAGTCCAACACAGACACCTCACAACACAACACAGTCCAACACAACAGACACCTCACAACACAACACAGTCCAACACAGACACCTCACAACACAACACAGTCCAACACAACAGACACCTCACAACACAACACAGTCCAACACAGACACCTCACAACACAACACTGTCCAACACAGACACCTCACAAAACAACACGGTCCAACACAGACACATCACAACACAACACAGTCCAACACAGACACCTCACAAAACAACACAGTCCAACACAGACACATCACAACACTTTCTCATTGGATCCCTGTTGGAGTGTAGAGGATATAAAGTAACGACATCGGTATAATAAACACCCCCCAAAAAAACTGAAGTGCAAACGAACCCGAAGCATATGTCTGAACTACCTATGAACCCAACGTGCTCGTTAGGCGCTGAGTGCACAGCACAACACAGCACAGCACAGCACAGCACAACACAGCGCAGCACAACACAACACAAGTCAACACAACACAACACAATGCATTGGCATTTTCGACCTTTCTGGCACAAATGGGATTTTAAGGTGCGGGGACAAGCAACAGAGAATACAAAGAACTTCAGTGAGAAATAACACGCTCATGCGCCTTGACGGAGGAGGAACGATCGCCATCTTCTTTCTCGCGGCCTTAACGAGAATCTCGCGTGACTTGCCGGCCTCTCGGATCCTTGCCCGACCGTCCACTGGGAGGGGCAAGCAGGCCCCAAAGGTCTGTTTCATATATGGCGATTTTTTTGTGTTGCGATAAAAAAAAGTTTCTGGATTGAAGGTGACCCTTTTCCTAATGTTTCTTTCGGTCTCGTCCTCGTCCTCCCATCCACCCACCCCTCCCTCTTCCTCCCTTTCTTTTCCGTTAACCCCCGCCCCACCCCACCCCTCACCCTCCCACTCTCCCTCTTTTGTCCTGGAAACAAAAAAAGCCCCAGACCGAAGATGACCCTCCCCCCCTTTTTTTTTTTTAAGTTCTGTTTCGCTTCCTTTTCTCTCTTCACCCCCACCTCCCTTCTCCCTTTCTCTGTCTCTTCTCTTGGAACGAAAGTCTCCAATCTGAAGGTGACTCTTTTCGAAACTTTGTTTCTGTACCCCACCCCACCCCCAACCCCCACCCTGGCGCCCTTCCACCTCTCCCTCCCTCCTTCCCTCCCTCTCTTTCTCTCTAATTCCTTTGTGGTATTGTTTCCCTTGTCTCTTTGTCTCTCTGTTGTCCCCCTTTCTGCTCCCATATCTCTCCCCCCCCCCCCCAACCCACTCTCTCTCTCTCTCTTCTTGCATGGCGCAGGTCATTGTCACGTGGCCTGCGACGCTCGTGCTCTGAATGCAAAATGGTTGGGGAAGGACTTGTGCCAGAGTTTTTCTCCCCTTCTTTTCTTACCGCACTGCAAGAACAGATAAGGGAAGAAAAGGGCTGAGTTTTTTTTTTTATCGTTGTTATTATTTTTTCTTTTTCTACTACACTACACTAACATATAATTTCTTCTTTCTTTTTTTTTTCTTTCTAAAATCACACAGACAAAAAACAAAGTACGGAGAACTGTTCGGTTAACAAGGAGGAGTGACAAAACTTTCTGTCTGTGCACATTCTTCGTCCGTAACTTGTCCTACTTTCTTTCTCTCTTTTTTTTCTTCTTCTTGTTTTATTCACTTGTCTTCGATGTTTCTTCTTCTTCTTCGTTCGTGGGCTGCAACTCCCACGTTCATTCGTATGTACACGAGTGGGCTTTTACGTGTATGGCCGTTTTTATCCTGCCCTGTAGGCAGTCATACTCCGTTTTCGGGTTCTACATATCTTCATTCTGAGTTATTAAAGGATAGGCTCTCAAAGCGTGACCAGGGTGTTAGGATTACGCCGTGGGCCAGGCATCTGCTCCTCTCTTTCCTAACGCAAATGTGGCGTAGCGTATAAGGACAGGTCTGCACGCTTCGATACCTCCTAGAAACTGAAAATTGAAACTATCCATTTCCACGCTTATGACAAGATAAAAAAAAAATCATGAGACTGACTGTTTTTTTGTTTGTTTTTGTCATCACGGATAGACCAGCATGCACCACCAGTCAAGGATTGCTGCTTATCGATGTGTTTGCAGTTCATTGAGGAGTCCCCCCCAAAAAACTATACATTTAATTCATAAGATTACATTTTATTCCCATTTACCCTGGTTCGGCTTACAGACTCCACAAAAGGACCACGTCATGAAATCGTGCATGTTAACTCACTCAATACGGCCAGTCCTGTCTTCTCCTCTACACAGACCCCTCGGATGTCCAGTGGGTGTCTGAATGACCCAACCTTTAGCTTCCGTCGTCAGAATTGTGGTATTCTTTGTCAACATTCACCTCTTCAGTGTAAGAGCCTTCCGCTTGTAATATTTTGATGGTGGTAATTGGGGTGAAACGCTGTTAACGTCGTCTCTTTCGCCGTTCGTATGGAGAGAGTTAAAACAACAAAAACAACAACAAACAAACAACAACAACAAAAACCAACAATGGAGAATTTACACATAACTGATGCAGGCTGCATGTGGTCCGACACTGGCCTCTCACTGAACCAACCCACTGACGGCTGCATGTGGTCCGACACTGGCCTCTCACTGAACCCACTGACGGCTGCATGTGGTCCGACACTGGCCTCTCACTGAACCCACTGACGACTGCATGTGGTCCGACACTGGCCTCTCACTGAACCAACCCACTGACGGTTACATGTGGTCCGACACTGGCCTCTCACTGAACCCACTGACGACTGCATGTGGTCCGACACTGGCCTCTCACTGAACCAACCCACTGACGGCTGCATGTGGTCCGACACTGGCCTCTCTCTGAACCCACTGACGGCTGCATGTGGTCCGACACTGGCCTCTCACTGAACCAACTGACGGTTACATGTGGTCCGACACTGGCCTCTCTCTGAACCCACTGACGGCTGTATGTGGTCCGACACTGGCCTCTCACTGAACCCACTGACGGCTGCATGTGGTCCGACACTGGCCTCTCACTGAACCCACTGACGGCTGCATGTGGTCCCACACAGGCCTCTCACTGAACCAACCCACTGACGGCTGCATGTGGTCCGACACTGGCCTCTCACTGAACCCACTGACGGCTGCATGTTGTCCGACACTGGCCTCTAACTGAACCCACTGACGGCTGCATGTGGTCCGACACTGGCCTCTGACTGAACCAACCCACTGACGGCTGCATGTGGTCCGACACAGGCCTCTCACTGAACCAACCCACTGACGGCTGTTTCAGACACACGTGCAGCACCAACAGCCTGGGAAATAATGTCTGAAGCATCTTTGGGTCTTAAAGTTAACGACAGCTGTGCTTTTTCATTGTAAAAAAATGGAAGTGCAAATGCCCGAAAGCACATCTGTGTAACTTTCACTGTCAATGCCGCATTTCGGCACCAACCAGGTAGAACACATATGTTGCTGAACTGCGACCAGATAGTTCATGGGTCATGTGGAGTGATGGCCAAGAGGTAACGCATCCGCCTTGGAAGCGAGAGAATCTGAGCGCGCTGGTTCGAATCACGGCTCAGCCGCCGATATTTTCTCCCCCTCCACTAGACCTTGAGTGGTGGTCTGGATGCTAGTCATTCGGATGAGACGATAGACCGAAGTCCCGTGTGCATCATGCACTTAGCGCACGTAAAAGAACCTACGGCAACAAAAGGGTTGTTCCTGGCAACATTCTGTAGAAAAATCCACTTTGATAGGGAAAAACAAATAAAACTGCACGCAGGAAAAATACAAAAAAAAAGGAAAAAAAAGAAAAAAAGAAAAAAAAGAAAAAAAGGTGGCACTGTAGTGTAGCGACGCGCTCTCCCTGGGAAGAGCAGCCCGAATTTCACACAGAGAAATCTCTTGTGATAAAAAGAAATACAAATACAAATACAGATAATTCATAAACTTACTGCTCTTAATTTTCGGTGGTATGATAGGTCATATTTCCTTCACATCACAGGGGAATCGCCACCTATTCTCCGAAACAATCATTTCTGTGCTTCTGAAACAAGGGAGTGTTTCACTCAAAACTGACTGGCGGTGAAAGGGCCAGGGATTTATTAAATCAAACTTAAGAGCGATACTCATTACACCTGTGAAGGGTTGGTCTGCGGGGTGGTCCATGACCGGTAACTCAGAAAAAAAGTTTCAAATCGAGGCGGAAGTGAGGCAAGGATGCTTGCTGTCACCCCTTCTGTTCATGCTAGCAACAGACTGGGTCACGATGACCTCCACAGTCCAGAACCAAAACAGCGCACAGTGGGCGCTTTGGACACATCTGGACGACCTTGACTTCGCTGACTTTTGGTATTTCTTTCCCACACCAAGCAACCCTTGCTCTGAAGAGAAGATCAGCATTGTTAAGGACACCTCAGCTTGAGAGCAGCACCTTTGAAGAAACCTCAGTTCAGCTTGAGATCAGCACCTTTGAGGAAACCTCAGTTCAGCTTGAGGTCAACACCGTTGAGGAAACCTCAGCTTGAGATCAGCACCGTTGAGGAAACCTCAGTTCAGCTTGAGATCAACACCGTTGAGGAAACCTCAGTTCAGCTTGAGATCAGTACCGTTGAGGAAACCTCAGCTTGAGATCAACACCGTTGAGGAAACCTCACTTCAGCTTGAGATCAGTAGCGTTGATGAAACCTCAGCTTGAGATCAACACCGTTGAGGAAACCTCAGTTCAGCTTGAGATCAGCACCGTTGAGGAAACCTCAGCTTGAGATCAACACCGTTGAGGAAACCTCAGTTCAGCTTGAGATCAGCACCGTTGAGGAAACCTCAGCTTGAGATCAACACCGTTGAGGAAACCTCAGTTCAGCTTGAGATCAGCACCGTTGAGGAAACCTCAGTTCAGCTTGAGATCAGCACCGTTGAGGAAACCTCCGCTTGAGATTAGCACCGTTGAGGAAACCTCCGCTTGAGATTAGCACCGTTGAGGAAACCTCAGCTTGCCTGAGCGTCAGCATTCATAGAGGGAAGGAAGTGTAAGACCCTCAAGGTCCTTGGCAGCATCATTGACAACCATGGTGGAACAGATGCTGGTATCGTAACCCGATCTGGCAAGACGCGGACGGCTTTCCATCAGCTGAAGAACGTCTGGGGATCGAGAGACCTCACAATTATTATCACGATCAGAATCTTCAACACTATAGTGACGCATGTGCATACTCTATGGAGCGGAGACCTGGAGAACCACTGTCACCAGCACAAAGAGAATCCAATCCAGACTTTCATTTCCACCAGCTTCAGAAGGATTCTCCGGATTCGCGGGCCAGAGAGAATCGATGTTGAAGAGATGAAGAACAATCAGTACGAAAAAGACAGCAACCTGCAGAAGAAGAGGTCCTCCACAGACACACGATAGATGGCAGACACGCTCCGCAAACCTACATCCAGCATCACAAGGCAAGCCCTCGTCTGGACCCCACAGAGGGAAAGTAAAAGAGGCTGTCCAAGAAATACATGGCGCCCTGATCTGGCGACAGCCATGACTGAAGTGGACAGACCACACCTGGAGACAGCCATGACTGAAGTTGACAGACCGCACCTGGAGACAGCCATGACTGAAGTTGACAGACCACACCTGGAGACAGCCATGACTGAAGTTGACAGACCACACCTGGAGACAGCTATGACTGAAGAGGATAGACCACACCTGGAGACAGCCATGACTGAAGTTGACAGACCGCACCTGGAGACAGCCATGACTGAAGTTGACAGACCACACCTGGAGACAGCTATGACTGAAGAGGACAGACCGCACCTGGAGACAGCCATAGCTGAAGAGGACAGACCACACCTGGAGACAGCCATAGCTGAAGAGGACAGACCACACCTGGAGACAGCCATGACTGAAGACCACACCTGGAGACAGCCATGACTGAAGTGGACAGACCGCACCTGGAGACAGCCATGACTGAAGTGGACAGATCACACCTGGAGACAGCCATGACTGAAGTTGACAGACCACACCTGGAGACAGCCATGACTGAAGAGGACAGACCGCACCTGGAGACAGCCATGACTGAAGAGGACAGACCGCACCTGGAGACAGCCATGACTGAAGAGGACAGACCACACCTGGAGACAGCCATGACTGAAGAGGACAGACCGCACCTGGAGACAGCCATGACTGAAGAGGACAGACCGCACCTGGAGACAGCCATGACTGAAGAGGACAGACCACACCTGGAGACAGCCATAGCTGAAGAGGACAGACCACACCTGGAGACAGCCATGACTGAAGTTGACAGACCACACCTGAAGACAGCCATGACTGAAGAGGACAGACCACACCTGGAGACAGCCATGACTGAAGAGGACAGACCACACCTGGAGACAGCCATGACTGAAGAGGACAGACCACACCTGGAGACAGCCATGACTGAAGAGGACAGACCACACCTGGAGACAGCCATGACTGAAGAGGAGAGACCGCACCTGGAGACAGCCATGACTGAAGTTGACAGACCGCACCTGGAGACAGCCATGACTGAAGTGGACAGACCACACCTGGAGACAACCATGACTGAAGAGGACAGACCGCACCTGGAGACAGCCATGACTGAAGACCACACCTGGAGACAGCCATGACTGAAGAGGAGAGACCACACCTGGAGACAGCCATGACTGGAGTTGACAGACCACACCTGGAGACAGCCATGACTGAAGAGGACAGACCACACCTGGAGACAGCCATGACTGAAGAGGACAGACCACACCTGGAGACAGCCATGACTGAAGAGGACAGACCACACCTGGAGACAGCCATGACTGAAGAGGACAGACCACACCTGGAGACAGCCATGACTGAAGAGGACAGACCACACCTGGAGACAGCCATGACTGAAGAGGACAGACCACACCTGGAGACAGCCATGACTGAAGAGGACAGACCACACCTGGAGACAGCCATGACTGAAGAGGACAGACCACACCTGGAGACAGCCATAGCTGAAGAGGACAGACCACACCTGGAGACAGCCATGACTGAAGAGGACAGACCACACCTGGAGACAGCCATGACTGAAGTGGACAGACCACACCTGGAGACAGCCATGACTGAAGTTGACAGACCACACCTGGAGACAGCCATGACTGAAGAGGACAGACCACACCTGGAGACAGCCATGACTGAAGAGGACAGACCGCACCTGGAGACAGCTATGACTGAAGAGGACAGACCACACCTGGAGACAGCCATGACTGAAGTGGACAGACCACACCTGGAGACAGCCATGACTGAAGAGGACAGACCACACCTGGAGACAGCCATAGCTGAAGAGGACAGACCGCACCTGGAGACAGCTATGACTGAAGAGGACAGACCACACCTGGAGACAGCCATGACTGAAGTTGACAGACCGCACCTGGAGACAGCCATGACTGAAGAGGACAGACCACACCTGGAGACAGCCATGACTGAAGAGGATAGACCGCACCTGGAGACAGCCATGACTGAAGAGGATAGACCACACCTGGATACAGCCATGACTGAAGACCACAGAGACAGCCATGACTGAAGAGGACAGACCACACCTGGAGACAGCTATGACTGAAGTTGACAGACCGCACCTGGAGACAGCTATGACTGAAGTTGACAGACCGCACCTGGAGACAGCTATGACTGAAGTTGACAGACCGCACCTGGAGACAGCCATGATGAAGTGGACAGGTCGCACCTGGAGACAGCTGGAGCGACTGGCACAGGACCGGGATGACTGGAGAACGTCTGTCGGGGGCCTGTGACCCAGACAGGACAACAGACGTGTGTGAGGTGTGATTCATGACACTGGCTGCTGGAAATCTGCCGGAAATTTAGCATCATTTCACCATGCCTTCAAGAAAAGGGTTGTCAAAGTTCCCACATGGTCCTAACCTTTTTTGTGAACACTGTATCTTTTATGTTGAGAGATGGCTGTCAGCGTCGGCAGGATCAAAGCCGTCACATAGCATGAACTGGTTTGTTTCAGCCACGAAGCAATGTTCAAAACACGCGACAACGGTATGGAGAACAACTACAAACAAATACTGCAGATTAATACGTTAATCACATGTCCTGTCCAAGCGACAGCCGTGAATTAACTTTTCGCAGAAAACTTCAAAACGAAGAGAATTTCAATACATTCACAGATGTGATCAGATTTATTCGGATTGTTTTTGCTCGTTTCTTTCAGATTTGCTTTTATTATATATATATATATATATATATATATATATATATATATATATATATATATATATATATATATATATATATATATATATATATATATATATACAAATTTTTTCTGTTGAACGCACATGTATGTATCCTGATTCCTGCTGTATCTGTGTTTGTGTATGATTTTCGATTTATGTTTGCACCTTTTTATGCACTATCCACCACCACCACCACCCCCCGCCCCCATCTCCACACCCCAATATTCCTTGTGACCCCGGTACAGTTGGTAATAAAGACATATTATATTCTCTCTCTCTCTCTCTCTCTCTCTCTCTCTCTCTCTCTCCACACACACACACACACACACACACACACACACACATATATATATATATATATATATATATATATATATAGAGAGAGAGAGAGAGAGAGAGAGAGAGAGAGAGAGAGAGAGTCGAAGACAATAAATCTTGGTCCGATTTTTATTGCTCACACTGGATTAGAGAACATTAAAGTCAAGCATGGTTCAGTCACATTTCTCCATCCTCAGCTGTGTAGGTAAACCCGCGATTATAAAAAAAAAAAAAAAAAAAAAAAAAAAAAGAAAAAAGCCTTTCTGGTTTTGTTTCCCAAAATGTCACAGATTGAAACAGTTGCTCTGGTATAGGGTTTCAGTCGTTTTAAGCACGACCTTGAAAGAAAATAGATAGCAGTTATTCTGAGAAACACGATCATCTCCGTGTCTGAAAGAGAAAGAATTGAGTGCAATATAGGGGTTGGCGAGAGACAGACAGAGAGAGAGAGAGAGAGAGAGAGAGAGAGAGAGAAGCAGACAGAGAATGAGGGAGTAGGATAAGGACTGGACGAACGAACGAACGAACGAACGAACGAACGCAGTCTCATTTCAACAGGGTAATGGAGTAAGCATAATGTACTTGTTTACATCCGGCCATCTGGGCACAGAAAATTTGAA
>NC_134888.1:27728330-27738330 GCF_041734735.1 Babylonia areolata | reverse complement strand
CCGCATCACAATACTGATGACGTCCAGTCGTACGTTAATCAATCATCTTTCTAACATTTCCTTTCACATTCACTCCCCCTCACCCTTCCTTTCCAGCCCCGCCCGCCCTCTCTCTCTCTTTCTCTCTGTCACACACACACACACACACACACACACACACACACGCACACTCGTTTTCTTCACTGCATTTCTCTTATTTCTTTACTTTCTCTCAGTGGCCAACAGATCCGAAAATAGCTGGCCGGATTTCCTAATATAGCTTACCCCAGAGGGTGTGGATTTCAAGCGAGCATCGGAAAATACGGCTTCCTTTCCTGCCGCTGCGACACTTTGTGGAGAATTGGAACATCGACCACGTCTGCTGGCCTGCCTGCCTGCCCGCCTGTCCGTGGCATTTCAGGGAGGAAATGAATTGCTTTCCAAGTGCAGCCGCCTTGTGTTCGTGTGACTGCTTCAGCGCTTGGGTGTCGAAAAGAGAAATAAAAGAAAAGAAGAGAATAAAAGTTTGAAGCTGAGGGTGTATATTTGGGGGGTCCGCTTCTCTCTCTTGCCATAAATTGATTGGTGTTGGTCTCAACCGCCTCATTGACCCTGTCCATTGGCTCTCTTGTTTTCTGCATACAAATCCTGGAGAGAAAGAGAAAGAGAGAGGGAGGGAGGAGATCAAGTGAGTATGCTCTCCTGAAAGCGCTGATGAGAATCAAGACCAGAAAATGTAGCAGACCAAAGACAGTCCCACAAGAACTTGACACAATACGCCTTACCTCACAAGCTCTGTGTAGATGAACTGAAGTTGGCCACTGATTTCCCTGAGTCAAGTGACCGCTGATTTATCAACGTGGTGGCCATTGAATCCCTAGTTCTTTGGCTCACTTATGACGTAACTGCGGACTTGACACAAACTGCCTGGGACCTTGATCGTAAGTGATAGACTTGCAAACAACTCAAAGGACAGTTCATCCATCAACACAAAAAAAGGTCAGTAAACTGGAAGGAGAATTTCAAGTGCAGCTGACCCCCAATATTCTGCCTACCTTCAGCACGATACCCTGTCATGTGGAGAGTTGGTCTGGTGGTAACGCTTCCGCTTAGTAAGCGAGAGAATACGAGCGCACTGGTTCGAATCCCACAGTCACCAGTATCCCCCCCCTCCGCTAGACCTTGAGTGGTGGTCTGGACGCTAGTCATTCGGATGAGACGATAAACATAGTGTGTGTGTGCAGCATCACTTGGCGCACGTAAAAGAACCCACGGCAACAAAAGGGTCGTTCTTGGTAAAATTCTGTAGAAAAATCCACTTCGATAGGAAAACACATATAACTGCAGGCCGAAAAAAAAAGGTGGCGCTGTCAGTGTAGCGACGCGCTCTCCCTGGGGAGAGCAGCCCTAATTTCACACAGAGAAATGTGTTGCGACAAAAGAGCACAGCAGTCTCTGACAAAGAACCAACATCCATGTGCACACTGCACAAAACTCGTGAAGCCTTCCTCCACTCAAAGCACGTGAGAAAAAGAATCGTCATTCTGTCAAAACGTCATCTGTTCTCCACTCTTTCCGCCCACCGTTCCAAGGAATCTGACAGGACTGTTAGTTTATCAGCGATGCACGCAAACTTATGAAATGCAAGCAAGAACCAGCTCCAACAAAATAATTGGCAAGTCCATCATATGACATGGCGTGTTGCTGTTGCTGTTGTTGTTGTTGTTTCAAGATTTTGAGACAACATTCTTGTTCTCTTTGCCTGTCTGTATGTCCACCCATCGCCCGTCAGCCCACGCGCACGTGACACTCGAAGAAAATAACAAATTTCTAGGTTTCCATCAAAGAGCCTCAATTTTGGTTTTCAGTGTAGATCAGAAAAAAAAGGAATTCAGGGGAGGATGTTATAAAACTGGCTTGGGCATTTATTGATCCTAGAAATCAAGGGCAAAGCTGACCACCACCACCACCACCACCACCTCCTTCTCTCTCTGTCTGTCTCTGTCTCTGTCTGTGTCAGTCTGCCTGTCTCTCTTTTTCTCCAGCCAATCTTTCTTCTTATTTTTTTCCCTTCCTTCATTATAACTTTCCATCTCCTCCATTACCGTATCATTTGTACTATACATATGAGTAATCAATGTATATAATAATGTGCTGTACATGCTTACATTTTGTGTGTATGTGTGTGTGTGTGTGTGTGTGTGTGTGTGTGTGTGTGTGTGCGTGCGTGCGTGCGTGTGTGTGTGTGTGTGTGTGTGTGTGTGTGTGTGTGTGTGTGTGTGTGTGTGTGTGTGTGTGTGTGTGTGTGTGGGTGTGTGTGTGTGAAGACTTTGCATTTGAGTATGCAGTTTTCTTACCTTTTTTTTCAATTCAATTTTGCTTAGAGGGCTGGATGTAAAAAAGCAATCGTGCTATTTCCCTTACCCTCTTCAAATAAGATTTCGTTCATTCATTCTTTCTCTGTCTGTCTGCCTGTCCCTCTCTGTGTGTGTGTCTCTCTCTGTGTCTGTCTGTCTGTCTGTCTCTCTCTCTCTCCTTTAATAAAATGGTTAAGGTCCCACATCGTTTTTACAGCCATCGGTGTAGTGGATTTCTATCCTTTGTGTTTGGGCCTCAGTATCGTCTGAAGTTCTGTCCTGCCGTTTTAACTTCCCCGACCAAAGCCAGGAACCCGTTCTCGTCTGGGTGGAGTGAGAAAACTCGGAGCAAAGTACTTCCCCAAGGGCACACAACACCATGCCGAAACGGGGCCTCGAACTCTAATCACCGGTGAGCAAATTCATCCAACGCCTTAATAGCTCTGCCACGGCTCAACACAATAAACTGCTGATCATTGCCGGCACTACCTGGTTACTCTTGAACTGTATTCCTTCCCGATTGAATCTCTCTCTCTCTCTCTCTCTCTCTCTCTTTCTCCCCTCTCTCTGTCTCTCTGGCTCTCTCTCTCTCTGTGTTTCAGTGTCAGCGTCTCTTTTTCTTTAATCAATAAACAGTTATGTACTCAATTTTACAAGCAATGTGCAGTCATTTGCCGTTCATGTGACGTCAGTCAGGGAATAGAGGAGAGAGAGAGAGAGAGAGAGAGAGAGAGAGAGAGAGAGAGAGCATGCATTAGGAACCCTTGTTTCCTGTTCAAGTCTTTAGATGGCGATCATAATGATGATGGTGATGAGGAGAAGAAGAAGAAGAAGAAGAAGAAGAAGAAGAAGAAGAAGAAGAAGAAGAAGAAGAAGAAGAAGAACAACAACAACAACAACAACAACAAGAAGGTGGTGGTGATGATGCTAAATGAGGAGGATGGGGAGGAGCAAAATGAGGAAGAGGAGGAGAAGGAAGAAGGGGGAAGATGAGGAGTAGGAAGAGGAGGATCCAGATATAAGATATTATCTAGTTCTGGTCGGGGGTGCAACAGACTTATCGATATTTCAGAGAAGAAGAAGGAGGAGAAGAAGAAGAAGAAGAAGATGATGATGATGATGAAGATGATAATGATGACGATGATGATGATGATAATGAAACGTTTACAGCAGACATGGTCATAGAAAAGATATTAACCAAGGGACACAGTCACACTGTGTGTGTCCAGACTCCCTTTTGGAACGCCAGACGGACCTCCCACCACACAGACATCCAGGACTCACCCCCTCCCTCCAACAACGCAACCTTCCCCGAGCCAAGATACAAGATCTGAACACCTTGACCATGATTAAGGGAGTCACTCAATAGGGTGATAAACTGAACTCTTGCCTGCTGTGTGTGTATGTTCTGCATACAGCCCAACATACCGAATTTCATTATATGCACGTGATGCTCGAGAAAACAGAAAAAAAGAAAAGGGTCGGCGTGGTAGAGTAGTCGCCTTTCTGTTTTCCATCCTGCATGCACCAAAGCTTTCCAAGGTGTTTCTGCTTTCTATTATGCATGCACCAAACCTTTCCAAGGTCTTTCTGCTTTCCATCCTGCATGCGCCAAACCTTTCCAAGGTCTTTCTGCTTTCCATCCTGCATCCTTCAAACCTTTCCAAGGTCTTTCTGCTTTCCATCCAGCATGCACCAAAACTTTCCAAGGTCTTTCTGCTTTCCATCCTGCATCCACCAAACCTTTCCAAGGTCTTTCTGCTTTCCATCCTGCATGCACCAACCCTTTTTCAAGGTCTTTCTGCTTTATATTCTGCATGCACCAAACCTTTCCAAGGTCTTTCTGCTTTCCATCCTGCATCCACCAAAACTTTCCAAGGTCTCTGCTTTCCATCCTGCATGCACCAAACCTTTCCAAGGTCTTTCTGCTTTCCATCCTGCATGCACCAAACCTTTCCATGGTCTCTGCTTTCCATCCAGCATGCACCAAACCTTTCCAAGGTATTTCTGCTTTCCATCATGCATCCCTCAAAACTTTCCAAGGTCTTTCTGCTTTCCATCCTGCATCCATCAAAGGTTTTAAATGCCTTTCTGCTTTCCATCGTCTATCCATCACATTTTTTCAAGGCTTCGCTGTTTTGCTTTCCATCCTGCTTCCCATCAAACCTTCCAAGATTCTTATTTCATAATTAGGTTCTCTGCGCCTTCTTTCTGTCTCTCTTTCTCTCTCCGCGTTCCCTTCCCCGTTTCGCCTCCCTTTCACACACACACACACACACACACACACACACACACACACACACACACACACACACACACACACACACACACACACACACACACAAGCAAAACATAATGAAAACAAAACAATGCGGGCATTTGCTAATCTGACAGCTCCGGGTAAGGTTCGCTTTCTGAGAGGCCTTCCCTTATCCCGCCCCCCCCCCCCGCCCCCCCAGGCCCCCTCTCTCTCTTTCTTTCTCTGCCTGTCGGCTGTCTGTTTGCGTCTTTGTCTGTCTGTCTGTCTGTATTTCAATCCATCTGACTTACAAAGAAAACATTGTATCTTTCTTGTTTAGTATATCAATTTTAATTCCTGTTTCTGACTGATCATCTATGTCTGTCTGTCTGTCTCTTGGATGGGGTTGTTGATTTTGTTTTTATTGGTAAAGCCTTCATTCTCCTATTTTTCCCCCATGCATAATATTTTCGTGTAGGGTTATATGTCTCCTTGAGCTACTGAAACTGAAACTGAAACTGACACCTCTCATCTCTCCTCTCCAAACACCGCTCACCCCCCCCCCCCCCCCCCCCCCTCCACTCCCTCCATCCCTCCCTCCCCATGCATTCTGGCATTTCCACACGTCACACGTAACTCAAGGAAAGCCTTTTGTAACTGTTGAAACTGACCGGAAATATTAACTCTCCGACACTACGAGGTCACGTGCAGATCTCCTTGCTTGTGACTAACACTGTTCATTATCTAACTGGCGTGTAACAAATCGCTTTGTACATGTGTTGTCGGTGACATTTTTTTTGATATGGTATCTTTTTGTGCATGTTGATTTTTTTTATGTCTGTTTGAAAATGCAGACAATTTTTCACGCAGGAACATAAGGTTCCTCCTTGTGGGATATATTGTGAAGAGCGTGAATGCCATTTTTCAAAACAGTTAATTGTTAACGTTAGGCCAGTTCCGTTTCCCTGAACTGGTTTATTTTTTGCTGATGCCAGTCATTGCTGTTTGACTCGTGGGCCAGAAGCATTCCCGTTATGAACAGCATCGTGGCACACTGGAGATAAGGGAGACGCTGGACCACTGCCGTCCCAGGGGAGAGACTGCCTGCTGAGGGAGAGCGGCCATGCCAAAGACTACTTGGAACGGCGGACAACCTATCGGTTTGGTGCCCTGTGTTCCACGGTGTTCGTTATCTAACTGGCGTGTAACAAATCGCTTTGTACATGTGTTGTCGGTGACAATTTTTTATATGGTATCTTTTTGCGCATGTTGATTTTTTATGTCTATTTGAAAATGCAGACAATTTTTCACGCAGGAACATAAGGTTCCCAGCCGATGTTCTGTTGTGGGATATATTGTGAAGAACGTGAATGCCGTTTTTCAAAACTGTTAATTGTTAACGTTAGGCCAGTTCCGTTTCCCTGAACTGGTTTATTTTTTGCTGATGCCAGTCATTGCTGTTTGACTCGTGGGCCAGAAGCATTCCCGTTGTGAACAGCATCGTGGCACACTGAGATAAGGGAGACGCTGGACCACTGCCGTCCCAGGGGAGAGACTGCCTGCTGAGGGAGAGCGGCCATGCCAAAGACTACTTGGAACGGCGGACAACCAACCTATCGGTGTGGTGCCCTGTGTTCCACGGTGTCCGTCGGGGGGGTGTCGGCGCCTAAGATGTGGGCAGCCGTCATTGTAGTGTGTGTGTGAAGTTACTTTTTGTTTTATTTTTGAGTGAGTTGGGAAAACTAATTTATTTTTGAGTGAGTTGGGAAACGAATTTATTTTTGAGTGAGTTGGGAAAACTAATTTACTTTTGAGTGAGTTGGGAAACGAACACTTATTTTCTTTCTTCGACTATATATTAATTATTATCATTAAGTTAATTAAAAAGTAAAAGAAAATAGGAGTTTTCGTTCTTAAAAAAAAAAAAAGATTCGCGTTTGTGTTTTGCGTTTTGGTTCGGATGGAGTGCCAGTTGAAAGCAACACATGCCCACGAATTTAAGTAAAAATTTTTTTTTTTAATCCGTTACATGGCGAAAGGCAGTATTATCCGATGCCATTTAATGAACTGACAGACTGCAGTCCTTTACTGTACCAGTAACGAAATGCTGGAGAAGTTAATGTTTATTTTGCTCACTGAAATGTGCCAAAAAGTATTATTTTCCGATATCGTTTGACGTTTGGTAACCTGACGAAAGATAATCCTTTTTTTTTTTTTAGACAGTTACGAAAAAAACAACATTTTTCTAAATTCATCACAAAATGTTGATGCGCTTCAGTCGCTATACATTACATTGTTTTATATTCCTATATCTCTTTACTTCTGTTTATTTTGATAGGAATAATATTTATTGTATGTCTGCTGATTCATGATTTAGTGAATATGCTCATGGTAAAACCATAATTTAGACAAAGACTTTCTCTGTCTCCCTCGGCCTGTCTGTCTCTCACCCTATCTCTCTCAAGCTTGTCAAACTGTCGGAGGGTGAGGTGGATGGGAGGGGGGTGGGGGGGGAGAGGGAACGGGTGGGTGGGTTGGGGGGCCCGGGGGGCTGGGGGTGGGGGTTAGTGCCCCGACACCACTGTGAGATCCACTCAGGATAATGGCAGCGTTGTCTCCTGGGTTCAGATGAAAATTAATACACTCTGTCTCCATGCCGAAATGCTCTGGAATGCTTGTGACTGTTTTATCGATGTTCCCCCCAGATGAAATCCTCATCCTCATCATCATCAACCAATCAATCATCATCATTATCAATATATTGTTATTATCATCATTACATATACATATTTTTGGAATAATGTTACAACGATTTTGACCATGTCACTGGAAGAACCAGTTATGGAACGGGTGGAACTGTTTGAGTTCTTTCGAGAATGACAGGAACAACCTGTCCTGCTGTCACTTCCCTCACTCACTCACACACACCCCCACTCAACCCTCTGTTCTACACACACACACACTGAACCCTCTGTTCTACACCCACCCACTCAACCCTCTGTTCTACACCCACCCACTCAACCCTCTGTTCTACACCCACCCACTCAACCCTCTGTTATACACACATCCACTCAACCCTGTGTTCTACACAAACCCACTCAACCCTCCACCCACTCAACCCTCTGTTCTGCACACACCCACTCAACCCTCTGTTCTGCACACACCCACTCAACCCTCTGTTCGACACACACCCACTCAACCCTCTGTTCTGCACACACCCACTCAACCCTCTGTTCTGCACACACACACTGAACCCTCTGTTCGACACCCACCCACTCAACCCTCTGTTCTACACCCATCCACTCAACCCTCTGTTCTACACACACCCACTCAACCCTCTGTTCTGCACACACACACTGAACCCTCTGTTCGACACACACCCACTCAACCCTCCACCCACTCAACCCTCTGTTCAGCACACACCCACTCAACCCTCTATTCTACACACACCCACTCAACCCTCTGTTCGACACACACCCACTCAACCCTCTGTTCGACACCCACCCACTCAACCCTCTGTTCTACACACACCCACTCAACCCTCCACCCACTCAACCCTCTGTTCGACACACACCCACTCAACCCTCTGTTCTACACACACCCACTCAACCCTCTGTTCTACACACACCCACTCAACCCTCCACCCACTCAACCCTCTGTTCTGCACACACCCACTCAACCCTCTGTTCTGCACACACCCACTCAACCCTCTGTTCTACACAAACCCACTCAACCCTCCACCCACTCAACCCTCTGTTCTGGACACACCCACTCAACCCTCTGTTCTACACACACCCACTCAACCCTCTGTTCGACACACACCCACTCAACCCTCTGTTCGACACACACCCACTCAACCCTCCACCCACTCTCTCTGTACCGATGTCTGACTCTCTGGAATGGCAAGTAAAACAATCCCTAAAGTACCTTTCCCAACACCTGTTTCGGGCCACAGAAGACAGGTAGAGAGAGAGAGAGAGAGAGAGAGAGAGAGAGAGAGAGAGAGAGAGAGAGAGAGAGAGAGATACCTGAATAACACAAAAGCCAAAACGAAAATAAAGTAACAAAACAGTAACAACAAAAAGAACAACAAACAAACAAACAAACAAAACAAAAACAAACAAACAAACAAAAAAACATAGGCTACGATATCACTTGCCTCAAACTGCAGAATCAGAAATTCCCACACAAAATCAATAATGCAATACAACAATCAAAATAAAACACGCCCGTGTCGTAAAACGTCATATGTAATGTTTCACCGTGGAAAGAAAAAACCACATCACACATTGGTGTGTCATTGCCTGCGGTTGTAATTTAATGAAATCTTTTTTTTTTTTTTTATTTTTAAGTGGAATAGCGTTCCATAATTTGTCTAGAGACAACTTGAACCTTAATTATAGAGACTGCTTTTTGACTCACTTGTGTAAACAAAGTGAGTCTATGTTTTAACCCGGTGTTCGGTTGTGTGTGTGTGTGTGTGTGTGTGTGTGTGTGTGTGTGTGTGTGTGTGTGTCCGTGTGTCTGTGTGTCCGTTGTAAACTTTAACACTGACATTTTCTCTGCAAATACTTTGTCAGTTGACACCAAATTTGGCATAAAAATAGGAAAAATTCAGTTCTTTCCAGTCATCTTGTTTAAAACAATATTGCACCTCTGGGATGGGCACAAAAAAAAATTAAAAAAGAAGCCTAATTATATGCAAACTGCATTTACTGTTATATTCATATTTTTTTGGTATTCTCTACTTGGCACTTTGACCTCTTATTCTGACACAACAACAAGAGGAGTCATTATTATCATTTTTTGTTCAAACAGGAACTTCTTTTGCTAAGCATGGAATTTTTATTTATTTTGCAAACGTTTTGGTGCAGAGGTAGTAAACAAGGGAAATTACTCTGTAATTAGTGCTAGGGGACCTAATTTATCACAAGTGAGTCTTGAAGGCCTTGCCTCTCTTGTCTTTCCATGTCTCCCACCCCTCCAGTGTTCCCACCATCTGGAAAATGATGTGCTAGAAATATCCTCTTTCCAGCCGCTCTCTCTGTCCCTTCCTCTTTCTTTTCTTCTTCTTCTCCTTCTTCTTCTTCTTCTTCTTCTTCTTCTTCTTCTTCTTCTTCTTCTCCTTCTTCTTCTCCTTCTTCTTCTTTTATTTATTTATTATTAATTTTTTTTTGCACTACTGAAAAACCAAAACTTGAAACCGCAGAGGAATCAGGCACCAGAAGAAACGCGAAGAAACTGTTCCCGCACCACACCCACTGCGACACCAGGAAACACTTTTTTCAGTGAAAGGGTCACCCCAAGACATGGAACAGTCTCCCAGACGAAGTGGTCCTGGCACCGTCGGTGAATGCCTTCAAGAACAGACTGGATGTCTACTGGAAGAACAAGCCAGACAAGTACAATCCGTCTTGCCAATAAG
>NC_134888.1:27720830-27723330 GCF_041734735.1 Babylonia areolata | reverse complement strand
AGACAGACACAGAGACAGAGATAATCCTGGTGAAGCTGGAAGTATTGAATAATTCCATTATGTTATTACTTTCGGGCTGAGGTATTGAACTATTCTGTTAATGATTTCGCTTGGAGGTTTTTTACTTTGGACTGTAGGAACTAAGATCAATCGCGAATATATATTTTTTTTTCAACTCTCTCTCTCTTCTTTCTTTCTCTCTTTCTCTCCTAGCCCCCCCACCCCACCCCCTCCCGCTGTATCTCTCCACCTATCTCTCTCCCTGTCTCTGTGTGTCTCTGTCTCTGTCTCTGTCTCCCTCTTTCTCTTTCTGTTTCTATCTGTCTGCCTGTCTATCTCTTTTCCCCCCCTATGTTTCGTCAGCTTGTTAATCTGTAAAAAGGGCCGCAGAAAATGAAATTTATTTACCTTTCATCGGCCATGTTCCAAATAATCTTATAATCAAAGCGAAAGTCACAGTCCTAATTAACATCCTAAACACACCTTTCTTATCTCAGCTGATCTTTAACCCTTTTAATGCTGCTGCTGCTGCTGCTGAGTGTGTCTGTTCGCCAGTGACGGGCTGTTTGCCTAATTGGGGAACGACTGAGCCGCACAGGTCAGCATGGACAGTGACAATGTCTATATTTGGACGTCTTGCTCTTGAGATTGCACAACCAACTTTTTTTTGTTCAGCAAGGCACATGACACTACTAAAAAAAAAAACAAGAGAGGCAAGGCCTTCAAGACTCACTTGTGATAAATGAAGTCCCCTAGCATTAATTACAGAGTAATTTCCCTTTTTTACTATCTGCACCAAAACGTTTGCAAAATAAATAAAAATTCCATGCTTAGCAAAAGAAGTTCCTGTTTGAACAAAAAATGATAATAATGACTCCTCTTGTTGTTGTTGCAGAATAAGAGGTCAAAGTGCCAAGTTTAGAGAATACAAAAAATATAAATATAACAGAAAATGCAGTTTGCATATAATTAGGCTTCTTTTTTATTTTTTTGTGCCCATCCCAGAGGTGCAATATTGTTTTAAACAAGATGACTGGAAAGAACTGAATTTTTCCTATTTTTATGCCAAATTTGGTGTCAACTGACAAAGTATTTGCAGAGAAAATGTTAATGTTAAAGTTTACCACGGACACACAGACACACAGACACACGGACACACACACACACACACACACACACACACACACAGACAACCGAACACCGGGTTAAAACATAGACTCACTTTGTTTACACAAGTGAGTCAAAAAACAATACACGAGGAATAGTCTTTGCAGTGCAAATCCATGCCATGCAGGTTTTCCTTTCTCCAAGGTTTAGCACTTACGTGGTTGATATGATATGAAATGGACACTTATGCAGCGCCTATCCCCTCGGTTGGAGACCAAGCTCTAAGCGCTTTACAAACACGGGGTCATTTGAACAACAGGCTGCCGACCTGGGTAGAGCCGACTGACGGCTGTCACTGCACTGGGCGCTCATCATTCGTTTCCTGTGTCAATCAGTCAGGTGTAAGTCACACACACATGCACACTCAGACATGTAACATTTGACGTGAGTGACCGTTTTGTTTATTTACCCTGCCATGTAGGCAGCCATATTCTGTTTTTGGGTGTGTTCATGATTGGCATGTTCTTGTTTCCATAACCCATCGAACACTGACATGGTTTACAGGATCTTTAACGTGCGTATTTGACCTTCTGCGTGCGTATACACACGAAGGGGATTCAGGCACTAGCAGGTCTGCACATAATATTATGTTGTCCTGGGAGATCGGAAAAATATCCACCCTTTTACCCAGCAAGCGGCGTTACCGAGATTGGAACCCGGGACTCTCAGATTCAAAGGTCCAACGCTTTTTAACCACTCGGCTATTGCGCCCAGCATAAATACTGGTTAATACTTGATGCTGATTGGGCATGTGGATAAGCAACTGGGTATTGTTGTGCTCGTAACATGCCCTCCTGTGTGAGTGTCACTCCCCGTCCCCCCTTCTCCTCCCCTGCCCCCCGCTCACCCACCCTTGACATGAGCACAAGGCATGGTTGGAGAAAATGGCATGTCTCAGACAGCACAGCGCCAGCAGCACAGATCTCTGGTGGCTGTCTTTCGTGCCGCCAGACACGGAGAGGATTAACCAGGCTGACTTGTCTTGTCTCGTCTTGTTTCATCTTGTCCTGTCTTGTCTCGTCTTGTTTCATCTTGTCCTGTCTTGTCCTGTCTTGTTTCATCTTGTCCTGTCCTGTCCTGTCCTGTCCTGTTTTGTTTAATCTTGTCCTGTCTTGTCTTGTCTCGTCTTGTTTCATCTTGTCCTGTCTTGTCTCGTCTTGTTTCATCTTGTCCTGTCTTGTCTTGTCTCGTCTTGTTTCATCTTGTCCTGTCCTGTCTTGTCTTGTCTTATTTCATCTTGTCCTGTCCTGTCTTGTCTCGTCTTGTTTCATCTTGTCCTGTCCTGTCTTGTCTCGTCTTGTTTCATCTTGTCCTGTCCTGTCTTGTCTTGTCT
>NC_134888.1:27713330-27715830 GCF_041734735.1 Babylonia areolata | reverse complement strand
CATGCACACGCATACTTACACTCGCCTTTTTCCTTGCTTACACACTGTTGGAGAACAATTAATCAAATTATGTGGGATTACTAGAATCTCATCATATGCTTTGATTTTATATTTGTTGCATCAGATATTTTTGATACGCTTTTTTGAAAGATGCTATGGTAGATCTATTTCCAAGATACTCCGGGATTTTATTCCACAGTTTACCACCAGATAGAGGAGGACATGAAAAGGCTAGTTTTGGGACGAGGGGTAAAAATGGTACTCTTGCTACGAATGATTTTTTTCCGGGAATTTCAGAGAGAGAGAGAGAGAGAGAGAGAGGAGGGCGAGGTACACACACACACACACACACACAACACAGAGAGAGAGAGAGAGAGAGAGAGAGAGAGAGAGAGAGAGAGAGAGAGAGAGGGTTATTTTCTCACCAATAAACACGGAAACGATGGCATTCTTTAGCTTCTTGTAATCATGTTTCTGATCTCAGCTCTCTACCATCGTTTTGGTGTTTATTGGTGAGAAAATACCCCCCCACCTCTCTCTCTCTCTCTCTTTCTCTCTCTCTCTCTCCCTCTGTCTGTCTCTCTCACTCTCTCTCTCTATTTCTCTCTCTTGCTCTATCTCTTTTTCTCTCTGCCTGCCTCTCTCTCTCTCTCTCACTCTGTGTGTCTTTCTGTGTCTCCCTCCCTGTCTCTGTCTCTCTAACTCTCTCTCTATCTCTGTATTTCTGTGTCTCCCTGTCTGTCTGTCTCTCTCTCTCGCTCTCTCTCTCTTCATGCAATATTACCGTGGGAACCATACCTTTTCAAACTGATTTTATCGATGTAATCAACAGACATAACTCTCTATTATGACGGAATGTGTCATTTTCCCTCCAGTGTATGGCTTTCAAATTCGGAAACATTTTGACAACATGATGTTCTTCGTTGATATCATTTTATTTCATTTTTTGTTGTTGTTGTTGCCCTTCAATCCCATGATGGCCGTTGTTCTTTTTTCCTGGTCTGTGTTTGTGTTGCTGTTCACACAGTCTCTTGTGAGGGGCCACGGGCTGGTGAATAAAACAATACCCTCTCTGTGTGTTACATACACACACACGCACACACACACACGCACGCACACACGCGCACGCACGCACGCACACACACACACACACACACAAGAATGCACACAAGCGTCCACGTTCCTCCCCCCACCCGCACATGCACGTGCAACCAAACGCGCGTACACACACGCACACACACACAAATACGCACACATGCACATTCACACACACACACACACACACACACACACACAGCGCGCGCGCGCGCGAGCACACACACACACACACACACAAGCATGCACACACACACATACACACACTCACACACACGCACGCACACACGCACGCACGCACACACACACACGCACACACACACACGCACGCACGCACGCACGCACGCATGTTCGCACACACACACACACACACACACACACACACACACACAAGCATGCACACAAGTGTCCACGTTCCCACATGCACGTGCAACCAAACGCGCATACACACACACTCACATACACAGAAATACGCGCACATGCGCATTCACACACACACACACACACACACACATGATCAGTCTGTCACCCCTGGCGTTCCTTCCCACCACACCACACCTCCACCACCCCACAACCCCACACTCCCACCACCCCCACCACCCCACACCCCCACCACCCCACAACCCCCCACCCCCACACCCAACACCCCCACCCCACCCGATCAACCCACACCCCACCACCCCACTCCCGCAAATTGCCTACCCTCAGTGTCTCAAGAGGTTCGAAGCTGTAAAGAATAATCTCGAAGCCTGGGTTTAAACCTGCCGGCCACGTGTGATTTCCCTCAGGATAATGCACTCTGACTGTTCATCCCATTTGATTCTGATGTATTATTTGCACTCTGATTGGTGGAGAAGTCGGAGGAGGGGGGTTGAATTATGCACGCGCATCACCATTACGTGAACGAGCTGAAAAGTTCTGGCGCGCGCATTTGTAATTGACTCGTCCGCTGTGATCATTGCTTTCAGTGTACACGCTAAAAATAGGGTCTGGCAGATGCGTGTGTGTGTGTGTGTGTGTGTGTGTGTGTGTGTGTGTGTGTAGGCGTGTGTGCGTGCGTTTTGTTTGTTGTTGCTGCTGTTGTGTATGTGAGAGAGACACACAGAGAAACACACACACACAGAGAAGAGAGTTATAGAGACAGACAGAAAGACAAACAGACACAAGTACGTGCACGTACACACGTACGCATGCAGACATACATACATAAATGCATACATATAGGCATCCATATTTACGTATACCACACACACACACACACACACACACGCGCACACACGCGAGCTCCTGGAATTTAAAGAAAAGGTTAAACACGGGCCCGATTCTCCCCTTCCACCGCTGAAACCTTCCCCGTCCGAAACCAGGTACCCACCCATCCACTGCACTACGATCGGCTTCGGATCCA
>NC_134888.1:27703330-27708330 GCF_041734735.1 Babylonia areolata | reverse complement strand
AATTTTTCAGGGCCAGTTAAGTCGTGCTACGGCTCCTGTCCCCTTTCAGTGGCGCAGCACAGTTGAACAATGATTGCTTTCAAGGTGGCACATGCTTCTTCCAACGGTGATGCTCAAAATCAAATTTTAGAGCCAGAGGGAGAGAATGATAAAGAGTGAAACGATGGCTTAAATCATATTCATGCAGAGAGAGAGAGAATGAGAGACACAGAGAGAGAGAGAGAGAGACAGAGACAGAGACAGAGAGAGAGATGGAATAATGAATGAAATCAAAGACACTTTAGCATGACAAATACAGAGAGAGAGAGAGAGAGAGAGAGAGAGAGAGAAATCGCCGGAAAATAACAGAAGGCTGTCTTGTAAAAAAAAAAAAAAAAAAAAAAAAAGGGGGGGGGGGGGGGGGGGAGAGAGAAATAAATGTCTGCTTCGTGAGAAACGGCCAACCGATTTAATTTGTGCCTGAAACAATGACCCAGATCGATAACACGGCCTCTCGTTCTCAGTTGCGTTGCGTCACACACATTTCATTGGACGACAGGGTCACGTGGCTGCGACGCGTCACAAAGAGGAGGGACAGGAGAAATCACACGGGCTGAAGACAACTTGAAGAAGATAAAGTTTAAAGAAATAAAACAGAAAGGATAAATGAATGAATGAATAAATAAATAAATAGATGAATAAATGAATAGATAAATAGATGAATGAATGAACAGATAAATAAATAAATGAACGAATAGATATATAGATAGATAAATAGAAAACATGAATAAATAAATGCATGAATGAACAAATTCATGAATAAAAAAACACACACAAAAATGAATAAATAGATAAATAGATAAACTAACTGTATAGATAAATAAAGTAGATAAATAAATAAATAGATAAATACTAAATGAATAAAAATGAATAGAATGAATGAATAAATGAATGAATGAATGAATAAATGAATAAATAAATAAATAAATAAATAAATATAATAGATAGATAGATAGATAGATAGATAGATAGATAGAAATAACAAAGAATTTCCAAATCGCGTGAACACCAGCGCAGCGTGAAAATGCACGGATTATTTAATTCTTAACTTATCTTATTATGTAATGTTCATTCATTCCAGAGTCTTAGTCATTTTGTTTCGTTTATCTGCACATAATCATTGCAGCAGGAAGAGAGGAAGAGCACAGGATACAGCGTATCTTTCAACCCCCTGTTTCTCAGAATACCTGGCATGCAGGACATTCTCAAGGCGTTCCGGGCATCTGGAAGAAAAATACTGTTGTCTGTCACGTTTCTTCACACTGTTTGACTGCTTTTATTTCAAGTATTATCAAACAAAAAAACACAGATATTGGTGAATTCCAAAATATAAACAGTATATTATCCATACAGTGTTGTTAGGCAGCTGTCATCTCACAGTCGAATTTGGTTTGCTTGTTGTTAATACTGTAACACTGAAATTGTTTCCCTTGCCACGTATAATGGAGTGAATTGCGGTGAAACACATGGAAGAAAATCAGCAAATGAATGCTGCGCATGTGTATGTATGTCAAGAGATTTTCTTAAATCGATTGATTTGAGTGACTGGCTGGTGAAAAGCCTGAGCAAATGAATGTACTGCATGTGTATGTATGTCAAGGGATTTTCTTTAATCGATTAATTGAATGATTGATTGATTGAATGACTGCTTAATCGTTTTAGTTATTCATTTGTTTACGTTTTTATTTAAGCATTCATCTGTGTATTATTCAATGTCTGATGGCACCAACTGTAAAGAGGTGTTATATAAAACAAATAAACTGAACTAAATGCTATCTTTACTCCTTAAAGTGCCAATTAGGGAAATCAAAATCTTTCTTCGACTGCCAGCTTCTCTTTGAAGAGACTTTTCAAGCTCGCTTCATTGACTTTTTTTTTTCTCTCTCTTCCATTTGTTAAGGAAAAAAACGAAAGGCCTCGTTATGTCAGGTTTATTCTGCTTCACACTTTTTTCAATCGTGGACACCCCCCTCCACCCCCCTTCTCCCAAAAGCTTCTTTCATTGACTTTCATTTCTTGTCTCTGTATTCAGAGAATATCTAACAGCCTCTTGATGCCAAACCCTCGCGTATCTTTCTTTTTTTTCTAGGAAATATTCCAGTGCGTCTTTACGCTGGATTTACTCCAATCTTGGCTCTTTTTTTTTCTAAAAGAGAACGTCTAAATGCCTCCTTATGCTGAATTTATTTCCATCCCACCCCGCCCACAACATTTTTGTTGTTTTGTTTGAAAATGGAAAGTAAAAAAAATGTCTTCTTCCTTTCCTCCTCCTCCTTCTCCTCCTCCTCCTTCTTCTTCTTCTTGTCCATGATGATGATCATGATCATCATTTTCTTCTTCCTCTTCTACTACACTACTACTACTACTTACGTACTGACTATTACTACTACTACTTCTTCTTCATCTTTTTCATCTTATTCTTCAACGATGGTGATGATGATCATCGTCGTCGTCGTCATCATCCTCATCACCATCATCATCATTTTCTTCTTCTGTTTTTCTTCTTTCAGTCTTTTTTTTTTCACAAGCCCATCCTGCCTGCAGGAAGGCAGGAGTCCAAGCCTGGCTGTGTGGCCTGGTCAATCATGTAGGTGAATCACTGGACAGTGCTGGTGGACGGTGTGACGGAGACAGCTGCCAATCATTGCTTTATTAACTCACTCAGTACGGCCAGTCCTCTCTTCTCCTCTACACAGACCCCTCGGATGTCCAGTGGGTGTCTGAATGACCCAACCTTTAGCTCCCGTCGTCAGAATTGTGGTATTCTTTGTCAACATTCACGTCTTCAGTATAAGAGCCTTCCACTTGCAATATTTTGATGATGGTAATTGGGGTGAAACGCTGTTAACGTCGTCTCTTTCGCCGTTCGTATGGAGAGAGTTAAACATTGATTTGCTGTTCTTCTTCTTCTGTGTTCGTGGGCAGCAACTCCCACGTTCACTCGTATGCACACGAGTGGGCTTTTACGTGTATGACCGTTTTTACCCCGCCATGTAGGCAGCCATACTCCGTTTTTGGGGGTGTGCTGTTCGATTCCCCAGCCCGCACACAGATCATCCCCCCTCCCCTTCCCAGCTGCATCTCCCTCCCTCCCCCGCCCCGCCCCCCACATTCCTCATCTCTTTCTCTGGTGGCAGAATGGTTAAGACGCTCATTTGTCGATACAGAGTCCGTGAGCGTCTGGGTTCGAATCCTGCTCTAGCCTTTTATACGAAGTTTGAAAACTTAAACTGAGCGTCTAGTCATTCGGATGAAACGATAAACCGCTGTTCCGGTGCGCAGCACGCAATTTGGCGCACTGAAAAAGAACCCATGGCAACAAAAGTGTTTGTCCACTGGCAAAATTATGGAGACGAAATCCACGATGACAGATACACAAATATCATATGCATGCACTCAAAACATGATATATTCATTATACGAAGTTGTGTGTGTGTGTGTGTGTGTGTGTGTGTGTGTGTGTGTGTGTGTGTGTGTGTGTGTGTGTGTGTGTGTGTGTGTGTGTGTTTGAGTGTGTGTGCGTGTGTGTGTGTGTGTGTTAGTGTGTGTGTGTGTGTGTGTGTGTGTGTGTGTGTGTGTTTGAGTGTGTGTGTGTGTGTGTGTGTGTGTGTGTGTGTGAGTGTGTGTGAGTGTGTGTGAGTGTGTGTGTGTGTGTGTGTGTGTGTGTGTGTGTGTTTGAGTGTGTGCGTGCGTGTGTGTGTGTGTGTGTGAGTGTGTGTGTGTGAGTGTGTGTGTGTGTGTGTGTGTGTGTGTGTGTGAGTGTGTGTGTGTGTGTGTGTGTCTGTGTGTGTGTGTGTGAGTGTGTGTGTGTGTGTGTGAGAGAGAGAGAGAGAGATAGAGATAGATAGATAGATAGATAGATAGATAGAGAGAGAGAGAGAGAGAGAGAGAGAGAGAGAAAGAGAGGACATGGCATGATGATTTATTGTCAAAAGCGATTACAGTCATTTGAGAGAGAAAAAAAAACAGAGACAGAGAGAGAGTGACAGAGAGAGAGAGAGAGAGAGAGAGAGAGAGTGGGGAGACAGACAGACAGAGACAGGCAGAGACAGACAGATATATAGAGAATCAGATACAGACAGACATAGAGACAAACATGACAAACATAGAAGGAAGAAACGAGGCCACATGGTGAAACAGTGCAACACCCCACCCTGCCAGCCCACCAGCCAGCCAGACAACTGCAGCACGTGGAGTCTGGACAGGGGGACGGACGGAAATGATGTAAAAGGGGGGCGGGGGGGAGGGAGGGAGGGAGGGATGGAGGGAGGGACAAAGTGAGGAAGAAAAGAAGAAAGGAAGGGAGGGAGGGAGGGAGGAATGATGAAAGGGTGAAAGGAAGAAAGGAAAGAAGGAAGGATAAAACGAAGAAAGGAAGGGAGGGAGGGAGGGAGGATAGAAACGAAGAAAGGAAAGGAAGGAAGGGAGGGAGGAAGACTGAAAGGAAGGAAGGGAGGGAGGGAGGGAGGAAGGAAGGGAGGGAGGAAGGAAGGAAAAAAAGGAAGGGAGGGAGGGAGGGAGGAAGGGAGGGAGGGAGGAAGGAAGGGAGGGATGGAGGAAGGAAGGGAGGGAGGAAGGAAGGAAAGAAGGAAAGAAGGAAGGGAGAGAGGGAGGAAGAATGAAACGAAGAAACGACGGGAGGAAGGAAGGAAGGAAGGGAGGGAGGGAGGGAGGAAGGATGAAAGGAAGGAAAGAAGGAAGGAAGGGAGGGAGGGAGGAAGGGAGGATGAAACGAAGAAAGGAAGGGAGGGAGGAAGGAAGGAAGGAAGGAAGGGAGGGAGGAAGGATGAAAGGAAAGAAGGGATGGAGGAAGGATAGAAGGAAGGAAGGAAGGATGGAAGGAAGGAAGGGATGGAACGAAGGAAGGATGGAAGGAAGGGATGGAGGAAGGAAGGAAGGATGGTTGGAAGGGATGGAGGAAGGATGGAAGGAAGGAAGGAAGGAAGGAAGGAAGGAAGGAA
>NC_134888.1:27668330-27695830 GCF_041734735.1 Babylonia areolata | reverse complement strand
TTTGTCTTGTCTTGTCTTGTCTTGTCTTGTCTTGTCTCTCTTTGCCTTTCTCTTTCTATACCCCAGACGCTTCCCTGTTTGAAATTCCAAAAGAAGATAACGCATCTCTCACTACTTGTCATGCAAGCTTTGCTTTACCAGCACCAGAAAGTAGGAACGCAACGTGGCAGGGAAAAAAATACCGTCTTCTTGTGGGTTGGGTTTGGGTTATATTTATCTCGGTAAACTTGCTAAACTCGCAAACTGGTGATTCGACAAGAGTCGGTATACACATAGCTTGCAAACAAAATGACTACGTACATAACACAGAAACAGAATCAATTATCCAAAAGGCAAAAATGACTAAACGAAATGCATAAACAAATAAGTGGATTAATGAATAGAGAGAAAGACACATAGATAGACAGACAGATAGATAGATAGATAGACAGAGAGAGAGAGAGAAATGAACAGTCAAGTGGTTAACAAAAAACAAAAAACAAACAAACTAACTAACTACCTGAAGAACAAAATAAAGAACCAACCAACCAACCAACCACCCCACTAACTAACTAACTAACGAACGAACGAACGAACCAACCAACTAACCAACGAACCAGCCAACGAATGAACCAACCAACCAACCAACTAACTAATTGAAGAACCAAGTGAAGAACCAGATGAGTAACCCAATGAATAACGAAACAACAAAGCACAGAATCCATCGTCTTGACCTTTTTACTGACTCTGTCTTCACGAAATCAAAGTTATTTTAAACGATTCCGCCCACACAAGTAGTCTCAATACTTGGACACTTTATAGTCTGTAATAGGGAGATATTTTATACAAGGCTGTGGCTGCGTGACTCTTTGTGTGTGTGTGTGTGTGTGTGTGTGTGTGTGTGTGTGTGTGTGTGTGTGTTCTCGCGCAGAATTCTTTCAATAAATATATTGTGACGATGAACATTTAAAATAAATAGAAAGAAGGGAAGGAAAGAGAGAGAGCGGGAACAGGAGAGAGAGAGAGAGAGAGAGAGAGAGAGAGAGAGAGAGAGACGGGGGGAGAGAGAGAGGGAGAGAAAGAGAGAAAAGGAGAGAGAGATAGAAAGGGAGAGAGAGATGGAGAGGGAGAGAGAGATGGAGAGAGAGAGAGGGAGAGAGAGGGAGCGCGTTTGTGCGTTTGTGTGCTTGTTTCTGTGTGTGTGTGTGTGCGTGTGTGTGTGTGTTCGTTTGTGTGTTTGTTTCTCTCTCTGTCTCTCTCTTTCGATGTGTGTGTTTCTCCGTGTGTGTGTGTGTGTGTGTGTGTGTTTCTCCGTGTGTGTGTGTGTGTGAGTGTGAGAGCAAATGTACCTGCTCACAGTGAAATAATCGTATAGCACGTGCTGAGTTCATCTCTTCTCTGTCTCTCTCTGTGGCAATATTGGCCTATCCTCGGAATGAAATAAACGTGAATCACGTGCTGAGCTCGTCTCCTGAATCACCCTCCTTATCTTCCCCCCCCCCCCCCCGCTCTCAGTCTCTGTCTCTGTCTCTGATTCTCTCTTGCGTTCCCCCTCTCTCTCTGTCACTATTTTTCCCTCACGCACAGCGTTCTCTACTCTGGTTCTGTCTCTCCGTCTGTTAGTCTGTTTCTTCTTCTGGTGCAATCAACACACACACACACATGCACATACACGCACACACACACAAACACACACACACACGCACAGACGCAGGCACGCACACACACACACACACACACACACACACAAGCAACGGACAGTGAACGGGTTCTACGATTTCCGCAATGGACCTCAGGAGTAAATCAATTTAATCCCTCACACCTCATCAGAAAAAAATACCCAATTCATCACACGTCATCAGAAATGAATCATTTCATCACATCGATGTAATGAGTCATCTGTCGTTTTGGGAATGATAATTATATCCAACAGGAAAGTGATAACTATGATCAATGGTTTATCCACTGCAATGGAAAGTCGTTTACAACTGAGTTTTTTTTTCTGTGTGTGAAAGAATATGAGCCTGAAATTAGGAGGCCAGATTGCACTGGCTCTTTGTGCTGCAGCCTTGGGGGTTGCTGGCGTTTGGGAACCATCCCCAACGCCGACTGTCCCAAAAAACCCTCTTGGCTGACAGAGAGTAGCGATGCAACTTGTATTGGGCAAGACAATGTCTATTGTGATCAAACTCTAGCCCACATAGCCAGGAGAGCAGATGCCTCGTCTGTTGTTCTGGTGGTCATAGTCGGACACGACTGATTATCATACATTCAAAACACAATTCACCCCTTCCCCCTTTCTCATCTCTCTGCTCCACATGGTGAGCCGAGCCAACACAGCGCCCTTCTCTCTGCTCCATATGGTGAGCCGAGCCAACAGAACGCCCTTCTCTCCGCTCCACATGGTGAGCCGAGCCAACAGAACGCCCTTCTCGTCTCTCCGCTCCACATGGTGAGCCGAGCCAACAGAACGCCCTTCTCGTCTCTCTCCACTCCACATGGTGAGCCGAGCCAACACAGCGCCCTTCTCTCCGCTCCACATGGTGAGCCGAGCCAACAGAACGCCCTTCTCGTCTCTCTCTGCTCCACATGGTGAGCCGAGTCAAGACAGTGCCCTTCTCTCTGCTCCTCATGGTGAGCCAAGCCAACAGAACGCCCTTCTCTCCTATCCTCATGGTGAGCCGAGCCAACACAGCGCCCTTCTCTCTGCTCCTCATGGTGAGCCGAGCCAACAGAACGCCCTTCTCGTCTCTCTCCGCTCCACATGGTGAGCCGAGCCAACACAGCGCCCCTCTCTCTGCTCCACATGGTGAGCCGAGCCAACACAGCGCCCTTCTCTCTGCTCCACATGGTGAGCCGAGCCAACACAGCGCCCTTCTCTCCGCTCCACATGGTGAGCCGAGCCAACACAGCGCCCTTCTCTCTGCTCCACATGGTGAGCCGAGCCAACAGAACGCCCTTCTCTCTGCTCCACATGGTGAGCCGAGCCAACACAACGCCCTTCTCTCCGCTCCACATGGTGAGCCGAGCCAACAGAACGCCCTTCTCGTCTCTCTCCGCTCCACATGGTGAGCCGAGCTAACACAGCGCCCTTCTCGTCTATATCTGCTCCACATGGTGAGCCAAGCCAACACAACGTCCTTCTCTCTGCTCCACATGGTGAGCCGAACCAACACAGCGCCCTTCTCTCTGCTCCACATGGTGAGCCGAGCCAACACAGCGCCCCTCTCTCTGCTCCACATGGTGAGCCGAGCCAACAGAACGCCCTTCTCTCCGCTCCACATGGTGAGCCGAGCCAACAGAACGCCCTTCTCTCCGCTCCACATGGTGAGCCGAGCCAACAGAACGCCCTTCTCGTCTCTCTCTGCTCCTCATGGTAAGCCAAGCCAACACCGCGCCCTTCACTTCTGTTCACCCCATCGACTGCCGAGCTTCAGTTTCAGTTTCAGTTTCGGTGTCAGGGATGTGTCAGGGCGTGCAGACAGATCCATATATGCTACACCACATCTGTTAAAAAAAACAAAAAACCCACACAAAACAACAACAGCAACAAAGAGCAGATGACTGGCTTTCTCACAACTCGACGTGCTTACCAGGACGTGAGACCCTATCATAGGTAAAAACAAACTACCCCCAACCCCCAACCACTCTCCACAACCCCCCCCCCCAAAAAAAAAAAGAAAAAAGAAAAAAAAGAAGTAACGTGCAGAAAATAATTATATCAGCGAAAGCGGCGAGAAAAGTTATGGTGGAAACAGTGTGCGAAGGCTAAACATTAAAAAAAAAAATCTTTTCTTTTGGAGCCTGTGCGACACCATAGATAGCAAAACCACCTGTGGCCTTCATTGACCTCCTACCTTCATCCTTCCCTCCTTCCTTCCTTCCTTCCCCCTCTGTCTTCCTCCTGTCGGATGGAACACGAGCTATCCGGGCAAACAAGCCCGGTGAAGGCAAGTGTTGTACAGTACACTTCACAACAGCCACCCCCCTCCCCTCCCCCCCAAATCAATACCATCCCTCAATACCCTCATACCACTGTTCTCCTCCACTGCCATCCATTCCCCTCCCTCCCCGTCCAATTTCGCCCTCCTCCCTCCACCCCCCCCCTCCTTTCCCCTTCAACCCCTGCCCCCACTCCCTACCCCCTTCTCCCACCTCCTCACCAACTGTCGTGTCTGTTTGTTACTTATGACAGGGATGGTGAGGGAATGAGGGAAGGGTGGGTGGTGGTGGTGGGGGGGGGGGGGGGGGGGGGGGGGGGGGGGGGAGGGGGGGGGGGGGGGGGTAGCAGGCCTTTCCGTGCAGCCGGCGCAGCGTTGTTGATACTGTTGATGATGATGTTGATGTTGCTGCTGTCGTTGTTGTTGTTGTTGGTGGTGGTGGTGGTGGTGGTTGGTGGTTGGTGGTGGATGATGGGGGTGCAATGGTGGTAGTGATGAGGGTGGTGGTGTGTGGTGATGGAGATGGCTGTGGTAGTGGTGGTGATGGTGATGGTTGTGGATGGTGATGATGGTGGTGGTAGAAATGGTTGTGGATGGTGATGGTGGTGGTGGTGGCGATAGTTGGTGGTGATGGAGATGGTTGTGGATGGTGATGATGGTGGTGGTGGTAGTAATGGTTGTGGATGGTTTATGGTGGTGGTGGTGGTGGTGGTGGCGATAGTGGTGGTGGTGGTGATGGTTGTGGTGGTGGTCATCACGGCAGCAGGTGTGGGTGTGGGAGTGTGGAGGTGTGCGTGATGACAGTCAGGACGTGAGGGGAGAAGAGTGTGGACCGTGTGGTGGTTCCCTGTGGGACGACGGGCTGAGAGTATGGCACAGATGTTTCAAGCTGCTCAACTTTTTCGTGTGCGTGTGTGCACGTCAGCATGTTTGATACCGTTGTTGTTATAGCTGTTGTTGCTGCTGTTGTCACTGTTGATGTGTGGTGCTTCTTCTTGTTGTTGTTGTTGATGATGAAAATAATAATGATGATAATGATGATGATGGTGGTGGTGACGATAGTGATGATGATGATGACGATGATGATGATGATGGTGGTGGTGACGATGGTGATGATGATGATGATAATGACGACGATGATGATGGTGGTGGTGGTGGTGGTGGTGACGATAGTGACACTGGTGATGATGACGTTGATGGTGGTGGTGATGATGACGATGATGATGGTGGTGGTGATGATGGCGTTGATGGTGGTGGTGATGATGACGATGGTGGTGGTGGTGGTGGTGGTATCGTTCTCATTCTAATCGCCCTTGCTGTTTGGTGAGGATCCTGCTGTTGTGACGTTGCTCATACAGCTACTGAGGGTGACGGAGAATTCAACATTTCAATGTAATGCTCAAAGGCCCCACACCCTTTCACAGCCAACATGGCAGTGGATTCATTCACACCCACTGTGTCCAGGGCTCGGCACAGGAAGACGTAGCCGACTCATCTCCTTTCGTGTTTTAACCCTCCCCATCCCAAGTCTACCCTCCGTGTTTTAACCCTCCCCATCCCAAGTCTACCCTCCGTGTTTGAACCCTCCCCATCCCAAGTCCACTCAACCATACTTTGGTGGAGTGAGGGAAAATCACAGAAACCTGTCAGTCCCAAGGACACAACAGCGTGCCGAAACAGGGCCTCGAACCCTGGACACTGGTGAACGGTGAACACTGGATCACAAGTCCAACGCCTGACCAAATTCTGCCACAGCGTCTCCTGTTGACTTGAGCAGTTACAATGATAACAACGTTACGTCCTTAATTGTCCAGTTATAAGGAAAAAAAACACTGCTGCTATTCAACCCCCCCCCCCAACCCCTAATCCACCCAGCCACTACCACAACCAGCCCCTGCACATTGATAACGTAGATCGAGAAGACACCCATGACAATTTACAAGACGAAATTCAGCGAAATACATCAACATTTTTCACCTGAAGGAGAAGAACCGTTAACACCAATGATTCATCTACACCTATGCACACCCCTCCTCCCCCCTAAACCCCCACCCCCACACCCACACGTATGTGTGTGGGTGTGCTGTGCGTGCGTGCGTGCTGCGCGTGTGGTGCAGTCAGTCAGTCGCTTCACACTGAATAATTCAGTGTGAACAATTATGTGGGCAAGCAGAGGGCTTTTCACAGTTGATCCCCAACAACAAGAACAACAACATTAATAACAAAACCCGTTGGGGATTGATTGGAACGGCTGTGTGCACCTCGCCTGTGACAGTGACAGTATCGTGTCGGAAAGAACACGTGCAACACGAAAGCTTCATGCACCCAACCAGATCTCAAGATTTAATTTCCTTTCCTCACCTCCCATTGTGAGGAGTTACACACAAGAACATACAGAAAATGTATGGTTTCATGGGCAAACATTACCATAATGATTTTCGTAAGAGGCAAATTATTTCTCTAATCTGCAGATGGAAAATGAATTGTTTTAAGACCAAATATGCCAGTAATGTTTCTTGCATCTGTGGTGCTCACATTACAGCTGATCATATACTAACTTACGATATGTTCAAGTCTCACATCCCTGAACTGAAATCATCTTCAGTGTTGACAATCTTCAGCAGTCCATTGCTAATGTATGACTTTTTCAACTCCTTGTTAGATAGTCTAGTTGGTTCGTTGTTATAGTTGTTAGTTTTTCATTAGAAAGATGTTATATTTTTATGCTTAAAAAACAAAACAAAAAAAACAAAAACAAAACTTAACCATTTTCTATATGTAACACACACACGCACGCACACACACTTTCACTTACTCGCATGCGTACACAGTAATTTGTCTTACAGTGAAAAGACATAAAACTAAAGAACGAGCACACACACACACACACACACACACACACAAAGAGAGAGAGAGAGAGAGAGAGGAATGACCGTATTGAAGAGGGTTCCGCTTAGCGATGTTATTGCTGGAAGTGGCTATCCCTCTCTGTCTGACAGTCTGTCTCGCTATCTTTCTCAGTTTCCGTTTCTCAAGGAGGCGTCACTGCGTTCGGACGATGCCATTTACGCTGCACCACATGCGTGTTAGCACACGGGATATCTGTTTTATCGTCTCATCCACGGAATTAGCTAGGTCCGCGACCTCAACCGAATGACTAGACGCTTAGTTTGATTTTTCAAGAGTGAAACCTGGGAGAAAGAGCGAGAGCGAGATTCGAACCCTGACTCTCACCAACTCTCTGTATTGGCAGATAAGCGTCTTAAACCATTCTGCCACCTTCCTCCTTATCTTTCTCTTACAGGAAACATAAAAAAAACCGCACAGAGAAGAGAGAGAGAGAGAGAGAGAGAGAGAGAGAGAGAGAGAGAGAGAGAGAGAGAGAGCGCAACAACAAAAAGGCACAGCTGACAAAACCAAGATAGTGCGGACAGAGAAGAACAGAAAGGAACAGAATCAAACGGCCTCTCTAATCCCACTTCCACACACCCGCACCATCCACACACTCACCCCCACCCACTCCCTCAGTCCTCGCCCACAACCACCACCACCATCCCGACCCAAACCTCCCCCCGTCCACCACATCCACCACCACCACCATCCTCCAGGCTTCCCAAGGATCCCATAATCAACACCGCCAAACAGCCTGCTGCTGAATATTCATACCCAGTGGGACATATCGCCAAGTCACTTCAGACCCAAAGGAACGGGGAAGAAGACCGGAGGTTCGGTCTGTCAGTCTGTCTGTCTGTCTGTCTGCATGTCTGTCTGTCTGTCTGTGGGTGGGCGGGGGAGGGCGGAGGACGGTGACGGCGTCATCCAAATTCAACTATTCCTGATTCGCCAATGTATTCAGTTGTTTTCTCTGTGCGTGATTGTGTGTGTGTGTGTGTGTGTGTGTGTGTGTGTTTGTGCGCGCGCGCGCGTTTGAAAGGGAGTGATATATAGATAGATAAGGCAGAGAGAGAGGAGAGAGAGAGAGAGAGAGAGAATCGGCGAAACACCGCGGGCACATCCATCCATCCATCCATCCACACACACCTGAGGGCTTGAAGGCGACACGGGACAAAGAGTCCAACAGTCAGGTCACTGAGGGTGGCGGTACCATCAAAGTGTGGGCGAATGTTATTTGATACAATTGATAATTATGGTTCATCAGCCGTCATGATAACATTGAAGTGCAACGTTGTGAGCACAGTATAAGCTTTAAGCTTTGTTAATGCTCTTTTGCCATTCATTGCATTGTAATCATGTGTATTGTTGACTAATTAAAGATTAATTAAACCAAAGTGTGGGCGACACGGGAATGAGACGAGGTGGAGAATCGGGTGGGTGTACAGGTGTACAGGTGTGTGGTTCGTCCGTCGGGATCGACGAGGACCATCTAGTCATCCTGGGGGTGGGTGGGTTGGGCTCTGTGGGTGCGCAGATGACTGATCAGGCCAATCCGCGCCCGAAAGGTTCTGACGCAGTGTGGACAGGGGATGGTGGCGGCTGTCAGGGACTTGCTGACACTGCTTTTCCTGGCCTGTCTGCGTTGCTCTGCTGCAGCGATTCTGTTGGCCTTTTGGTGCCTTTGTGGACAGCTGAACGCCACTTTGGTCTGTCCATTGCATTCAGCTCCCATGTGTCGTGGCTGATGTTGAAGGCCTTCAGAGAAGCTTTCAGAATGTCTTTGAAGCGCTTCTTTTGGCCTACATGGGAGCGCTTGCCATATTGGAGTTCGCCGTACAGCAGTTTCTTGGGGAGCCGGTGGTCTGGCATGCGAACTACATGGCCTGCCCAGCACGTGTACAGTAGCATTGTCAGTCCACTCCCATGTCCCCCTGACTCCACCACACACACCACACGCCCCCACCCCCAACCCCCCACCGCCACTTGACAGTCAAATGCCCGCTACCCATGACATCATGTCCACAGACTCCATGACAGCTCCCCCTCCCCCCCAACCCCACACACACCCCACACCTAACACCCCTCCTCTTCTTCCTCCCTCCAATTGCAAGGTCTGTCGCGGCATGGATTGTCGCCCCTGCATGGATTGTCACGCCATGTATTGTCGCAGATGACAATACTCCACCCTCCCTCCCAACACCTACCCACACAACCCCACCACCCACCCTCCCTCCCAACACCTACCCACACAACCCCACCAACCACCCTCCCTCCCAACACCTACCCACACAACCCCACCACCCACCCTTCCTCCCAACACCTACCCACACCACCCCACCCTCCCTCCCAACACCTACCCACACAACCCCACCACTCACCCTCCCTCCCAACACCTACCCACACCACCCACCTCCCTCCCAACACCTACCCACACAACCCCACCACCCACCCTCCCTCCCAACACCTACCCACACAACCCCACCACTCACCCTCCCTCCCAACACCTACCCACACAACCCCACCACTCACCCTCCCTCCCAACACCTACCCACACCCCACCACCCACCCTCCCTCCCAACACCTACCCACACAACCCCACCACTCACCCTCCCTCCCAACACCTACCCACACAACCCCACCACTCACCCTCCCTCCCAACACCTACCCACACAACCCCACCACTCACCCTTCCTCCCAACACCTACCCACACCACCCACCTCCCTCCCAACACCTACCCACACCACCCCACCCTCCCTCCCAACACCTACCCATACCACCCCACCACCCACCCTCCCTCCCAACACCTACCCACACCACCCCACCACCCACCCTCCCTCCCAACACCTACCCACACCACCCCACCACCCACCCTCCCTCCCAACACCTACCCACACCACCCCACCCTCCCTCCCAACACCTACCCACACCACCCCATCACCCCACCCTCCCTCCCAACACCTACCCATACCACCCCACCACCCCACCCTCCCTCCCAACACCTACCCACACCACCCATCACCCCACCCTTCCTCCCAACACCTACCCATACCAACCCCACCACTCCACCCACACACACCCCGTTTCCTCCTAACCCCAGGCCAACAGGCAAGAGAGGGCAGAGGGTGGGGATGCTGGGGGTGGGGGTGGGGTGGGGGTTGGAGGTACAGGAGAAATAAATGCGATGCAGAAGAAAAAAGGTCTGCAAGCAGGCGACATGTCACAAGCCACACAAGACGGACGGGCATATAAAACAGCACTGGCCAGCTCTGGGGACCACCACCACCCCCCCGCTCACGCATTCGCCTAAAACAGAAAAAAAAGGAAAAGAAAAGAAAAAAAGGATTCATTCTTTACAGTCATAGCATCGCCTTCCTCCATCCCGCACCCCAGTCACCCCCCCCCCCCTCCGCCACCAAACTATCCTTCTTCCCAAAGCGCTCCGCCGTCCGTGGTCATGCATATTCATGGAGTAGGAAGGCCACAGCCTGTAAACTACCATTTAGTTCCAATCAATAATAGCCTCCTCCCCCCACCCCCACCCGCCCCCTTCTTCTTCTTCTTCTTCTTCTTGTTCTCCCACTTCTTCTTCTTCTTCAGTTACTGGCCCTGGGCTTTCTTCTGGTGGGGTCTAGTAATAACTCGACGAAAGGGGATTAGTAAAAGAAACGTTTGGCTATCTTTTCTTCCCCCCCCCCCCCTTTTTTTTTTGTTCTTGATTATTTTGACCAACTTCAGCGTAGATGGAGTGCTCAGAAATCATGTACGTACACACACACACACACACACACACACATACATACATACATCCATACATGCATACATACATTGTCAGCTCTGTCATTCGTTCTTTTAGACGTGGATGAAAATATAAGTCACTGACACGGTATTGTTAGCATTACGTTTGTAAACGGCGTTATAAAACTTTTGAAGTTTCCACACAACACATGAACACACTACCTCATTGTTGAAAAGACAAATGAGACCCTAAGTCACTGACACGGTATTGTTAGCATTACGTTTGTAAACGGCGTTATAAAACTTTTGAAGTTTCCACACAACACATGAACACACTACCTCATTGTTGAAAAGATATTTAAATGAGACCCTGACTTGGCTCTGAACACGTAACCGGAAGAGGAAACGGACAAGGGCATGCGCACAGATCACCAAAAGCACGTGATCAAGGTCATGGGATGAAGCTATGTCAGCTACAGATGACTTAAGGGTGACGGTAGCCGAATGGTTTGAGCGTTGGATTTTCGCCCGTGTTTCTTCACTTCGATTCCCGTGTTTTCTTCACTTCGATTCCCGTGTTTCTTCACTTCGATTCCCGTGTTTCTTCACTTCGATTCCCGTGTTTCTTCACTTCGATTCCCGTGTTTCTTCACTTCGATTCCCGTGTTTCTTCACTTCGATCCCCGTGTTTCCCGTGTTTCTTCACTTCGATTCCCGGTTTCTTCACTTCGATTCCCGTGTTTCCCGTGTTTCTTCACTTCGATTCCCGTGTTTCTTCACTTCGATTCCCGTGTTTCCCGTGTTTCTTCACTTCGATTCCCGTGTTTCTTCACTTCGATTCCCGGTTTCTTCACTTTGATTCCCGTTTTTCTCGTGTTTCTTCACTTCGATTCCCTGTTTCTTCACTTCGATTCCCGTGCTTCTTCACTTCGATTCCCCTGTTTCTTCACTTCGATTCCCGTGTTTCCCGTGTTTCTTCACTTCGATTCCCGTGTTTCTTCACTTCGATTCCCGGTTTCTTCACTTTGATTCCCGTTTTTCTCGTGTTTCTTCACTTCGATTCCCGTGTTTTCTTCACTTCGATTCCCGTGTTTTCTTCACTTCGATTCCCGGTTTCTTCACTTCGATTCCCGTGTTTTCTTCACTCCGATTCCCGTGTTTCTTCACTTCGATTCCCGTGTTTTCTTCACTTCGATTCCCGGTTTCTTCACTTCCATTCCCGTGTTTCTTCACTTCGATTCCCGGTTTCTTCACTTCGATTCCCGTGTTTCTTCACTTCGATTCCCGTGTTTCCCGTGTTTCTTCACTTCGATTCCCGGTTTCTTCACTTCGATTCCCGTTTTTCTCGTGTTTCTTCACTTCGATTCCCGTGTTTCTTCACTTCGATTCCCGTTTTTCTCGTGTTTCTTCACTTCGATTCCCGTGTTTCTTCACTTCGATTCCCGTGTTTCCCGTGTTTCTTCACTTCGATTCCCTGTTTCTTCACTTCGATTCCCGGTTTCTTCACTTCGATTCCCGTGTTTTCTTCACTTCGATTCCCGTGTTTTCTTCACTTCGATTCCCGGTTTCTTCACTTCGATTCCCGGTTTCTTCACTTCGATTCCCGTGTTTCTTCACTTCGATTCCAGTGTTTTCTTCACTTCGATTCCCGTGTTTCTTCACTTCGATTCCCGTGTTTCCCGTGTTTCTTCACTTCGATTCTTGGTTTCTTCACTTCGATTCCCGTTTTTCTCGTGTTTCTTCACTTCGATTCCCGTGTTTCTTCACTTCGATTCCCGTGTTTCCCGTGTTTCTTCACTTCGATTCCCGGTTTCTTCACTTCGATTCCCGTGTTTCTTCACTTCGATTCCCCTGTTTCTTCACTTCGATTCCCGGTTTCTTCACTTCGATTCCCGTTTTTCTCGTGTTTCTTCACTTCGATTCCCGTGTTTCTTCACTTCGATTCCCGTGTTTCCCGTGTTTCTTCACTTCGATTCCCTGTTTCTTCACTTCGATTCCCCTGTTTCTTCACTTCGATTCCCCTGTTTCTTCACTTCGATTCCCGTGTTTCCCGTGTTTCTTCACTTCGATTCCCGGTTTCTTCACTTCGATTCCCGTTTTTCTCGTGTTTCTTCACTTCGATTCCCGTGTTTCTTCACTTCGATTCCCGTGTTTCCCGTGTTTCTTCACTTCGATTCCCGGATTCTTCACTTCGATTCCCGTGTTTCTTCACTTCGATTCCCCTGTTTCTTCACTTCGATTCCCGGTTTCTTCACTTCGATTCCCGTTTTTCTCGTGTTTCTTCACTTCGATTCCCGTGTTTATTCCCGTGTTTCCCGTGTTTCTTCACTTCGATTCCCTGTTTCTTCACTTCGATTCCCCTGTTTCTTCACTTCGATTCCCGTGTTTCTTCACTTCGATTCCCCTGTTTCTTCACGTCGTTACCCGGTTTCTTCACTTCGATTCCCGTGTTTCTTCACTTCGATTCCCGGTTTCTTCACTTCGATTCCCGGTTTCTTCACTTCGATTCCCGTGTTTCTTCACTTCGATTCCCGTGTTTCTTCACTTCGATTCCCGGTTTCTTCACTTCGATTCCCGGTTTCTTCACTTCGATTCCCGTGTTTCTTCACGTTTCCCGTGTTTCTTCACTTCGATTCCCGTGTTTCTTCACGATTCCCGTGTTTCTTCACTTCGATTCCCGTGTTTCCCGTGTTTCTTCACTTCGATTCCCGGTTTCGGTGCACATATTCGGTTAATGGTGGAGGTCTTCTCCACCTCCCAGGCCAACATAATTATGTGCAGTTCTGCTTGTGCCTCTCAATGCCCTGCCCTTTGCGTGCATACGCATGTAGAAGATCAAACACGCACGTTAAAGATCCTGCAATCCATGTCAGCGTTCGGTGGGTTAATTTAAACAAAAAACATATTCACCATGCACACGCCCGGAAGCGGAGTACAGCTGCCCACACGGTGAGGTAAAAGCAAAACCCACCCACTTGTACATACTAGTCAACATGAGAGATACAGTACACGAACGCAGAAGAAGAAGAAGCAGGCGGAAAAGGAGGAGGAAGAGGAGAAGAAGAAGAAGAAAGAGGGGAATGAGGAGGAAGAGGAGGAAGAGAAGAAGAAGAAGAAGAAGAAGAACGAGGAGGAGTAGGAGGAGGAGGAAGAGAAGAAGTAGAAGAAGAAGGAGGAGGAGGAGGAAGAGGAGAAGAAGAAGAAGAAGAAGAAGAAGAAGAAGAAGAAGAAGAAGAAGAGACAGACGACTGACCCGAAAAGTGAGAACAGACGCCGCAGGGAACCCTAAAAACAGGCGACATATGTTTCCACTCATACCCGTCATAATCATAGCAATATCAGCTAAACAAAGTATTGTTTTCCTTTCATCATGAGGGAGTGCTGTAATGCTGGCAGCTTTTTGTTTCGTTCCAGGGTTCCCATCTGCACGGAATCATCGATCGACCAGCTCCAGGGTGAGCTGTGGCCCAGTGGACAACACGTGTCTGATTCGCCAGAGGTTCCGAATTCTGTTCCAGTGTAGCACACGATTTTTTAAGTTATCTTTTTCAGTGTCAATGTTTGCATGACGATGTTTGCAACAATACTGGTCTTTGGGACAAGATATCAAAAGCGAAAAACTAGAGTACATAAAGCAAATGATGATGATAATGATGATGATGATAATAATGATGATGATGATGATGATATGGAAACTTATACAGAGCCTATCCTCAGTCGAAAACACACATCGGTCTGGGTGAATTTACATAGACACTGTCACTTCGATGATTATATAAACCGCACTGCAAATTCACGTGGAAGTGTGTGTGTGTGTGTGTGTGTGTGTGTGTGTGTGTGTGTGTGATGTTTTGTACCCCAGTAAAGAACATGCCACTCCGTTCTAACCACAGTAGTATGTTGCACTACACTGTCGCAAAACACAATACATCATCATCATCATCACCATCATCTTATTCTTCTTCTTTTTCCCCCCTTCTTTTTCTCCCTCCGCTTTCTTTCTGTTATCAGTCTCCCTCTCTGTCTCTGTCTCTGTCTCTCTCTCTATCTATATATCTCTCTCTCCCTGTCTCTCGCCCCTCTCCCCACACTCTCTCTTTCTCTCTCTTTCTGGATCACTCTCTCTGTCTCCCCTTTCCAAACAAACAGCATGTCTTCGATCGGTGAAGACAGAACGCGAACACACACATCCAGTCCTGACCACCTACTACAGCCACGCAATCTCCTCACCTCCATCTGGGGTTTTCCGCCTAATGATCCAACACGTACGCACGCACGCAGCCGCCCCCCCCCCCCCCACACACACACATACACACCCTCCCCCCACCCTCCCCCCACCTCCCCCAAACCCTCTCCCTTCACACACACACACACACACACACACACACGTACGTAAACACATACACACATATACTCACACACATCATGCGCTCGGTGAAGCACGCACAGAAGCGCGTGCACAATTATCAACACACACACACACACACACACACACACACACACACACACACACACACACACACACACACAGAAATACGCGCACGTAAGCACACACACACACACACACACACACACACACACACACACACACACACACACACACACACACACAGTGCACAAGTAACCATTCCAAAAAACACACAAAAAACCCCCCAACAACAACACAAAACAACACTCAAGCAAAAAGATGTTGTTAACTTAACCCCTTGACTGCTGGCGACATGTGATGTATGTTGGTCAGAGAAGAGCTGTCACCCGACTGAGATCACAGATTGACACAGCAGATCACGCTGACGGCCGTCACTCTGTACCGCCGGTACTTCCTCTTAGGCTTTTACGCCGTAATTTCTGTCCAGCAAAGTCAACTAAGTCGTTGAAAACAGTCATGCACACACACACACACACACACACACACACACACACACACACACACACACACACACACACACACACAAGCAAATGCAGTTAAAACTGTTGCTTTTCTGATCTGATCTGATTTTCACCACGGTTCAACAGTAGAGGGGTTAATGGCCTTAATGACCAACCAACTAGCCCGAAAAGGTCTGATGACAGAAACGAATTCCGAAAGCAAGAAAGAAAGAAAGGAAGGAGGAAGAAGAAGAAGAAGAAGAAGAAGGGACATTCATGAAATACGTGAGAATGAAAGAAAGAAAGAAAGAAAGAAAGAAAGACGAGAAAGACGTGCATTCAGAAAGAAATAAAGAAAGGAAAAGAAAGAAAGAGAGAGGGAGAGAAAGAAAGAAAGAAAGAAAGAAGGAAGAAAGAAGAAGAACAACAACGTGTGAGCGCGTGTATGACAGTGTGTGTGTGTGTGTGTGTGTGTGTGTGTGTGTGTGTGTGTGTGTGTGTGTGTATTAAATCACCCCCTTCCATCTTTCGAACATCTGCCCCCACTACCCCCTTTTCACTTCATGTTTTTGTCAAACAACACGTAAGCTTTCAGACTTGCTCTCTAGCGTGATAATTCACTCTCAGGCTATCTATCTACCCATCCATCTGTCCATCTGAATGTTCTTTTTTCTTCGTCTAATATCACTCTCACTCAAAAGACGTAAAGTCTTGCTCTCTCTCGCCCAATCACTCTCTCCATCCATCACTCCATCCATCCATCCATCCATCCATCCACCCACTCATCCATCTATCCACCCACCCACCCATCCATCCATCCATCCGTCCGTCCATCCATCCGCCGTCCATCCATCCATCCGTCCGTCCGTCCATCCATCCATCCCTCATCCATCCATCCACCCACCCATCAATCTATCCATCCATCTATCCGCCGTCCATCCATCCATCCATCCATCCATCCACCCATCCGTCCTTCCACCCATCCATCCACTCATCCATCCATCCACTCACCCATCCATACACCCACCCACCCACCCACCCACCCGTCCATACAACCAACCACCCCACCCACCCACTAATCCGTTTATCCATCCACCCATCCCTCCGTCTTTCCATCCAAACGAACGGTGCTCGTTGAATCACAGCCAGCTGTCGGTGCGTGACCTGTGTCCATCGCTCCTGCACCAGTTCAGTGACACCTGCAGTGCAGTTGTTGGGGCAGAAAGATGACCAGGCCTTTTCACATGACAGTGGGACCTCTCTTCCTCCCTCCCCTGTCACACTGGCCACGGACACATGGGGGGGGGGGGGGGGGGGGGGGCTACATGCTACATGCATGAGCTGTGGTGAAGGTGGCAGTGGGGAAAGGGAGGGAGGGAGGGGTGGGCCAAAACAAAGGGCAACGACACTGCACAAAGGGCGACGACACTGCACAGAGGGCGACGACACTGCACAGAGTGCAACAACACTGCACAAAGGGCAACGACACTGCACAGAGGGCAACGACACTGCACATAGGGCAACGACACTGCACAGAGGGCAACGACACTGCACAACACAAAGGGCAACAACACAACACAAGACAACACAAAGGGCAACAACACAACACAAGACAACACAAAGGGCAACAACACAACACGAGACAAAGGACAACAACACAGCACAAGACAAAGGGCAACAACACCACACAAAGGGCAACAACACTACACACGTGTGGAGTGATGGCCTAGAGGTAACGCGTCCGCCTAGGAAGCGAGTAGAATCTGAGGGCGCTGGCTCGAATCACGGCTCAGCCGCCGATATTTTCTACCCCTTCACCAGACCTTGCGCGGTGGTCTGGACGCTAGTCATTCGGATGAGCCGATAAACCGAGGTCCCGAGTGCAGCATGCACTTAGCGCACGTAAAAGAACCCACGGCAACAAAAGTGTTGTTCCTGGAAAAAATTCTGTAGAAAAAAATCCATTTCGATAGGAAAAACAAACAAAACTGCACGCAGGAAAAAAATATTAAAAAATGGGTGATTCTGTAGTGTAACGACGCGCTCTCCCTGGGGAGAGCAGCCCGAATTTCACACAGAGAAATCTGTTGTGACAAAAAGAGAAATACAATGCAATACATACAAGACACAGAGCGACATTGGCAAGAGACGTATTGCAGCATTGACAGTGTAGGAGCGAGAGAAACGGAGACACGTGGGGAGAGAAGGGCGTCCCGGAAGAATGAGAGAGAGAGAGAGAGAGAGAGAGAGAGAGAGAGAGAGACAGAGACAGAGACAGAGACAGAGACAGACAGACAGATACAGACAGACAGACAGACATATTTGGGCTGGTTGATCAATAATTTTTACTTTATGGAAAGAGTTAAAGCGAGAGATATAGAAGGAGAGAGGAAGTAATTATACCGCATGTATAGCAACTATTTATGTTAGTGAGCACACACACACACACACACGCACACACACACACACAAACACACTACACGCACGCACACACACACACACACACACACACACACGCGCGCGCGCGCGCGCGCACAGGTGAGACGTGACGGCCTGGCCAATAGCCGTGCTTTGTGGCTGCTGTGTGACCGCAGGGATCATCCACAACCACAACGACCCCAGCTCCCTGCAGCTGACATCAATATTGCAACCAGCTGGCAGGCAATCTGGACCGACACATCCCCCCACCTCCACCCCACCCCTCCCCACACACCTCCACCCTCTTCTCCTTCACCCCCACCCAGGTGTCATGAACATGGCAACCTCAGCAGTTCAGCCAATGATTTGGCCGTGTGAATCCCTGGCCTGCTGTGTGAATCCCTGGCCCTCAGGAATCCCTGGCTGTGTAAATCCCTGGCCTGCTGTGTGAATCGCTGGTCTGTGTCAATGAATTCCTGGCCTCAGGAATCCCTGGCCGTGTGAATCCCTGGTCGTGTGCATCCCTGTACATCCCTGGCCATGTGAATCACTGGCCCGTGTGAATCCCTGGCCTGTATGAATGAATTCCTGGCCGCGGGAATCCCTGGCCCGTGTGAATCCCTGGCCTGTGTGAATCCCTGGCCTGTGTGAATGAATTCCTGGCCGCGGGAATCCCTGGCCCGTGTGAATCCCGAACCCTGGTGACGCTGACTACAGTGACACCCCACCGACATACGCCCTTGGCCCGCGGCTGTCTATGATGGAAATCCGGACGGGATCGGGACGGTACAGTAGCACCTTGCACGTTGATGCCGCTAAACTGTTTCCTTGAGGCTGCTGCTGTTGACTCACAGGTCAGACAGGATGTGTGAAGCTGGGCAAGGAACGGCAAAGCAAGGCAAGGCAAAGCAAGAAGTTTATTTTGTGTGCCCCCTGGAGGCATTGAAACATTCCATACAGTCATCTTTTACACATATCAAACACTCGACTGTTGGCTGCCGTTCTTTCTCTGTCTCTGGACCTTGCAATTGGAATGAACTTCCTCTTTCGCTTCGTCAAGTCTCCACTCTCAGCTCTTTCAAGTCTGGCCTTAAAACCCACCTCTTCCCAAAATAGCCTCCCTTCCCTGCCTCTTCCTTGTCTTTAGTTTCTCCAGTTTTAGAGTTATGCGTGCGTGAGAATGACTGGTGCGAAAGCGTTTAGATTTGTCTATGCACAAGATTCAGCGCTATATAAGTACCATTATTATTATTATCACATGTAAAGAGTGATGTCAAAAACTAGAAATAGGCCCATTCGTTCAAGCCTCGATCCTGAAGTCGAGTTCCGGACGGGCGTTGAGTTATCTCTCCTGTCTGCACGTCTTGTACGTACATATTGAAGACGAAGTGCTGTACCGCACAGGTCCCTTGAGCGTCAGGTGCGTGCGTGTCAGTCGAACGTTGGAGTGTCCTCAGCAATGCTCAGTTACGATAGATTTTTTTTTTCTCCAGGAGAAATGGACAGAAAAAAAAATCGCGTTGGTAATGCGTTGTACAAACAGAGAAAAGGGGTTGGAAATGGAATGAGGAAGCAATCGGGCCCACAGCAATTGAGTTGTTAATCTACCAATCCATAACTCTGGAAGGCTGCTCGCCGGCGCTGCAGCTCCTATTTTAGGAAATGCTTTTAATATAGATCAATACCTTGACATCGTGTGGTGGGCTAGTTCGAATGAAATGGAATCGATTTCCATAAGTTTGTTGTTCTTGTTGTTGTTGTTGTTGCAGAGGAACCGCTAGCAGACAGGACGTGGTCTAACACAGACTCCACCAAGAAGAAGACGGCAGAGATGACTGTGGTGTGTGTGACGATGTTCTCCTCTGCCAGCACAGACAGCTCTTTGCAGGACATGTGAAGGAGCGTGGCAATGTTGACAGGGGAAAGAGTGTCCCGAAGTGGCAGCCAAGAGGACTGGGAGCCGTCTGTCACAGGACAGTATACACTTTCAGTTTCTCAAGGAGGCGTCACTGCGTTCGGACAAATCCATATACCCTGCACCACATCTGCTAGGCAGATGCCTGACAGCAGCACAAATCAACGCACTTAGTCAGGCTTTGAATACATGCATATATATTTGTGTACCTATCCGTGTGGATTTCTTCTACAGAATTTTGCCAGAGGACAACACTCTCGTTGCCGTGGGTTCTTTTTCAGTGCGCCAAATGCGCGTTCAATCCATGGAGAGCTATACAGGTGACACACTGGTGTACCCAGTCCATGGAGAGCTGTACTGGTGACACACTGGTGTACCCAATCCATAGAGAGCTATACTGGTGACACACTGGTGTACCCAATCCATGGAGAGCTATACTGGTGACACACTGGTGTACCCAGTCCATGGAGAGCTGTACTGGTGACACACTGGTGTACCCAATCCATAGAGAGCTATACTGGTGACACACTGGTGTACCCAATCCATAGAGAGCTATACTGGTGACACACTGGTGTACCCAATCCATGGAGAGCTATACTGGTGACACACTGGTGTACCCAATCCATGGAGAGCTATACTGGTGACACACTGGTGTACCCAGTCCATGGAGAGCTGTACTGGTGACACACTGGTGTACCCAATCCATAGAGAGCTATACTGGTGACACACTGGTGTACCCAATCCATGGAGAGCTATACTGGTGACACGCTGGTGTGCCCAATCCATGGAGAGCTATACTGGTGACAAACTGGTGTACCCAATCCATGGAGAGCTATACTGGTGACACACTGGTGTACCCAATCCAGGGAGAGCTCTACTGGTGACACACTGGTGTACCCAATCCATGGAGAGCTATACTGGTGACACACTTGTGTACCCAATCCATGGAGAGCTATACTGGTGACACACTGGTGTACCCAATCCATGGAGAGCTACACTGGTGTCACACTGGACACGTGTGCTCATGAATCTATCTGTGAGTGCGCAGATGGCTGAATAGACCAATCTGCGCACGAAATGTTCGCTGACAGTTGGGGCAGACAAAGACAGGCATATCATTGTCAGGGAGCTTGTTTGCCCGTGACTTTCTGGCCTGCCTCTTCTGAACAGCTGCAGCAGTCCTGTTGGCCTCGCACAACTTGGCACCTTTGTGCACAGCAGCGCGCCATTTGTCACGGTCCACTGCAGATTCCTCCCAGGAGTCAGGGTTGATATCAAACGCTTTCAGAGAGACTTTCAGAGTATCCAATCCATAGAGAACTATACTGGTGACACACTGGTGTACCCAATCCATAGAGAGCTATACTGGTGACACACTGGTGTACCCAATCCATGGAGAGCTATACTGGGGTACCCAATCCTTGGAGAGCTCCACTGATGACACACTCGTGTACCCAATCCTTGAAGAGCTCGAGTGGTGACACATCGGGTTACCCAAGCCTTGGAGAGCTCCATCGGGGTACCCAAGCCAAGCCTTGGAGATCTCCAGTCCTGCCGCATCTCAGGCAGAAAGCTCAGGCCATGAATTGGAAGAAGAGAAAAGCCAGCCGTCAGCCGCCGTGTCCCCGCATTCAGTTCTGACATGTCGCTGCGTTGTTTTCGCATCATTATTAGGAGAGAAATACCCCCCCCCCCTCCCCCTCTCCCCCTCGCCCCCCCTTCCTTCCCCCCCCCCCCCACCCCCTCTCTCTCACATTCTCTCTACAATCTCTGCACATCTTTTTACATGCAGAATATATCAGATTTAACCTAGGGATGACTCAGACATGGGTGCATAAATATCTCCTCACCGCTGTGTCAATGATCTCATGTTGCAAAATAATTAAAAAAAAAAAGCATTGGCGTGTTATGAAGAGTATCGAACAAAGAGACGGAGGGTCGACAGGGGAGTGGGAGGGGTGGGGGGTGGGGGGTGGGGTCGAGTCGCTGAGCTAATTTGACAAGCACATGATAAAATAAATTATGTGTAACACGTTGGACAACTCGCATGCAATCAATGCCCTTGATCGATAGCATAGAAGGGCGACGTTGAGTCCCACAATTCCTTGTCGTGACTGTGTGAAACAATTTTAGTTAGCTTGCTAGTTATTCATTTAGTTAGTTATTACGTGGTACTTTACTTACTTACTTACTTACTTACTTACTTATTTATTTATTTAGTTAGTTAGTTCATCATTTACGAAGTTATTCTGTTTGTTGGTTAAATAACTGTATCGTTACAGACAACATATTTATCAAAAAGATAAGAATAATCAAAATATCCTTCCTTTGCAGGGTAACATTTACAGATCTGTAGCTTCAGGACCGTCGATTGTAATACTAATAGCGTGCTGTCATACCAAAGTGTGTTTGGAGCTTTCGAGATAGCACACTGAGCCAAGACAAGACAAAAGAAAAACTAGACAAATTATTTGTTCACAATGGTAATAGATGAGCACGGTGCTTATATATATATATATATATATATATATACATTCGGCACTCGTCGTAATAAGGGTCTAAAGCAAAAGAAGCAAACTGTAAACAAATAATTTGTATAATTTGCATTTCTTTTTATCACAACTGTGTGAAATTAGGGCTGCTCTCCCCAGGGAGAGCGCGTCGCTACACTACAGCGCCACCCATTTTATTATTTTTTTTCCTGCGTGTAGTTGTATTTGTTTTTCATATCGAAGTGGATTATTCTACAGAATTTTGCCAGAAACAACTCTTGTTGCCGGGGGTTCTTTTACGTGCCCTAAGTGCATGCCGCACACGGGACCACGGTTTATCGTCTCATCCGAATGACTAGCGCCCAGACCACCACTGAAGGTCTAGTGGAGGGGGAGAAAATATCGGCGGCTGAGCCGTGATTCGAACCAGCGCGCTCAGATTATCTAACTTCCTAGGCGGACGCGTTACCTCTAGGCCATCACTCCACTGGAGATTAAGAAAAAATCAAAACACAAGACTCGCTTATTCCAACCTCCAGCATTATCCCGCCCCGAGCAGAGCAATAGAAAACACACGTAACAGCAAACGAAAAGACGTGGGACAAAAAACAGTCCGAGTCGACAAAATGACGTCATTTTTACACTGAATCAATCGTCACGACCCACCCTCGTCACCCATACTTCTGTTCAGCCATGGACGCCATTTTGAGAGTGCAGAGTTTCAGTGTTCAGTTCCTTAAGGAGGCGTCACTGCGTTGGGACAATACCCTTCATCACTTCTGCTTGACAGATACCTGACCAGCAGCATAAACCAAAGCATTTAGTCAGGCCTTGAGTGCATGCACACACACACACACACACACACACACACACACACACACACACACATTTAGCAACCTCTCAGTTTATTCCTGCTAAATTTCACAAACATCCAAGTGAATCTAAGATGTCCATGTTGTTATCTTGTGCGAGTGAGAGATTGAGTGTTAGTATATGCAAGTTTGTATTCAAAGCGTTTTCATTACGAGCAAATGCTCTAGAATCGTTATCGATGCCCATGTAGTTCAATGATTGTCTTAATATTCATTTCCCTGTATTAATTCTGTTTGTCCTTGTGAACTCCATTGTTATGGATCTGTGGTCTGACAATTAAAATATTTCGACTTCGACTTCCACACACACACACACACACACACACACACACACACACACACACACACACACACACACTCACATATATATATATATATACATATATATATATATTTGTGTACCTATCAGAGGGAATTTCTTCTACAGAATTTTGCCAAAGGGCAACCCTCTCGTTCCCATCGGTTCTTTTTTTCAGTGCACCAAGTGCGTGCTGCACACGGGGCCTCGGTTTATCGTCCCATCCGAATAACTAGACGCTCACTTTCGTTTTTCAAGTCAAACTTGGGAGAAAGGGCGAGAGCAGGATTCAAACCCAGACCCTCACAGACTCTGCATTGGCAGAAGTGCGTCCTAAGACCATAGAAGAAGTAGAAGCAGTAGTCCATAGAAAAAGTGGAAGCAATAAATAACTATCCGATGATTATAACACCTGTCATATGTCAGGATTACTTGAGCCCATTACTGACCCCACCTAATTCAAGTACAAGTTAACAAAGGCCTTTCTACTGCAATCGGGGCAGAGAAATGACATCCACCGGGTCTAGGGCCTGGCACAGGAAGGCAGGCGGGACCACGTCCTCTCTAGGGCCCGGCATAGGAAGGCAGTCCTCTCTAGGGCCCGGCACAGGAAGCCAGGCGGGACCCAGTCCTCTCTAGGGCCGGGCACAGGAAGACAGGGGGGACACAGTCCTCTCTAGGGCCCGGCACAGGAAGGCAGGGGGGACCCAGTCCTCTCTAGGGCCGGGCACAGGAAGGCAGGCGGGACCCAGTCCTCTCTAGGCATAGGAAGGCAGGGGGGACCCAGTCCTCTCTAGGCATAGGAAGACAGGGGGGACACAATCCTCTCTAGGGCCCGGCATAGGAAGACAGGCAGGACCCAGTCCTCTCCTACAGCCATTTTAACCTTCCCCGGCCGAAGTCAGGTACCCGCTGCCACCAACGTGGAGTGATGAAGATCGGAACAAAGTGTCTCAACCAGGGACACAGCATCATGCCGAAACGGGTCCAGGAGCCCTCCCTGACAGACCTGGTGAACACTGGGTCAGAAGTCTCCAACGCTTCACCGATCTCGCTTCACGACATCTCCACAACTTCAGTTTCTACACTGTGAGAAAAGTAAGTAACCCGCTCTCATGTCAAACAAAGAGTTCGCAGAGCTAAGAACCAAATCTCACAAACATGTCTTTATTCGTTGTCTTTTCTAAATTTACTGCTGACTAAATACCATTGCCCCCTCTCCCCCCCAACACCCCACACACACCTCCCACCACCACCACCACCCCTCCCCTCTTCATGTTGCCTAGAAACGAGCAGAGTTGATCGTTGGAACTTAACGTTTCGGTAACGGTAACTGCCGCGGCTGCAACCATTGAACACGTTCGTGTTTCGCAACACAGACGAGATACGTACTACCCAAAAATTAAAGAGGAAGTAATGATGATGATGATGATGATGATGATGATGATAATGGATACTTGTTGAACGTTTTCTTCCCTAAGAGGAAGCTCAAAGCGCTTTACAATAAACGCTATACACACACGACAATACTTACAAAACGAATAAATGATAATGATGATAATAATAATAATAATAATGATGATAATAACAACAACAAAAACAACAACAACAACAATAACAGTAGCAAAAGCAATAATTTAACACACACAAAAAAGCATAAAACTTAGTCAAAGACCACATATTGTCACACACACACACACACACACACACACACACACACACACACACACACACACACCAACATCCCTCACACCTTTACGCTCTAATATATCCCTCTCTCCCCCCCCCCCACACACACACGCAAGTACACACGCGCACACACATACACATTCAGGTCCACAATGACTTCCTGTCATCCAACTAACTAAAAAATAAACCAACAAAGAGATAGACAGACAGACAGACAGACAGATAGAAACATAAAAAAAAGAAAAGAAAAAAAAAGAAAAAAAGAATTATGTGTATGGGGTTTGAAAAAAAAAAAAATCGAAAAATAAAAACATTAAAGTGATTCGTATTATCAATCACTCCGACGAGTCAAGTGGAAGGTTTGTTCTGATGAGGGCAAGTCTCTCACACAACACAACAAAGTCATCGACGCCAGTGGGTCACACCAAATAGTTCAGTGACAATGGATACCTCACAGCTGTGTTCTCGCCTCGCTGCACACGGCAATATTATATACTGCGCGTCAGTGAGGGTTATTATTCACACTGCAATGTGGAGCACTGGATGTCAGCTGTATGGAGAGCTGGTAGGTGGCAAAAGATGCTAAGGCCGACCAATGACACCCTGCTGAAGAAGCTCCACAAAGAGACAACCTCAATTAGTGGAAGATCAAACCAACGGAAATGAAGGGGAGTGGCGGAGATTGATCATTACTGAACAGCCACAGATCATCAATGATCACACTGAACAGCCACAGATAATCAATGATCACACTGAACAGCCACAGATAATCAATGATCACACTGAACAGCCACAGATCATCAATGATCACACTGAACAGCCACAGATCATCAATGATCACACTGAACAGCCATAGATAATCAATGATCACACTGAACAGCCACAGATCATCAATGATCACACTGAACAGCCATAGATAATAAATGATCACACTGAACAGCCACAGATCATCAATGATCACACTGAACAGCCATAGATAATCAATGATCACACTGAACAGCCACAGATCATCAATGATCACACTGAACAGCCACAGATCATCAATGATCACACTGAACAGCCACAGATAATCAATGATCACACTGAACAGCCACAGATCATCAATGATCACACTGAACAGCCACAGATCATCAATGATCACACTGAACAGCCACAGATCATCAGTGATCACACTGAACAGCCATAGATCATCACTGATCACACTGAACAGCCATAGATAATAAATGATCACACTGAACAGCCACAGATCATCAATGATCACACTGAACAGCCATAGATAATAAATGATCACACTGAACAGCCACAGATAATCAATGATCACACTGAACAGCCACAGATCATCAGTGATCACACTGAACAGCCACAGATCATCAGTGATCACACTGAACAGCCATAGATCATCAGTGATCACACTGAACAGCCATTGATAATCAATGAACACACTGAACAGCCATAGATCATCAATGATCACACTGAACAGCCACAGATCATCAATGATCACACTGAACAGCCACAGATCATCAATGATCACACTGAACAGCCACAGATCATCAGTGATCACACTGAACAGCCACAGATCATCAATGATCACACTGAACAGCCACAGATCATCAGTGATCACACTGAACAGCCACAGATCATCAGTGATCACACTGAACAGCCACAGATCATCAATGATCACACTGAACAGCCACAGATCATCAGTGATCACACTGAACAGCCACAGATCATCAGTGATCACACTGAACAGCCACAGATCATCAATGATCACACTGAACAGCCACAGATCATCAGTGATCACACTGAACAGCCATAGATCATCAATGATCACACTTTAACAGCCACAGATCATCAATGATCACACTGAGCAGCCACAGATCATCAATGATCACACTGAACAGCCATAGATCATCAGTGATCACACTGAACAGCCACAGATCATCAATGATCACACTGAACAGCCATAGATCATCAATGATCACACTGAACAGCCACAGATCATCAATGATCACACTGAACAGCCACAGATCATCAGTGATCACACTGAACAGCCATAGATCATCAATGATCACACTGAACAGCCATAGATAATCAATGATCACACTGAACAGCCACAGATCATCAATGATCACACTGAACAGCCACAGATAATCAATGATCACACTGAACAGCCACAGATCATCAGTGATCACACTGAACAGCCACAGATCATCAATGATCACACTGAACAGCCACAGATCATCAGTGATCACACTGAACAGCCATAGATAATCAATGATCACACTGAACAGCCACAGATCATCAATGATCACACTGAACAGCCACACTCCGTCAAATTTCTGCCAACTTTGGGGGAGGCCTGGCACGGAAAAAAATCTTTGCTGCGAGAGAAGAAC
>NC_134888.1:27658330-27660830 GCF_041734735.1 Babylonia areolata | reverse complement strand
AATTCCAAACGACACAACACAAAAATGACACAGAAAAATAGGATACAACACAACGAAATTCAAAACAACACAACACAAAATGACACAGAACAATGCAATACAACACACTGAAATCCCAAACAACACAACACAAAATGACACAGAACAATGCGATACAACACAATGAAATTCCAAACAACACAACACAAAATGACACAGAACAATGCAATACAACACACTGAAATCCCAAACAACACAACACAAAATGACACAGAACAATGCAATACAACACAATGAAATCCCAAACAGTACAACACAAAATGACACAGAACAATGCAATACAATACAATTCAACGCACCGCACTGCACTGCACTGTAATAAAATACCACAGGGAAAGAGTGAGAGACAAACAGAGATAGAAAAACTTGGAAAAAAACCCAACTGCGGTGGATAAAATCGGCATGACTTTATGTATTCAAGACAAAACAGGCAAAATGAGACTCATGTTTCACAGAGTAAAGTAGCGTTAAGTATTCAGAGTCTGACCAAAGGAGTAGAGTATAAATTACACACACTGACAATCGTGAACGGCGGTCAAGTGAGACTGATTCATGTTGATGAGAAATGTGTACGATTCTGACCAAAGGTCCTTCTGTCACTGTGAACGATCAGAGGACAAGACAAGACAAGACAAGACAAATTCTTTATTTCGAGGATAATAGATAAGCACTGGTGTGCTTTTTTTTTTTTTACATCCAGTCCCCGCTCTGAATAGGGTCTACACTACATAATATTTAATAAAATGAAAGCATGGTGTTAGTAGAGATACATAACAGAGGGAAAAAATATGCATAAATTAAAACAAAACAACAACCACACACACACGGCATACAGGCACTAGCATGGTGTTAGTAAAATGCATAGGGAAAAAAATGAACAAAATCAAAGAAAAAAAACAAAACAACACACACAACACACACCGCATTACACATCAGAACTGGGGATAGAGGGTGAACACAACTTGAGGAAAAGAAATGACAGCGGGGTTGGTTGGCGGCAAGACCCCAGGAGGAGAAGTTATGAGTACTGTTCAGAAGAACACGGCACAGATGGACAGAGATCGAACCATAACCAACTGGAACAGCTTTCCTGCTTGAGATTGCACTCAGCCCAACCCTGGAAGGCTTCAAATCCCGAATCTGATAACCTCCCCCCCCCCACCCCATACCCCCCCCCCCTTCCCTGACCCTATCTCCTGGCCCAGCAACCTCTGCCTCAGGAAACCTCAAAAACACGCAACCCCCCCTCCCCCACCTCCCTTTAATAGTCTACAGAATCTTCCCAGTGATGAAGGCGGTAGCCAAGGGAAAGAAGAAGGAGATGTGAGTACAGATCAGGTTCTGGACATTCAGAGAAAATTAATGGGTTCACCTCACTGTCTTGTTTTCGCTCGATCACGACAAATCCACCGTTAACAGTATATTTATTTTATTTTATTTTCCCACAGTCTGGCTCTTCGGCCCATGTCCGATTTTCCACTGAACTCTTGCCACGCGGGACAACATCCTGTCTTAACCCTTTCACCGCCAGTCAGTTTAGAGTACAAAATTCCCTTGTGGTATAAACACAGAAAAGACAGTGGCTAAGAACAGCCGGGGATTCCCCCTGAGATGTCTAGAAAATATGGCCTATCCTACCACCGAACATTAAGAGCAGTAGGTTCATGGATAACAGTCCAATGAATGGTCACCTTTCAATGACATGGGTCCTCTACCACGCCTGTGCATAAATGCGAGCTTCGTGGTGAAAGGGTTAAAGAAAAGAGCAAGAATGAAGTACATTTATATTTTTTTCATTTTTTTCTTCTTTCTTTCCTTCTCTCCTTCTTTCTTCCCTTCCATTTAGTTTCTTGCTTGATTGCGTCTCTCTCTCTCTCTCTCTCTCTCTCTCTCTCTCTCTCTCTCTCTATCTCTATCTATCTATCTCACATTCTTGATCGATTTCTTTCTTTCCTCCTTTATCTGTTTGTTTATTCATGTATTTTAGCACCATTCTCACCTGACCACCAAACGCCGGTGGTTACACTGTCACGAAAAAAGCCCAAGCAATGGAGACATAACTGAAAATATCCCATTTCGAGCTTTTAGAGTCTTGGAGAAAATGTAGGATCCTATATACACGTGTACGTGCGTGCGTGCGTCCGTGCGTGCGCATATATATATATATATATATATATATATATATATATGTGTGTGTGTGTGTGTGTGTGTGTGTGTGTGTGTGTGTGTGTGTGTGTGAGAGAGAGAGAGAGAGAGAGAGAGAGAATGAATGGATGAATAATTTTTATTTTCTGAAGGTAATGGATTAAGCATACATGCTTTTTTCATCCAGAGAGAGAGAGAGAGAGAGAGAGAGAGAGAGAGAGAGAGAGAGAGAGAGAATGGTTTATTCATCAGGCCATTGCCCCTCATGAAGGGGTAAGTGAACAAATACCATTCCTAAATACTCAAGAACAAAATG
>NC_134888.1:27640830-27653330 GCF_041734735.1 Babylonia areolata | reverse complement strand
GGTGGTGGTGGTGGTGGCGACCCTTGGCGGAGCCGCCGCTGGCATGACGCGAGAGGATTGCGATCTCCGGGTCCTCGTGCCCGCTCCCCTCCTCCCCCTCCTCCCTCTCAGCCCCCTCCTCCTCCTCCTCCTCCTCCTCTGCCCGCTCACTCCTGGCACAGGGCGTGTAGCGCACGCTGCTCCCGCACTCGTTGGCTCGGCCCCTCGCCAGAGCTCCGGACATGTTCGCTGACGTCACAGGTGGTGGTGGTAGTGGTGTTGGTGGTGGTGGTGGTGTTGGTGGTGGTGGTGGAGGGGGTCAGTATGGCGGCGTGGCGGTCAGTGGGGAGGGTGGAGGGCGATAGCGCCAACATCGCTACACAGATGGTGGTGATGGGAGACACTGCAACAGGGACAGGAAACCATGGAGGGGGGGGGGGGGTGGGGGGGGGGGGGAGGAGGGGGGTGTGTGAGCTCTGTGGGGTAGATTATAGACTGATAGATAAACTGCATGTTTGGTGCATATCTGTTATGCATAAGTGTGTGTATGTGTGAATGTGTGTCTGCATGATTTACATTTATTTGCTTATTTATCATCATTGTTGTCTTATTTATTTATTTATTTATTATTATCATTATTATTTTATTTATTTAAATTTTTAAAAAAATTATTTATTTATTTATTTTTGTTACGCTTATAGTTGACTTCATCATGTTTTTGCGCCTTATACATATCATTATTATTAATAGTAGTTCTTTTTATGTATTTATCCATTATTTATTTACTTTTTTCTCAAGGCCTGACTAAGCGCGTTGGGTTAAGCTGCTGGTCATGCATATGCTTGGCAGATGTGGTGTAGCGTATATGGATTTGTCCGAACGCAGCGACGCCTCCTTGAGCTACTGAAACTGAAACTGATAGATAGATAGATGGATGGATGGATGGATCGATAGATAGATAGATAGACAGACAGACAGATAGATAGATAGAATGATAGATGGATATATAGAAAGAGAGAGAGATGGATATATAGAAAAAGAGAGAGAAGGACAGAGAGACAGACCGATGGACAGATAAATGGGGAGACAGACAGACAGACAGGCAGATAGATAGATAGACAGACAGGTATATATATAGGCAAACTGACAGACAGACGTACAGAGAGAGAGAGAGAGAGAGAGAGAGAGAGAGAGAGAGAGAGAGAGACAGACAGACAGACAGACAGACAGACAGACAGAGAGACAGAGAGAGACAGAGAGATCGAATGAGATCGAGAGAGAGAAGTCAAAGTAAAAAATGTTTCAATTGTCAGGCCTCTGGCCCATAACAACAGGAGTCAGAGAGAGAGAGAGAGAGAGAGAGAGAGAGAGAGAGAGAGATCGAGAGAGAGAGAGGGGGAGACAGAGAGAGAGAGAGAGAGAGAGAGAGAGAAAGAGAGAGAGAGAGAGAGAGGAACTCTCAGAACTGTTTTAAGGTAAGACCACCTACCTGTATACATATGAATGCACGTGTTGTACACACACACACATATGAAAACCAAACCTTGAGTTGGATGAACAACAAAATGTTAGAAATAATAAACTGATGATATAACAAAACTGAATAAGTAAGGGTAATTTAGAAACATGTCTTTCATCTAAGACTGGGAACTTTGTGCTCTCTGTTTAAACTCTCTCCATACGAACGGCGAAAGAGACGACGTTAACAGCGTTTCATCCCAATTACCATCATCAAAATATTGTAAGCGGAAGGCTCTTATACTGAAGACGTGAATGTTGACAAAGAATACCACAATTCTGACGACGGAAGCTAAATGTTGGGTCATTCAGACACCCACTGGACATCCGAGGGGTCTGTGTAGAGGAGAAGAGAGGACTGGCCGTACTGAGTGAGTTAACGCATAAAATACAAACATTGCTACATCTCTTGACACAATGCTGTTGACAGTGGGGTAATATTGGAATCCTTAGATTTTGTATATGCTTGGATAAGTATTTCTTTCTCAGAATATCGTATTGTGGACAAATTGCCAGTACATGAATTTCAACTTCATACGTTTTTTCAGGCTGTCCTTATAATGTTCACGAACGTTAAGTTAATTTACTCCAAATCTGAATTTAATGAAAGACGATCTGAATTTGGAAATGGTAAGTTCAATTTTTTTTTTTTCTGGCTGCAACAATGATTTGAAGGAACGGTATGTTTCATAACGATTACTACTATATAGTTTGCTTTACCAGTCTTGTTTATAACAGTCCACCATGCGTTGTTTAAAGGTTCTAAGGAAAGCTTTCTCGTTTCCTACACCATCATTAAACCAAACTTCAGAAAATCCATAAACATATAAACAGCGCTTTATTGTAGACGCCCGATATCTTGAATAATCATTCTGGTAGCTGGTCATCTTGTTCACACTCACAATACACACTTGCTTTGGAATTCTCGTAATGGGCATCTGTTGCAGTTTAAATCAGTATCGTAGTGCGCTAATGCAGCTATCAATGTACAGAGGATACCTACTTGTATCACTGTATACCATTGCGTTCGGCGTTTTGTAGATTACATTAAAAAAATCGTTTACATGCAAATAAATGAACTGATTCTAGTGTTTTAAAACGCATAGTCCCCGATAAATCTGATGCATACAGCAACATGGGTTTCACCTGTGTGCATCAAACAGTTTAAAGAACACATTTCTATCCATGCTCCCAAGATTCCACATTGTACGCATGATTTCGACCACCCTGTCTTTTGCTTTGCCCACATATTCTTCTAACGCAGAAACAAAAGATAGTTTGGAAGTCAAGCGGAAACCTAAGTATTTATAACTGTTTACAATTTCATTTCCCTCACCATTATATAACCATTTTTCAGCTTTTGACAAACTGCCACCTTTTCTACAAATCATTATTTTTGTTTTGCTCAGGTTTACTTTTAGTCCGAGAGTTTTTGATGCCTTTCTCAAGATTGTTCAGTTGATTTTTGTAATCCAGCTGAAAATAAAGCAATGTCATCTGCAAACAGCAGGAGAAATATTTCTTGTAATCCAGATATGAATTGAAAACCATATTTTCCATTTTTATTAACATTTGTGGAGTATTTCTTCCTAAAACCAGCTTGCTCTTCTACAATATTCCCTTCCCTTTCAGTCCAGTCATATTCATAAGTCATTTAATCTTTTATTCAAATTTGATGTGAATACCTTGCTTACGATGCTCAGTAAACAAACATCTCTCTAATCTCTGGATTGTTCGTATCACTCTTTTTCAGCAATGGAATTATGACAGAGCGTGTCAGTCTGAAGGGAAGTAACCACTATCAAAAAATGGTGTTAAATAACTTGGTTAAAAAGGGAGCAATTATATTTTCTGATGCTTTGATGAATTCGCCTCCTACATCATCCAGACCAACAGCTTTTTTCCACATTTTAGTCTATGAAGCACACTTTTAACTTCTTCAAGACGTATCTCAGCATCAAGATCCTGAACTACTACACCATCTTAAAGCCTGAACCGGACTATAAATGGCGGGCGATTTGAATCAAGCCAGTTTCTCACCAGAGTCTGACACTGTGACGTCGGTGAAGGTTTATTCAAAATAAAAGCCTAATAAAGCTACGGTTTGGCTTCATTTATGGCAGAGAGCGAGATTTGCCTAGCAGCTTCCAATCTAGATCTGAATTGACTTTGGAAAGTACAAAATGTGTCAGCTACACGTAATACAAAATTTGAATGCAGAGAAAAGGGGCGGAGCTAGAGCCGTTTGTGTTTGCGCTAGACGTGTCTGTCAGATAAAAATAGCACCAGCACGTGGTACTGTCCGGTGAGAATTGGAAAGCATGCAGACAGCCCCTCGACGTTGGCAACCGTAAACGACCACATTGTTTGTAAAACATGCAAACGGAGAGAAATATGACGATCTACTAACCTACCGGACACGTGCTCGCGCTTTTTATAGATAAACTCCGCCCCTTTCCCTTTTATGGATAGGCTCTAGTGCGCATGCGCAACCGAAACCTTGCTCTCGGGAGTTAAGACTTGAAACATCTGCTGGGGATATTACTACGTCATTTTTGTTTTCTGCCAATTGTTGGACTTGGTCATCAGCACTGTCCAAGTTGTTCTGCTGACTTAAAATTCGCTAAAAATATTTTTTTCCAAGTGACAATTGGAATGTCAGGTTGTTTTTTCACTTTTACGTTTAACCGATTTCACTGTAGACCAAAAGGCCTGGCTGTCATTTCTGTTCTTTAGTAAAGAATCGCGAAAGGAATGCTGATAGTTTTTCTTTTTTTCTTCTAGAAGTGACTGGTAACGAGAAAGAGAAGAACAGGCAGAGAGAGACAGATAGATGGACAGACAGACAAACAGGCATGCAGATAGATAGATAGATAGATAGAAAGAAAGATAGATAGCTAGATAGATAGATAGATAGATAGATAAATGGACTGACAGACAGGCGGATAGATAATCAGAGAAACAGACAGACATGTAAATTAGATAAATAGATAGTTAGATAGAAAGATACATAGACAGACAAATTAGGAGAAAGAGAAAGGGCTAGAGACACAGACAAACGGACAACCATCAACTGAAAGAGTATCTCGTTGGTGGCAAGATGTTGAGAACGGCTGGGAGTAATCTGAAATGGCCAAGTGAAAACTGAAAAAAGGTAAATGCCAAGACTGGAAAAAAACAACAAAAAACAAAAAAACAAGCACACACTTTAAAACCTATAAGAAAGTATGACATGCAGTAAAAATGTAGGAGTAATTTTCTGAAGCTCAGCCAGAATAGCAAAACTTAATGAATTACATCCAATCAGATGAGGGGATGATTTACATGTGACAGTCAAAACGTAATTGTGATACATGTACTCAGATCATTTCGCTAAATAGATAGTATACGTTTCTGTTCTGTTTATGTCTTTGACAACTTTTTCACGGCGGTTTCCACTGAACTGAATTGATCATTCAGCTATATCGTTCACTTCCCTACGGCTAAGTGATAACCAGATGTGTTATTCAACTCACTGCAAAATGAATTTCAAACAAAACGTAAACAAAGCTGGCTAACTACACACAAGTAACTGATACATCGCAAATGGCGACACACAATAGATCACATGCCCTCACCACAAGCGCAAAAGTGCACGGACACACTGATTGATCAACACAGACACAGGCACGAATGGATGTGAGCATGTCAGTACGAACATGCTTGCACGCGGGTCATGTGTCACACACACACACACACACACACACACACACACACACACACACACACACACACACACACACACACACACACAGACACACACACACACACACACACACACACACACACACACACACACAAACAACACCACCAACAACAACCAGTTTCAGTTGCTGAAAGCGGCGTCACCACCTTCGAACAAATCCATAAACCCTACAACACATCTGTTGGGCAGATGCCTGGCTAGCAGCACACAGATCCATAAACCCTACATCTGTTGGGCAGATGCCTGGCTAGCAGCACACAGATCCATAACCCCTACAACACATCTGTTGGGCAGATGCCTGGCTAGCAGCACACAGATCCATAAACCCTACAACACATCTGTTGAGCAGATGCCTGGCTAGCAGCACACAGATCCATAAACCCTACAACACATCTGTTGGGCAGATGCCTGGCTAGCTGCACAACACCACGCGCCTTGTCAGGCCTTGAGTACATGCAGATATATTAAGCTTGTGTACCTACTGATTTCGCCTACATAATTTTGCCAGAGGACAACACTCTCGTTGCCATGGGTTCCTTTTCTGTGCGCCAAGGGCGTGAGCACACGGGACCTCGGTTTGTCGCTCAGTTTGGTTTTCCAGACAGGCCGACCAGCCAGCCGACAGGCTGACAGACAGGCCGACAAACAGACAGACAGACAGACAGACAGACAGACAGACAGACAGATGATGGATTCCAGCCCAGCCGCCGAGGGGAGGCGAGAGACGCACCACAGGAAGTGACGTTGACCAAGGGCAGATCATCCATTCATCCCCAGCGGTTAGCTCCCTTCCGGTGTTTTCTGTAACGCGATACAACCATTGCCGATTAGCACAACAGGTCTAAAACAACAACAACAGCAACAACAACAACGACAAAATCAAACACCTCACCCACTCCCAACAACAATTACGGCAAAAAACACACACCCCTCCCACAAAAAAGAGAAGAAAAAAAAGAAGAAAAAAAGAGGATACCACAACACACAGTATCGCCGCTCCAATCAGCATGGCTGCAAACAGACATTCATACACATACACAGACGAGCGCGCGCGCGAGCACACACACACACGCGCACACACACACACACACGAACACAAGCACGCACGAACACACACACACACACACACACACACGTACAGCACGCACGCATGCAGGCACTCGCACGCGCACATAATAAAGCCATGCTCATGGATGCCACACAGTTCCACGTAGGCAAGCAGCATGACTGCACACTGACACACACATACCGCGTCATCTCAATAGTTCCACCTGTCAATAGTCCGTCTATGGGACTGTGGCCTATCGGAACGGGCACAGACACGCAAACAGCACACAGAGGCAAAAATAAGCAGACAGGCAGACACACACACACACACACACAGATCAGAAGATGAACTCAGCACAAGGTTCACGGTAATTTCAGTGTGAGCATGAATCAATGCTGCTGGGCAGAAAGACGTACAGAGAGAACTCAGAACTCAAAACGTTTTATTGGTTTTTTATTTGAATTTTTTTTAATTCAAGGATTAAAATTTTAGGCACGGCCAATTCTTTCAAATCTGTCCTCAGAGAGAGAGAGAGAGAGAGAGAGAGAGAGAGCGTACGTCCGAACGTGCGGGTATTTGAATGTGAACAAGTGATGTCCATGTGTGAGTGATGCAAGTACAAAATGTTGTTCAGTTTTTGATTGTTGTGTTGCGTCACATCAATTTAACCACTCGTGATTTTTTTTTTTTTCCAAAGTGATTTTTTCTTTGGTTTTCCTTGTTGGACCAGTCATTGTAATTATGTCGGCCCTCAGCTGCCGAGAAAGAAGAAAGGACATTGCTCTGACATCGTCTTCAGGCCTCTGTCGATGTGACAGGAGATTATTGACAGAACTGAGTTTGGCTGTACAATTCATTCCAGTTGCTTGCATCCCATTCCAATTTCCCTTTCTTTTTTTCTTCTTCTTCTTCCATTAATGCTCAGCGGTCATAAGTTTGGCCATTACTAGCATTTTATGCGTGCTGGGTATTTTCGTGTCTCTATAACCCACCGAACGCTGACACGGGTTACAGGATCTTTAACGTGCGTATTTGATCTTCTGCGTGCGTATACACACGAAGGGGGTTTAGGCACTAGCAGGTCTGTACATATGTTGACCTGGGAGATCGGAAAAATCTCCACCCTTTACCCACCCGGGACCCTCAGATTGAAAGTCCAGCGTCTAAACCACTTGGCTATTGCGCCCGTTCCTTTCCCAATATGTTACCATGTAAAGTTTGAGTTTCAGTTTCAAGGAGGTGTCAAAGCGTGCGAGCTGAACCATATAGGCTACATCAAATCTCTCTTTAAAAAAAAAAAGAAAATGTCTGATCTTCGCATAAACGCAACGCATTGAACAGGCAATGAAGTATCCACAAGTAAAAGACACTGGAAGAATGTGGTGTGAATTTCTGATACCATGGGCAAAGAACCCTCCCTCCCACCGGCAACACATGTTCCAGTCCAGCCTTGCATTGAAAATGATTTTCTGATCGCTTCCCATATGCTGCAATAAATAAAAGATTAAACCATTTCTCGCCGCATGATCAATAACTAATGAACTGTTTCTTTCCGCACACAAGCCCACCGTCCCCAGCATGATTGAAAAATCAAAATGACGGACACGGGTGCGGCACTTTATTCACTACCCCGTCTGATTTTACCCTGGGTAAATATCTTGCGCATCAAGACCAAGCAACAGAAGAAGTGGATGCAACAGCACGCAAACCACACAAGGACAGACCCCTACTGCCTGCTGACTAGGCTGGGGAATAGGGGTCAGTGTTCAGACTCAGGACAACCTACAACCTCCTGAACCACCAGTTTTACACCAAACTCCGCACTGGTCACTCAGCACAGTGCCCCTGTGGGACTGGCAGCCAGACAACAGAACATCTGCTGCAGTCCTGCCCCCTCCAGGAGGTGCTCAGGAAGAGGTACTGGCCTGACTGACCCCAGCTCCACTGACCCGGAAGCTCTTCGGCTGTGTGGAGGACCTGCAGTGTACAGCTGCCTTCATCGCGGAGACCGTGATGTTCATCTGACGATCCGGAAGAAGAAGACATGTTGCAAACCCCGGGTCTCTGTGGACTGGCCTAGACTGACACCAAGGGGTAAACTTCAACTGGCCAGAACTCACCCACACCCCTAATTGTAACCCGTTCCACCACCCCTACACACACAAACACACACAAAAACAAACACCCCCCACCCACACCCCCACACGCAAATACAACCCCCCCCCCTACACACACATGCAAATACACACACACACACACACACACACACACACACACACACACACACACACACACCCCTCCGCTTCCCCTCCCCCACCCGACCCCCACACATACAAACATCCCCCCCCCACACGCAAACACACACACACACACACACACACACACACACACACACACACACACACACACACACACACACTCGTAATGGATAAGGAGATCATTCTAGCCTTGCTGAAAACGACCTTCGGCTCCGGGGAAAAAACTTGGCCAGGTTAGAATCAGCACAGGCTATAAACACAACACAACAACAAAACGTCTCGTGTTCTGTGTGTTATCATGTGTCTTCTTTTGTCCGTTCAGTGTGTTTCTGTTCTTTACACAATGTAGTGTTGTCCGTTCAGTGTGTTTCTGTTCTTTACACAATGTAGTGTTGTCCGTTCAGTGTGTTTCTGTTCTTTACACAATGTAGTGTTGTCCTTTCAGTGTGTTTCTCTTCTTTACACAATGTAGTGTTGTCCGTTCAGTGTGTTTCTGTTCTTTACACAATGTAGTGTTGTCCGTTCAGTGTGTTTCTGTTCTTTACACAATGTAGTGTTGTCCGTTCAGTGTGTTTCTGTTCTTTACACAATGTAGTGTTGTCCGTTCACTGTGTTTCTGTTCTTTACACAATGTAGTGTTGTCCTTTCAGTGTGTTTCTGTTCTTTACACAATGTAGTGTTGTCCGTTCAGTGTGTTTCTGTTCTTTACACAATGTAGTGTTGTCCGTTCAGTGTGTTTCTGTTCTTTACACAATGTAGTGTTGTCCTTCAGTTTGTTTCTCTTCTTTACACAGTGTAGTGTTGTCCGTTCAGTGTGTTTCTCTTCTTTACACAATGTAGTGTTGTCCGTTCAGTGTGTTTCTGTTCTTTACACAATGTAGTGTTGTCCTTCAGTTTGTTTCTCTTCTTTACACAATGTAGTGTTGTCCTTCAGTGTGTTTCTGTTCTTTACACAATGTAGTGTTGTCCGTTCAGTGTGTTTCTGTTCTTTACACAATGTAGTGTTGTCCTTCAGTGTGTTTCTGTTCTTTACAAAATGTAGTGTTGTCCGTTCAGTGTGTTTCTGTTCTTTACACAGTGTAGTGTTGTCCGTTCAGTGTGTTTCTCTTCTTTACACAATGTAGTGTTCTCCGTTCAGTGTGTTTCTGTTCTTTACACAATGTAGTGTTGTCCTTCAGTGTGTTTCTCTTCTTTACACAATGTAGTGTTGTCCTTCAGTGTGTTTCTCTTCTTTACACAATGTAGTGTTGTCCTTTAGTGTGTTTCTGTTCTTTACACAATGTAGTGTTGTCCGTTCAGTGTGTTTCTGTTCTTTACACAATGTAGTGTTGTCCTTCAGTGTGTTTCTGTTCTTTACACAATGTAGTGTTGTCCGTTCAGTGTGTTTCTGTTCTTTACACAATGTAGTGTTGTCCTTCAGTGTGTTTCTGTTCTTTACACAATGTAGTTTTGTCCTTTAGTGTGGTTCTGTTCTTTACACAATGTAGTGTTGTCCGTTAAGTGTGTTTCTGTTCTTTACACAATGTAGTGTTGTCCGTTCAGTGTGTTTCTGTTCTTTACACAATGTAGTGTTGTCCTTTCAGTGTGTTTCTGTTCTTTACACAATGTAGTGTTGTCCGTTCAGTGTGTTTCTGTTCTTTACACAATGTAGTGTTGTCCTTTAGTGTGTTTCTGTTCTTTACACAATGTAGTGTTGTCCGTTCAGTGTGTTTCTCTTCTTTACACAATGTAGTGTTGTCCGTTCAGTGTGTTTCTGTTCTTTACACAATGTAGTGTTGTCCGTTCAGTGTGTTTCTGTTCTTTACACAATGTAGTGTTGTCCGTTCAGTGTGTTTCTGTTCTTTACACAATGTAGTGTTGTCCGTTCAGTGTGTTTCTGTTCTTTACACAATGTAGTGTTGTCCGTTCAGTGTGTTTCTGTTCTTTACACAATGTAGTGTTGTCCGTTCAGTGTGTTTCTGTTCTTTACACAATGTAGTGTTGTCCGTTCAGTGTGTTTCTGTTCTTTACACAATGTAGTGTTGTCCGTTCAGTGTGTTTCTGTTCTTTACACAATGTAGTGTTGTCCGTTCAGTGTGTTTCTGTTTTTTACACAATGTAGTGTTGTCCGTTCAGTGTGTTTCTATTCTTTACACAATGTAGTGTTGTCCTATTAGTGTGTTTCTATTCTTTACACAATGTAGTGTTGTCCTATTAGTGTGTTTCTATTATTTACACAATGTAGTGTTGTCCGTTCAGTGTGTTTCTCTTCTTAACACAATATAGTGTTGTCCGTTCAGTGTGTTTCTCTTCTTTACACAATGTAGTGTTGTCCGTTCAATGTGTTTCTGTTCTTTACACAATGTAGTGTTGTCCTTTAGTGCTGGCCAGATGGCAACGCGTCCGCTTAGGAAACAAGAGAATATGCGCGCTCTGGTTCGTATCCCACAGTCGCCAGTACTTTCCCTCCCCCCCCCTCCTCCACTAGACTTTGAGTAGTGGTCTGGAAACTAGTCATTCGAATGACAGGATAAACCGATGTCCCGTGTGCAGCATATACAAAGCGCACGTAAAAGGAACCCACGGCAACAAAAAGGGTTGTCCTTGGCAAAATTCTGAAGAAAATGCCACTGCGGAAACGAAAACAAACAACACTGCAAAAAGGAGAGAGAGAGAGAGAGAGAGAGAGAGAGAGAGAGAGAGCCTTCAAAATTGTTAAAGGTAGCGCTATCAGTGTAGCGACGCGCTCTCCCAGGGGAGAGCAGCCCGAATATCACAATGATCAATATGTTTGGACAAAAGAGTAGTTAATACAATACAATACAATACAATACAGTACAATACAATACAATACAATACAGTACAGTACAATACAATACAATACAATACAGTACAACAACTGATTAAAAGCATTATTTAAACACCCAACGTTTGCTTCCGTCAAGTTATAAGAGAGAGGGGTGGGGGTGGACGGAATGGGGGTGGGTCGGTGGTGGTGGTGGGGGGGGGGGATGTTTTCAGTCAAGGCCTGACCAGCAGAATGATCCTCTTTTCTTTTTCAGTAGCTTGCCCGAACAGGGGGGGGGCTCAACTCCATGCGGGGAGACGATCGACAAGCCACAAATCGCCCTCCTCCCAACCTCACCCCCCCACCCCAACTGTCCTGCCTACCTCCGGGGGTTCATTCAAGGCTAGCCCACAATGATCCGGGAGTAAAATTTAAGCGGGGTGGTGCGGGAGTAGTTTTGAGGCCTCACTGCGCCACGCTTCTTACTTCTTCTACTTCTTCTTCTTCTCCTCCTTCTCGCTATTACTGGTTTAATTAAACGCCGCTGGACTGGAGGGAAACTGGACTGGGGAAACCCACGAACGGGTTGACCGTGCGCGCACACACACACACACACACACACACACAAACACACACACACGCACATCCACACACACACACATACATCCCCCTACCCATCCACACACACATCCATACATAAAAATACACTCACACAGACATCCACCTCCCACCCCCCACCCCCCCACACACACACATCCCCCCCCCTATTCCCTCCAGCCCCCCTTCCCCCCCCCCGGCCACCTCCCCCCCCAACACACACACCCGTCCACACACACACACACACACACACACATTCGTCTAAAATCATACTTGTGGTTAGACGTTAAGCAAAAGAACGAACACACACACACACACACACACACACACACACACACACACACACACACATCCACCAACACCATCCCCACCCCCCAACCCACCCACCCCTCCCTCCCCACACACACACACACACACACACACACACACACACACACACACACACACGTGACAGGCAGATCGACGCGGAGTCAGAGAGTCTGAAGGTTTTGTGGCAGAGGTAAGGCGGACGGGGCTTGGAGGCTGGAGGAGGGAGGGGGACTGTGTGGGAGTGGGTGTGGTGTGTGTGTGTGTGGGGGGGGGGAGGAG
>NC_134888.1:27610830-27618330 GCF_041734735.1 Babylonia areolata | reverse complement strand
TGGCTAATGAAATATTGGAAGAAAAGTCATCAGCTACATCTTTTGGAATTAACTGTCTTATTCTCGGACAATGAATGAGCAGATGGCTTACAGTTATTTGCTTACCGCATATACTTTTTATATTTTTAGAAAATTTTGTACGAAAGGCATTTATACGAAGTCTGTACATTAGACTTGTGTCTTGAATGTGCTGCTGGTGTCGAATTTAGAAATGTTTGGGATTAGCTGCATTCTTTGCATTTACACAACATTGGTAATGTTGATTATTTGAATCTATAAGTAATTTCTTAAATCGATTTCTAGATACATTTTCTATACAACTAATGCATTCATGTAGATCTAACTGGATGTCAAGTTGTATTGCACCTTCGAAATTACGTGCTGCTCTTCTAGCTGCTTGGACTACCCACTCATTTGAAGATATTCCACAGTGCGAAGGTTATTTTAATGCCCTGTTTTGTCAGTTGGTAAATAATATGTTTTATTTCCATTGTCATCTCAATTCGCTTCTTTGAATGTGGAGATTCTATAGCTTGTAATACTGACTTTGAGTCTACACATAATAAAATTTCACTTACAGTTTTCGGAATGTCTGAAATATAATTTAAGGCCATAAGTATGGCTATAAGTTCAGCTGAAGGAATTACAAAAGCCGTTCCTGAATTACCATCTTCTAGAACAGATCCGTCTGTGTATATTTTTAGATAATTTGAATACTGATTTTCTATATGGAAGAAAACTTCAGGTTTTAACAAAAAATGGTGACTGGTTCCTTGATAAATCTGTATAATCCATGTCAAAGGTAGCTTTACACTGCTCCCATTCAGGGACTGGTGAAAAAGTAGGTACTTTTGCAATTTGCTTGTCTTTTGATTCCGTAGCACTAATGATATCTGATGCAAATGTATTAATGGATGTCATAGACTGTATCGTCTTAGCTCTTTTAGCAAAATCTTTTTGTGAACTCAAATTAGCTTCTTCTTTCGAAAATGTTTCATATGCGGCTAAAGCTTTCCTTTGTTCATCAAGAGATAAAACACCTGCTTCTCTGTAAGTCCCTAAATTTGATGTAAGAATGGGCACACCTAGAGCGAGTTTGTAAGCCTTACAATCAATGCTTTGCAGCTTCTTTAGCAAATGCAGTGGAGCACTGAAAAATACCTCTTGAGCGTATGTCAAGCGTGAACGTACGAGGGAGGTAGCGAGAGATATCAACGCTTTGGTATCTTGCCCCCAGTGCTGTTTACAAATTATTTTAAGGAAATTTAGACCTTTTCTTGCTTTGTTTAGTATCCAGACACCTATTAGTTAGAACGTTTAGAATAATTAGGGCAGGTGCTCAAGACACCTATTAGTTAGAATGTTTAGAATAGTTAGAATAATGGTGGTCATGGGTATTCATAATGTACCCTCCATCTTTATTGAAGATCTTTTTTTTTATTTATCTCTTCTAGTTTATTTTTGGGGAGGGAGGAGAAGGTGGGGCTGGGGGAGGAGGGGTGGCGGGTGAGGGGTGGGCGGAGGGAGGGGAGGGTGAGGGGGGGGGTTAGATATGAGGGCGATATACAGGTGCTGATGTATATCACTGATCAATCTCCCCGCTATGTTCTCTTGCACAACACAGCAACACACACACACGACGTATCATGTTATGAAAAAACATCTGTGCCCAGTGTGTGTGTGTGTGTGTGTGTGTGTGTGTGTGTGTGTGTGTGTGTGTGTGTGTGTGTGTGGGTGTGTGTGTAGGGGGGGGGGGGTGTTATCGCAGTTCACACAACAGATATTTCGGTAGTTCTTTGCCAACTCCCCCTCCCCCCCACCTCTTTCTCTGTCTCTCTGTCTCTGTCTCTGTCTCTGTCTCTCTCTCTCTCTCTCTCTCTATATATATATATATATATATATATGTGTGTGTGTGTGTGTGTGTGTGTGTGTGTGTGTGTGTGTGTATGTTTCTGTGTCTGTGTCTGTGCGTGTGTGTGTGTCTGTGTGTGTGTGTGTCACAGAAAAAATGTTTTACGACAAAAAGTAATACAAGTTTAGTTTTCTGATAGCATCTCTGACAACAAGTCAATGTTCTGTGTTTGTTTGTTTGACCACATATCGCTGCTCTGCTGCGCGCACATTGAAAGCTGGGCCCGTTTCCAAGACAAGACCAAACAAGACATTACAAGAGGAGACAAGACAGGTTTATTTCCGGAAACCCCGCGGGCGCACATGACAGTATTACGTATGTCATGCAACAAATACAAACTATGAAACACTGTTGACATTGTCCTCGCAATCAATCACAATAGCCATACCAAGAGATCTGGTTAGAGAAGCGTTTGGAGGAAAATATAATGAAAGGAATTTGTCAATAAGTCGACTGTAGTTCCGTCATCGTCAGTTGTGTGTGTGTGTGTGTGTGTGTGTGTGTGTGTGTGTGTGTGTGTGTGTGTGTGTGTGTGTGTGTTGTTGTTGTTGTTGTTGTTGTTGTGTGTGTGTTTGTTGTGTGTGTTTGTGTTGTGTGTGTGTGTGTGTATGCGCGCGCGCGCACGTGTGTGATGCTTCCCTAACAATCAGTCCATTCATCCCCCCACCCCCTCTCTATCTATACAGACCAACAAAAAGGAAGCAACGTCCTGCAATGCACTGTCTGTCGTTACCTGTAACGCAACACGACCAGGTTGACGGACTCCACACAGGTGGACATCCATTGCCCTTCCCTGATAAGAGGCTCTGTTAGGGCGACCGGACATTTTCCCTCACCACATAGAACATCCTTCTATGGATACTAAGAAAACTCTGTCTCGCGTGCACCTCGGTGATCAGCTGCATTGCATGAGACATAAATTCAGATCCCCAAAACCCCAAAAAAGGCGTGGCAAAAGAGGTAGGACAAGATCGTGCTGAGGTGGCAGATTGACAAAAGCAGAGCGGTTGTCAAAGAAATTCTTTAGAATCGGCAGTTGGAATTGCTCCAGAGTGAGAATGAGAATCTCAACAATTGCGAAATTAGCATAGGATTCTGACATCTTATGTCTCAAAGAGACCAGGACAAGTGCAGACAGACCAATAAATTTTGAGAATTTCACAGTATTTCAAAGGTATGAAGGAAGAGGAGTAGCAATCACACTAAAGAAAAATCTAAAAAAACAAAGTTTCAACCGTAAATCTAGAGAAATTGTGTAGCAACTCATGTGAACTAGTGGGTGTGCGACTTGAAAAACCTGACGGAATTCACAAAAGCATCGTGCTCATCAATGCCTATGTTCACCCAGGAACCTGCTCAACAAAAGCGGATTGGACCTCTGTAGAGGAAATAGAGAACGAATTTGGAGACTCTGTCATTATCCGTGGTGACCTTAATACAAGATCGAAGTTATGGGACCAGCGGAACACCAACACACATGGACTCGCACTTGAAGAAATGATGGGGGGAATTTGTCTCAGACCATTAACAATCACATCCCCAACTCGCCTTGGAACAAGACAAGGGGACAGTGACAGTGTGATCGACATCGCTCTAACATCTCCAAACTTCAGAGCAGGAATGAATGCAGAGACGCTTCCACACCAAGGCAGTGATCACCTCCCGGTAGTTTTCAGTCTACAGAAACTATCAGACAAACCCTGATGAAACCGCGTGATCCATTTCAGTATGAAACCAAAGAGACAACCATCATCGAAAAATCAAGACGCAGAAGAAACAAAAGAACGGCGCTGAACCAGAAAGCAAACTATTCAGCCCCCATGGTGGAAAACTAACACACAGAGAGAGAAAAACACGCGGCTATCAAACTTTGGCAAAAAGAAAGAACAAAGCCTTCTCAGGACAAAGAGATGGAAAACAAATGAAAGAAAAAACAAAACAGATTGAAGTCATTGCTCAAGAGACTAAAAATGACAAGTGGAAACAGTTTTGCGAGGCACTTAGTTATGACACGACATTGACAGAGGTCTGGCAATTTTATCGTCGCATGGAAGAAAACACGTGCACAACAACAACCCCAGACATGTTAGATACTGATGGAACCAAGTTTAAGACAAATGAAGAAAAAGGATCCGCCCTGCTCAAACGGTTCATACAACAGAGTGGTCAAAGAAACGCAGATGAAAAAAAAGAAAAAAAAAAGAAAAAAAGAAACATGTTGAGAAGTTAACCAAAAGCTTATGCAGACTGGAGCTGATGATGACTTGACAATAGATTATCTAAACGAAGCAATAGTTAAATGCAAGAAAGAATCGGCTCCTGGCCCAGACAAAGTTCGCTACTCGACATCAAGGAGCTATCGGAAGAAGATAGAAGCAAGCTGTCCAATCTGTATCAAAACAGTTTCCACAATGGACATGTGCCGGAGGACCGGACACACAGCTTCTAAAAACCCATACCAAAACCAGGAAAGGACCGTCGTCAGGTAAGCGGCTACCGAATCCTAACTTCAGAGCATTAGAAAGCCCTCAAAACCCACTGCATGATGCAGTGAAGGAACCAAAAGGCAGCCGTTTAGGACGAGGAAGATCATGGATGGGGCAAGCAGAAGACACAATCCAGCTAGTATGCCGACTACAGGACCTGAACGAAACAAAGGAATGGGAGAAATCCCCGAAAACCTCAATCATCTATTCAACTCGGCCATTTCACCCATTCTATGAAGACATTGTCGGGAATGGCCAGAGGGCAAAACTGATGCGGAAGTGAAGCTGCTCATAGAAGAAAACAGTAAAGAAGAGGACATCATCATATACCCAGATGGCTCAGTCACCAAAGGCCAATCCGGTTGGGGATTAACTGCGAAACAAAATGGAAAACAATTAGGGAAGAGAATGCTGCCTCACAACCTCCAGCCTAACGAAGGAAGTTGAAGCTGTGACACATGCTCTCCAGTGGTTATCATCTACCCATATGCCTGAAAATCAACATGCCATGATTCTAACCGACTCAATGAACTTCACACATAAAATTAAAAGTGAAATGGGAAGCCCCATGAGGCAAGGCGCAACTTTCAGATTCAAAAACTTACATGGTCATACTGCCCGGGACATACAGGGAAATGAGCGAGCTGACAGACTTGCTGGTAACGCAACAACAACGAGCGGCCTACATCTAGGAAAATCGGAAATCCTCAGAAAGGTCAAAGAATACAAAACAGAACAGGTACAGGGCCATCACACCATCGAACGCCTCAAAGAAATAAAGGTAGAGAGAGGGAGCGGTCGTACGTCTGGTATGAAAGGTAGAGCACGATGCTTTGCAAATCAAACGAATATTGACATCATTTCCAAACCAATAATGCACAAATTTCTTCAAAACGGAACAGTCTCTGTAGTCTTTTCCGGATACAATAGACTGGCATCAGAGATCTTTTCCCACCCCTCTTGCGGCCAATCAGTGGCAGCCTGTGTGTGTGTGTGTGTGTGTGTATGTGTGTGTGTGTGTGTGTGTGTGTGTGTGTGTGTGTGTGCGCGTGCGCGAGTGTGTAAGCGTACACATGTGTCAGAGCAGTGTGCGTGTGTGTGTGTGTGTGTGTGTTGTGTGTGTGTGTGTGTGTGTGCGTGCGCGAGTGTGTAAGCGTACACATGTGTCAGGAGAGCTCTGTGCACATACGTGTGTGTGTGTGTGTGTGTGTGTGTGTGTGTGTGTGTGTGTGTGTGTGTAAGGATTTGTCCGAACGCAGTGACGCCTCCTTGAGCAACTGATACTGATACTGATAATGATACTGGTATCACGTAGCACTTGGAGGAAAATATCATAAAAAAAGAATTTGTGAATAAGTGCACTCTTGTTCCGGGCCCTCACGTGTATGTGTGTGCAAGTATAATTGTTGCAACACACACACACACACGCACACACACACACACACACACACACACACACACACACACACAGAAGAACACAAAGGCACAACGACTCATGTGACACTTAATGTCAGGCATTCAACTTTTTCAAGTCGCACTCACATGATGTTTAGATTGTAAACACTGACATAACTCAGAGAAAAAGATATTTTCTTTAACCCCCCTCGCCACCGTTGAGTATCGATTCCATCGTGCAAACACATGCTTCGGTAGGCCTGAAAACAGGTAAGCGGCAGGAGGAACATGTTTATCGAATCAATATTTTGCAATAAGCTTATCATATTTCAAACATCTTCTAACATCCGATGAAAACTGACTTGGGTGTCGATTTCGCGTTATTTTCAGCTGAGAGCAGCTGCTTGTGTACGTGCTGGTCTGTCTGTTAGTCTGTCTGTTGGTCCGACTTGGCTATCTACAACCCCCTCACCCCCTCCCTCCCTCCCTCCCTCCCCCCCCCCCCCCCACACACACACACTCCATCTTCTCCCTCCTCCCTCTCCCCCTCTCCTCTGTTGGTCTGTGTCGTTACCTGTGTATCTGTCGTTTTGTTTGCTTGTTTGCTTGGTCGGTCGGTCGGTCGGGTGGTTGGTTGGTTGGTTGGTTGGTTACTTTCTGCCCCCTCCCCCCGCCCCCCACCTCCCCTCTGCTTCCTCTCCTCTCTTCCTCCATACCCCCACCACCCCACAGCCCCCACCCCTCCTCTGTCATCTGTGAGCAAGGTAAGAGATAGGAATGAATAGAAAAAAAGACTGGTTCATTGGTTAGACATTGATTAATGACCCCCCCCCCCCACCCCTTCTCCACCCCAATTCTCTAATTTTGTCCCTGTCTGCCTGTCTGTATTTCTCTGTTTGTATGTATGCATGTATGTATGTATCTATTTTGTAATCTTATTCATAATAATAAAAAGAGAGACAAGGCCTTCAAGACTCACTTGTGATACACTTAACAAAAATCTAATCGTTAAAATGTGTTCTGTATTTGTTATTATAAAGCTTCGGGTTAAGAAAAAAAAAAGAAAAAGTCCTGACGGCAGATTCGAACCCCGCGTGTTCGGGTGAGAAGAACCTGTTTTACCCAATACACTATCGCGGCTCCTTAACTGACGTTAAAAAAATTAACATTTAAACATGCTTTTTTTTTTCTTTTTTTTTTAAAGGGCGATAAATCGATTGCGGTATTCGCAGTGAGAACGCTGTTTAAAACATATTATTCTGGTGTATCTTGAGCATTCAAAAAATCTTTAAGGGCAATTAAAAATTCTTTTTAAGAATAAAGGCGGTAAAGGAGACGTGGCTATCGCTACAATCACACTGCAACATTTAGCCGTTTTCTCTGGATCTAGATAGATGTACAAGTTTAGTGACACCCACCAGGAGTGTACGACACGGTCAATTCAATTTCTCTTTCATGTTCATTCTAGTTTAATAGTTTTAAAGTTGATATGAAAATCGAGTATTTTGTTAAACTAATAACATGTAGAGCCAAGTACAAGTACTTCTAAACGCCGTATGAAGTAAAAAGGACTTAATTTTGAGAAAAGTCAAGACTGGAAATATTTACGTTTCATCAAGGGTATTAACTCTCATGGATTAATATTTTAAACTGTGAATTCCGACTGATTTTGTCGATATTTTTATGGCAGTTTGGGGCATAATCCAG
>NC_134888.1:27585830-27600830 GCF_041734735.1 Babylonia areolata | reverse complement strand
ACTACGACATAAAAAAAAAAGAAAAAAATACACATCAGGACACATACACCATTCGACACAGTGTGGTGAGCGTAGTAACACAGGAATATCTTTACCTGACTGGGCCCCTGACACAGGAATACCTTTACCTGACTGGGCCCACTGACACAGCAATACCTTTACCTGACTGGGCCCACTGACACAGAATACCTTTACCTGACTGGGCCCACTGACACAGGAATACCTTTACCTGACTGGGCCACTGACACAGGAATACCTTTACCTGACTGGGGCCACTGACACAGTACAGGAACACCTTTACCTGACTGGGCCCACTGACACAGGAATACCTTTACCTGACTGGGCCCTTTGACACAGGAAAACCTTTACCTGACTGGGCCCACTGACAAAGGGATACCTTTACCTGACTGGGCCCACTGACACAGGAATACCTTTACCTGACAGGGCCCGCTGACACAGGAATACCTTTACCTGACAGGGCCCACTGACACATGAACACATTTACCTGACTGGGCCCGCTGACACAGGAATACCTTTACCTGACAGGGCCCACTGACACAGGAATACCTTTTCCTGACAGGGCCCGCTGACACAGGAATACCTTTACCTGACAGGGCCCACTGACACAGGAATACCTTTACCTGACACGGCCCGCTGACACAGGGATACCTTTACCTGACAGGGCCCACTGACACAGGGATACCTTTACCTGACTGGGCCCACTGACACAGGAATACCTTTACCTGACTGGGCCCGCTGACACAGGAATACCTTTACCTGACTGGGCCCACTGACACAGGAATACCTTTACCTGACAGGGCCCACTGACACAGGAATACCTTTACCTGACTGGGCCCACTGACACAGGAATACCTTTACCTGACTGGGCCCGCTGACACAGGAATACCTTTACCTGACTGGGCCCACTGACACAGGAATACCTTTACCTGTTTGGGCCCGCTGACACAGGGATACCTTTACCTGACTGGGCCCACTGACACAGGAATACCTTTACCTGACTGGCCCCACTGTACAACAGATACAACCGCTGACACTTGTGTACGTGCTCTGTATCTGTACAGCTCTGCTTCTACACTGATCAATACCCTGCTTTGGCTGCAGCTGTTCATGTCCCTGCTGCTACTTCTGCTGCTGCTGCTGCTGCTGCTGTTTCTATTACTCTACTGCTGCTGCCACTGCTGCTGCTACTGCTACTTCTGCTGCTGCTACTGCTGCTACTTCTGCTGCTGCTGCTGCTGCTACTGCTGCTGTTTCTATCACTCTACTGCTGCTGCTACTGCTACTACTACTGCTCCTGCTTTTGCTGCTGTTATTACCACTGCTGCTACTGCTACTTCTTCTACTACTACTACTACTTCTACTGCAACTGCTGCTACTTCTTATACGACTACCGCTACTGCTGCTACTGCTGTTGCTGGTGCTATTGCTACTATCACCACTACTACTACAAATACTTATGTTGCTGCTGCTATCGCTGCTGCTGCCACTACAACCACCATGCATTTGAACATTGACAGGTATCTGTGGAGAGAGACAGGGGCTACTCAGAACACAAGAGTGAAAACGATTGAATAACTATTTAAGGATGAAGATTTCGGCATGACCTGTTCTTCCAAGCTGTGTTTGTGGATAGATAGATAGACAGACAGACAGACAGACATACAGATAGGTAGATAGATAGATAGATAGTTAGATAGACAGAGGAAGAGAAAGCTCAGAACTCTACAGCTCAAAACTCAGAAGTGGTTCGTTGTACATCAGTATCCAAGGCAGGAAATCATCCTCTGTCACATGGAAATCAAGTGTCACAACACATTGAAAATTACTCTCGTATAAACACCAGAGCACAACTTAATGATGGGTGTGAAATGTTGAGAGAGAGAGAGAGAGAGAGAGAGAGAGAGAGAGAGAGAGAGAGAGAGAGAGAGAGAGAGACAGAGACAGAGACAGAGACAGAGACAGAGAATAAAGTGTTTAATTTCAGACGGATGATTCTGGCATGTCTCTTTCTTTTCAGTCTGAAATCACCCGCCATGGTGTCCTTTGTTGTGATAGTCATTGCTCTGCCAGAGTCATGGCACTCCAACCACATTACATCGACAGTACGTTTTTTTCATATTTATTAACTCTTTCCATACGAACCGCGAAAGAGACGACGTTAACAGCGTTTCACCCCAATTGCCATCATCAAAATATTGCAAGCGGAAGGCTCTTACACTGAAGAGGTGAATGTTGACAAAGAATACCACAATTCTGACGACGGAAGCTAAAGGTTGGGTCATTCAGACACCCACTGGACATCCGAGGGGTCTGTGTAGAGGAGAAGAGAGGACTGGCCGTACTGAGTGAGTTAATGGGTGTATTTATTTGACTATTTCAATCATTTATTTATTAATTTACCTATCTATCTATCTATCTATCTATCTATCTATCTATCTATCTATCTATCTATCTAGTTAATTAGTTAGTTACTTATCACTCGCCTGTTCATTTATTTATCATTTGCTCATTTATTTATTCGACTATTTTTTTTCATTATTTATTCATTTATTTATCTATCTATTCATTCCGTTTTTACCTTCTTGTTTTTTTTTCAAGTGCTAGATTACACCTTTGCGCACACAATGCATGAGTACAGAACGAGAAAGAAACTGAAACTTAGCAACTGTCTCACACCGAATAAAGTACAAGATCAGCACTCTATGTTATAGATGCATTCACAAAACTGCCCCTTCCTATCTCTGCGGCTGCCTTCACCTCTACACTCCATCTCGCTCACTACGATCGGCCTCGGATCCACTCTGTTTACGCATACCCAGATTCAAACACTCGACTGTTGGCCGCCGTTCTTTCTCTGTTTCTGGACCTTGCGATTGGAATGAACTTCCTTTTTCGCTTCGTCAAGTCTCCACACTCAGCTCTTTCAAGTCTGGCCTTAAAACCCACCTCTTCCCAAAATAGCCTCCCTTGCCTGCCCTTCCTTGTCTTTAGTTTCTACAGTATTAGAGTTATGCATGCGTGTGAATGACTGGTGCGAAAGCGCTTTGATTTGTCTCTGCACAAGATCCAGCGCTATATAAATACCATTATTATTATTATTATTATTATTATTATTATTATTATTATTATAACTGCACAGTCAGTTAAGTTCGTCCTCGCAAATGATTATTTCCAGTTTCGGATCATACCACGATCTAGACCAACAAGAGGTACTTTTCGTTTGTTTCCATGACACACACCGGTGTAAATATCATAAACATTTTTTTTTTTCAGATAAAGGAAAGAAGTAGGACTGTTTAGTTTTTATTTTTTTTAATGTTTTACACCAAGACATAAACGGTCTCATTGACAATAGTTGTATTCAAACAACAACAATAATAACAGATGAACAGGGGCAGAGGGCCAACTTTTAACTGACATGAATAAAATAAAAAAAAGAAAAGAAAAAGAGAGCAACAATGTATGATAGCCTACAGGAGATCACACACACACACACACACACACACACACACACACACATACATACACACACACACACACACACACACACACACACACACACACCCAAAACAAAGCAACATCAATGAAAAGCACACACACACACACACACACACACACACACACACACACACACACACACACACCAAAAGAAAACAACATCAATGAAAAGCACACACACACACACACACACACACACACACACACACATACACACACACACACACACCAAAACAAAGCAACATCAATGAGAAGCACACACACACACACACACACACACCAAAACAAAGCAACATCAATGAAAAGCACACACACACAAACACACACACACACACACACACACACACACACACACACACACACACACCAAAACAAAGCAACATCAATGAAAAGCACAAACACACACAATCTCCTATAATAAAAGTAAACGTGTGTTTCATTGTCAAGCTGTTCTTGTATGCATTTTTTTCTTTTTCAAATATAATTTATATATCTCTCATGGCCGAGTGGAAAAAAATGGGTTGATTATCTTATTACCCTGGTAAAATAAATTTTCGTTTCGCTTCGTTTTGTTTCCTCTCTCTCTCTCTCTCTCTCTCTCTCTCTCTCTCTCTCTCTCTCTCTTCCATTTTTGTTGTTGTTTGCTTTTTTTTTCTTTTTTTTCTTTTTTTGTAAATGGCTTGATGAAGACAAAACATGTCTTTTTTATTCAATACATCGTCTTAAAATCAATTTTGAATTTCATTTGAACTTCGAGAGACACGAAGGGGGATGAAAAATGGCAAGGCAGGATAAAAAAAAAAGTTGAGCTCAGTTTCAGTTTCTCAAGGGAGGGGGTGAGGGCACTGCGTTCGGACAAATCCACATACGCTACACCACCTCTGCTAAGCAGATGCCTGACCAGCAGCGTAACCCAACGCGCTTAGTCAGGCCTTCTGGAGAAATGAAATGATATAAAACAACATATCAGAAAATAGAATATAGTAGAAAAAAAAAAGAAATCGAATAAATAGATGAATAAACAAATGAATGAATAAAAATGATATTATTAGGAAGAGGAATATTAGGTCACAGAAGTGTCATGATAAGTCTGGTGAAAGATAATATTAGGAAGAGGAATATCAGGTCACAGAAGTGTCATGATAAGTCTGGTGAAAGATAATATTAGGAAGAGGAATATCAGGTCACAGAAGTGTCATGATAAGTCTGGTGAAAGATAATACTAGGAAGAGGAATATCAGGTCACAGAAGTGTCATGAGAAGTCTGGTGAAAGATAATACTAGGAAGAGGAATATCAGGTCACAGAAGTGTCATCATAAGTCTGGAAGGAAACGTTTTCGCACTCAGCAATGGTATCACGCAGTGTAAAACCAGCATGCAACATTTTTTTTTCGCGAACACACAAGAAGGAACCACATACAGGACTGGCATTTATTGATTAAAAGGCAAATATTCAAAATGCACCAGCATCCGAAAGCTCTCAGTAAACACACGCACACACACGCACAGACACACACACACACACACGCACGCACACACACACACACACACACACACACACACACACACACACACACACGCACGCACGCACGCACGCACGCACGCACACACACACACACACACACACACACACACACACAACAACAACAACAAAAAAACAAAGCAACAATAATGAAAAGCAAAATTTCGCATTCCTGGGATTCAATGGCAGAAAAAAATGCTGATTTAATTTTCAGCCTTTCAAACAACGGAAACACGCTCGTGTGCACCTGAATACATGGATCCACGCGCTCACAAATCGCTGGGCACACACAGTGAACACTGGGGAAAAGAACAAATCAAAACGAAAACACAATCAATAAAGTAAACCCAGCATTACAAATGGTCATGAACAGGCATATAAAGTTGACCAGTTTTTATTTATTTATTTATTTATTTATTTATTTGTTACTGTTATTTTCCTAACCACTGAATATTAAAAATTTGTGTAGAAATGCTTCTCGAACAAGACTATGCTGTACATTATCACATCAAATGTTCGTGAATATTCATTTTTCTGCCTGAATTATTTCATGTGGAATTGCCAGTATTCAGAACAACATTATGCATTCACTTCATATCGTATAAAGTATATTCATTATTATATATCCTTTATTCATTATTCATTTTCACAGAATGAAATCTCTTGTGACAAAGGGGAATACAACACAGTACAACACAACACAACACAATGTAATGCAACACAATACAACACAGCAAACTTTTGTCTGACTAAAAACAGAAAAAAAGGCTCCTGCAAATATGTTACCACGAAAAATCCGGGTCCACTCGGGTGTGTATGCAAACGGCTGCCTTTAAGAGATACACAACACAACACAACACAACACAACACAACACAATACAATACAATAAAATACAATGCAATGCAATACAACGCAATGCATTGCAATGAAATACACTATAATACAATGAACCTTTCTCTGACTAAAACCAAACTGACAAAAAAGGCTCCTGCCGATACGTTACCACGAAAAGGTCTGTTCCACTCTGTGTGTATACTATCAGCTGCCTTAAAGGAGATGCTAACCTTTGCTTCGGTGTTTCCCAAGTCAGTTGTGATCTCTTCAATCAAGATTCAGTTTCATTTCACTCATTTTGGGGCTTGGAGGATTCCGAACTGAGGAGCAAACGGACTTACTGAACATGACAACATCTGATAAATGATCTGTGTCAACGAAAACTCGTCAGTTGAATGCAGTGTATAACAAATGCATGCTATTTCAGGGATGTGACTATCACCCTCACTCCTTCTCAAAATGCATTCTCATGTTCAAAACATGTCATACTGGTCTTTAACTCACTCAATACGGCCAGTCCTCTCTTCTCCTCTACACAGACCCCTCGGATGTCCAGTGGGTGTCTGAATGACCCAACCTTTAGCTTCCGTCGTCAGAATTGTGGTATTCTTTGTCAACATTCACCTCTTCAGTATAAGAGCCTTCGCTTGCAATATTTTGATGATGATAATTGGGGTGAAACGCTGTTAACGTCGTCCTCTTTCGCCGTTCGTATGGAGAGAGTTAAAAAACAACAACAACAGGAATATGACGAAGATAGTAATAATAAAACCATCTCCAGCATCTGTATTCACTTCCATTGTAGATTAACTGCACCACATTCTATGCGTTCGACCTATTCAAATGGAAGAATGCTTGTTTCGGTGTTTCATCGAATACCCCGCGAACCATAAACACATCAGCTATAATGACAGATTTGGGGATTACTGGTAAGTTCCCTGTCCTACCCGTTACAGTAAGCCGAACTAAGAGCACCATGATTTGCGCTGATTAGCCGTCAGCAAGATTAAAAAAACAAGAAAAAAACAAACAACAACAATAACACCACCACCACCACAAACAACAAAACCCCTATCACTGTGAAGACGGGGGGGTGGGGGTGGGGGGTTGTTCATCCAAAACAACAAAACCCCTATCACTGTGAAGACAGGGAGGGTGGTACAACAAAACCCCTATCACTGTGAAGACAGGGAGGGTGGTACAACAAAACCCCTATCACTGTGAAGACAGGGAGGGTGGTACAACAAAACCCCTATCACTGTGAAGACAGGGAGGGTGGTACAACAAAACCCCTATCACTGTGAAAACAGGGGGGCGGGGGGGGTGGGGGTGGGGGGGTTCAACAAAACCCCTATCACTGTGAAGACAGGGAGGGAGGTACAACAAAACCCCTATCACTGTGAAGACAGGGAGGGTGGTACAACAAAACCCCTATCACCGTGAAGACAGGGAGGGTGGTACAACAAAACCCCTATCACTGTGAAGACAGGGAGGGTGGTACAACAAAACCCCTATCACTGCGAAGACAGGGAGGGTGGTACAACAAAACCCCCTATCACTGCGAAGACAGGGAGGGTGGTACAACAAAACCCCTATCACTGTGAAAACAGGGGTGGTGGTACAACAAAACCCCTATCACTGCGAAGACAGGGGGTGGGGGGGGTACAACAAAACCCCTATCACTGTGAAGACGGAAGGGGGGGGGGGGTACAACAAAACCCCTACCACTGTGAAAACAGGGGGTGGGGGGGGTACAACAAAACCCCTATCACTGTGAAGACGGAAGGGGGGGGGGGGGGTACAACAAAACCCCTATCACTGTGAAGACAGGGAGGGTGGTACAACAAAACCCCAATCACTGTGAAGACAGGGAGGGCGGTACAACAAAACCCCTATCACTGTGAAGACAGGGAGGGTGGTACAACAAAACCCCAATCATACAACAAAACCCCTATCACTGTGAAGACAGGGAGGGTGGTACAACAAAACCCCCTATCACTGTGAAGACAGGGAGGGTGGTACAACAAAAACCCCTATCACTGTGAAGACAGGGAGGGTGGTACAACAAAACCCCTATCACTGTGAAGACAGGGAGGGAGGGTGGTACAACAAAACCCCTATCACTGCGAAGACAGGGAGGGTGGTACAACAAAACCCCTATCACTGTGAAGACAGGGAGGGTGGTACAACAAAACCCCTATCACTGTGAAGACAGGGAGGGTGGTACAACAAAACCCCTATCACTGTGAAGACAGGGAGGGTGGTACAACAAAACCCCTATCACTGTGAAGACAGGGAGGGAGGGTGGTACAACAAAACCCCTATCACTGTGAAGACAGGGAGGGTGGTACAACAAAACCCCTATCACTGTGAAGACAGGGAGGGAGGGTGGTACAACAAAACCCCTATCACTGTGAAGACAAGGAGGGTGGTACAACAAAACCCCTATCACTGTGAAGACAGGGAGGGTGGTACAACAAACCCCTATCACTGTGAAGACAGGGAGGGTGGTACAACAAAACCCCTATCACTGTGAAGACAGGGAGGGTGGTACAACAAAAACCCCTATCACTGTGAAGACAGAGAGGGTGGTACAACAAACCCCTATCACTGTGAAGACAGGGAGGGTGGTACAACAAAACCCCTATCACTGTGAAGACAGGGAGGGTGGTACAACAAAACCCCTATCACTGTGAAGACAGGGAGGGTGGTACAACAAAACCCCCTATCACCGTGAAGACAGGGAGGGTGGTACAACAAAACACCTATCACTGTGAAGACAGGGAGGGTGGTACAACAAAACCCTTATCACTGTGAAAACAGGGAGGGTGGTACAACAAAACCCCTATCACTGTGAAGACAGAGAGGGTGGTACAACAAAACCCCTATCACTGTGAAGTCAGGGAGGGTGGTACAACAAAACCCCTATCACTGTGAAGACAGGGAGGGTGGTGTTCATCCAAAACAACAAAACCCCTATCACTGTGAAGACAGAGAGGGTGGTACAACAAAACCCCTATCACTGTGAAGACAGGGAGGGTGGTACAACAAAACCCCTATCACTGTGAAGACAGGGAGGGTGGTGTTCATCCAAAACAACAAAACCCCTATCACTGTGAAGACAGGGAGGGTGGTACAACAAAACCCCTATCACTGTGAAGACAGGGAGGGTGGTACAACAAAACCCCTATCACTGTGAAGACAGGGAGGGTGGTGTTCATCCCAAACAACAACACCCATATCACTGTGAAGACAGGGAGGGTGGTACAACAAAACCCCTACCACTGTGAAGACAGGGAGGGTGGTACAACAAAAAACCCTATCACTGTGAAGACAGGGAGCGTGGTACAACAAAACCCCTATCACTGTGAAGACAGGGAGGGTGGTACAACAAAACCCCTATCACTGTGAAGTCAGGGAGGGTGGTACAACAAAACCCCTATCACTGTGAAGACAGGGAGGGTGGTACAACAAAACCCCTATCACTGTGAAGACAGGGAGGGTGGTACAACAAAACCCCTATCACTGTGAAGACAGGGAGGGTGGTACAACAAAAACCCCTATCACTGTGAAGACAGGGAGGGTGGTACAACAAAACCCCTACCACTGTGAAGACAGGGAGGGTGGTACAACAAAACCCCTATCACTGTGAAGACAGGGAGGGTGGTACAACAAAACCCCTATCACTGTGAAGACAGGGAGGGTGGTACAACAAAAACCCCTATCACTGTGAAGACAGGGAGGGTGGTACAACAAAACCCCTATCACTGTGAAAACAGGGGGGGGGGGGGGTACAACAAAACCCCTATCACTGTGAAGACAGGGAGGGTGGTACAACAAAACCCCTATCACCGTGAAGACAGGGAGGGTGGTACAACAAAACCCCTACCACTGTGAAGACAGGGAGGGTGGTACAACAAAACCCCTATCACTGTGAAAACAGGGGGGGGGGGGGGTACAACAAAACCCCTATCACTGTGAAGACAGGGAGGGTGGTACAACAAAAACCCCTATCACTGTGAAGACAGGGAAGGTGGTACAACAAAACCCCTATCACTGTGAAGACAGGGAGCGTGGTACAACAAAACCCCTATCACTGTGAAGACAGGGAGGGTGGTACAACAAAACCCCTATCACTGTGAAGACAGGGAGGGTGGTACAACAAAACCCCTATCACTGTGAAGACAGAGAGGGTGGTACAACAAAATCCCCTATCACTGTGAAGACAGGGAGGGTGGTACAACAAAACCCCTATCACTGTGAAGACAGGGAGGGTGGTACAACAAAACCCCTATCACTGTGAAGACAGGGAGGGTGGTGTTCATCCAAAACAACAAAACCCCTATCACTGTGAAGACAGGGAGGGTGGTACAACAAAACCCCTATCACTGTGAAGACAGGGAGGGTGGTACAACAAAACCCCTATCACTGTGAAGACAGGGAGGGTGGTACAACAAACCCCCTATCACTGTGAAGACAGGGAGGGTGGTACAACAAACCCCCTATCACTGTGAAGACAGAGAGGGTGGTACAACAAAACCCCTATCACTGTGAAGACAGGGAGGGTGGTACAACAAAACCCCTATCACTGTGAAGACGGGGGGAGGGTGGTACAACAAAATCCCCTATCACTGTGAAGACAGGGAGGGTGGTACAACAAAAAATCCTATCACTGTGAAGACAGGGAGGGTGGTACAACAAAAAACCCTATCACTGTGAAGACAGAGAGGGTGGTACAACAAAACCCCTATCACTGTGAAGACAGGGAGCGTGGTACAACAAAACCCCTATCACTGTGAAGACAGGGAGGGTGGTACAACAAAACCCCTATCACTGTGAAGACAGGCAGGGTGGTGTTCATCCAAAACAACAAAACCCCTATCACTGTGAAGTCAGGGAGGGTGGTACAACAAAACCCCTATCACTGTGAAGACAGGGAGGGTGGTACAACAAAACCCCTATCACTGTGAAGACAGGGAGGGTGGTACAACAAAACCCCTATCACTGTGAAGACAGGGAGGGTGGTACAACAAAAACCCCTATCACTGTGAAAACAGGGGGGGTGGTGTTCATCCAAAACAACAAAACCCCTATCACTGTGAAGACAGGGAGGGTGGTACAACAAAACCCCTATCACTGTGAAGACAGGGAGGGTGGTACAACAAAACCCCTATCACTGTGAAGACAGGGAGGGTGGTACAACAAAACCCCTATCACTGTGAAGACAGGGAGGGTGGTACAACAAAACCCCTATCACTGTGAAGACAGGGAGGGTGGTACAACAAAACCCCTATCACTGTGAAGACAGGGAGGGTGGTGTTCATCCAAAACAACAAAACCCCTATCACTGTGAAGACAGGGAGGGTGGTACAACAACACCCCTATCACTGTGAAGACAGGGAGGGTGGTACAACAAACCCACTATCACTGTGAAGACAAGGAGGGTGGTACAACAAAAACCCCTATCACTGTGAAGACAGGGAGCGTGGTACAACAAAACCCCAATCACTGTGAAGACAGGGAGGGTGGTGTTCATCCAAAAAAACAAAAACCCCTATCACTGTGAAGACAGGGAGGGTGGTACAACAAAACCCCTATCACTGTGAAGACAGGGAGGGTGGTACAACAAAACCCCTATCACTGTGAAGACAGGGAGGGTGGTACAACAAAACCCCTATCACTGTGAAGACAGGGAGGGTGGTACAACAAAACCCCTATCACTGTGAAGACAGGGAGCGTGGTGTTCATCAGTCACAGCAGCCGGAAAGCACCACGTGACGTCAGCCAGACACGACTGTTTTCTGTTCTCTTTCTGTCTTTCTTTCTTTGTTTTGTTGGGGGTTTTTTGTTTGTTTTTTGTTGTTGTTTTTTGTTTTTCTTTTTTTTTTCTTTTTTTTTTTTTGGGGGGGGGGGGGGGGGGGGGGGGGGGGGGGGGGCGGGGGAGGGGTGTTGTTGTTGTTGTTGTTTTTGTAGAGCCACACCAGACACCAGAGCTCCAGAGCCAACTCCTCATGGAACACCAGACTGACCTCCCCCCCCCCACCCCCCCCCCCCCCACACACACACCAACTCCCTACTGAATACCAGACTGGCCCACGCCCCTCCCCTCTGCCCCCCAACCCACCCACTACCAACTCCCCTCCCCTAACCAGACAGCCAGCCAGGATACACCCCCCTCTCCCCCCCCCCCCCCGCCCCCCATCACCCCCCTTTCCATCCACGCAACCTTCACAGAACCAGCACCTGGGAGCGTTAGCCAAAAGGTCATTACACTTCATTCCAGCACCAGAGTGTCGCCAGAGTGGTCCATCGATCAATCAGTCGATCAATGCAGTTTCATGTCCTCATAGAAATACAAGGAAAATATTGGTCTGTGTGCGGCAGGATAACGTAAGACAGTACCTCATTAACACAACGCTTTACATTCATAAAACTGTAAAAAAAACAAAACAAAAAACAACAACAAAAAACCCAAAAAACCCAACAAAAACACATATACATATAGCACACTTAAAACGCGCGCGCGCGCGCATGTGTGTGTGTGTGTGTGTGTGTGTGTGTGCGCGCGTGCGTGTGTGTGTGCGTGCGTGTGTGTGTTTGTCTCCAAACTCCTATCCTTATGTTGTGGTTTTAATCTTATAATACATACATATCTTGATGCTTTTCTCAAGGCCTGACTAAGCGCGTTGGGTTACGCTGCTGGTATGACATCTGCTTGTCCGAACGCAGTGACAACCTCCTTGAGCTACTGATACTTCTTTGTAAAAGCCATTTGTACTGACTTCTTACACATACATGAATTAATGTAAAAGAACACAATCCTTGGGCCGGATGATACTGGCACAGGCGGAACGAGCCGAAAGGCTGCATCACTATGCAATCCTCGTCAGTCACTTCAGGGCTCAAAACTTTTGAGTCAGATCTGCAAAGTAACCTTCAGGCTGTATTGACATTTGATCTATGCAAGTTCTATGCTGTAAACCGGCTTATCCTGCTCGTCGTCTCTCTGAGTTAGCTTGTTTCCTCACGTATGTTGATGTTGTAGATTTATCATAATAATTTGCGTTTCCGATGAATGCTGTTTCACTTCTGGCGTGTACGCACTGTACGACTATAATTGTATGTTACTTTTTTTTCTTTTTCTTGTTCTTCCTACAAATGCATGTATTGTGTATGTCTTGACCAAACAGTTGGTGTGGCCACTGTAAGTGATTGTGAGAACAATACCAAAACTAATGCTATTCATAGTTTGTATCAATACATGAAATATGTAACACTGTCATGTGCCGCCGCCGGGCGGGGTTTCCTGAAATAATCGTGTGTCTTGTTTTGTCTTGTCTTGTCTTGTTGGGTTGCAGAGGAACGAACAAAGAATCAGATAATAATGTATAACATCTAGCAGCGTACTTTTACACAAAGTGATAGAGAAGAAAAACGGACAGTGAAACAGAAAGAGAACGCAAGAACGCAAGAATTTTACTGTATAGGCCATATGACCCGTTACAACAGATCGTGCGGACAATGACAGAGTGAACTTTTGTTATAGTAGACTATGAACAAAAAAAAAAAAAAAAAAAAAGCATTAACGACGTCGGTTTGCATAATAAATGTATCTTCCAATGTCATGGAGGCAATGTTCGTCTTGCATCGAATGCTGAAACCTAGTCATCGACGGATAAAGCGTGTGGTTTTTTTGGAATATACTTCTGTCGTAAGTCATTCAATTCTGTGCAGTGGAAAAGAAAATGCAGTTCCGTTTCTATAGCATTTGTGGCAGAATGAACATATGAGGTCGTGCTCTGATACAAAACAGAAAGAGAGATATGTTGTGAAGACAGGGGCCGGCAGACAGAGAGAGACAGAGATACAGAAACAGAGAAAGACAGAGTGAGACAGATAGATACATTTGAGACAGAGATAGAAGAAGAGACACAGACACATGGAGACATGAAGAAAAACGGTCAGACATAGAAAGGGACACAGAAAAGAGGGGGGTGGGGAGAGAGAGAGAGAGAGAGAGAGAGAGAGAGAGAGAGAGAGAGAGAGAGAGAGAGAGAGAGAGACTGAGATGATTTATTCACTCAAGGCCATAGCCCCATATAAATGAAGGGCGATAATACAGTATGCAGATGTCACCATACTATCAGTAAACATTCACCATTTTTTCAATTAGTTAAAGAAATTATGATAATACCGTTTCTCTTAACTTAAAAGCTCTGTGTAAATACAATGCGAGATTACGTATGACACCATCATCAGATGATGCCATCAATAAACATAATTTAAACAAACATGGACGTTCATAATATTTCTTTGGAATAAATCTTACGCGAAATCCATGCAACACAGGACACATCAAAACAAAATGCACTTCATCATTTGACATCTTGCACAAAGGACACAACTTCTCTGTGTGATCAACAGTCTTATAACGATATCTGTGCATATGAATTTCAGAAATGCCAAATCTAAATCTTGTTAATAAAACTCGTAGATATCTTTCCATGTTAAACAAAAGATAATTCTTTACTAAATGTGTAGAAGTATGAGATCGAGAGAGAGAGAGAGAGAGAGAGAGAGAGAGAGAGAGACGGACAGACAGACAGACAGAAACAGACACATCGAAACGACCCCAAGTCCTCTCAGCAGGTCAACTCAACATCTAACATCTGACAGGACCGACATCCAGACAGACCGCAAAGACAGGGGACAGAGACAGATACAGAAAGAGATGCAGAAACAGAGGCAGAGATACAGAGACAAAGACACAGAAACACAGAGACAGAGACACAAGCACAGAGACACAGACATAGAACACGCAGAAACACACAGACAGGTGCAGAGACAGACACAGACACATAGACACAGACATGCAGACAGACAGACAGAGACACACACACACACACACACACACACACACACACACACACACACACACACACACACACACACACACACACACACACACAACACACACACAAAAAAAACCACTCACCCAAACCGCCACCCCAGGTCCTCTCTATCATCTGACAGAGCACAAACAGACCGACTCAGACAAACAGAAACAGAAACACACAGACAGAAACAAGAGAGAAACGTATGTATACAGGAGACAGAGACAAC